>NW_026652277.1:104950446-105447988 GCF_009828535.3 Hylobates moloch | reverse complement strand
GCCAGCTAATTTTGTATTTTTAGTAGAGATGGGGTTTTTCCATGTTGGTCAGGCTGGCTCAAACTCCCGACCTCAGGTGATCCGCCCGCCTCGGCTTCCCAAAGTGCTGGGATTATAGGCATGAGCCACCACGCCCAGCCTGGGAATTATTTTTTATTGTCTTAGATGTGATACTGCTGTCTGGGTGTGAAGGAGAGCATCTTTAATTTTTGGAAATGTGTGCATGTGTGTTAAAGTATTGCGGTATAAAATATCTGTAATTTTCTTTAAAATGTTCTGAAAATGTATATATACACATATACATATATGTGAATCAAATATGGTGAAATGGAAAAATGTAATGATTGCTGAATCCCGGTGCTAGGGATATGAGTGCTCATTATACTGATTTTGCAGGCTTCTAAACTCCTAGAGTGAGTTTATCCTCCATATTTTCACATTATTTCTCCTTACCTTCTCACAAGCCTGCCTTTAAAAGGCCTTTTTTTTTGGCCGGGCGCGGTGGCTCACGCCTGAAATCCCAGCACTTTGGGAGGCCGAGGCGGCGGATCACGAGGTCAGAAGATCGAGACTATCTTGGCTAACACGGTGAAACTCTGTCTCTACTAAAAATACAAAAAAATTAGCCGGGCGTGGTGGCGGGCGCCTGTGGTCCCAGCTACTCAGGAGGCTGAGGCGGGAGCATGGCGTGAACCCGGAGGCGGAGCTTGCAGTGAGCCGAGATCGTACCACTGCACTCCAGCCTGGGTGACAGAGCGAGACTCCGTCTCAAAATTTTTTTCCTGGGTTCCAGCGATTCTCCCGCCTCAGTCTCCTGGGTAGCTGAGATTACAGGCACGCATAACCACTCCTGACTAATTTTTGTAATTTTAGTAGAGACGGGATTTCACCATTTTAGCCAGGCTGGTCTTGAACTCCTGACTTCAGGTGATCCGCCTGACTTGCCCTCCCAAAGTGCTAGGATTACAGGTCTGAGCCACTGTGCCCGGCCAAAAGAGACTTTTTGAGAATTGTAGATGTCATCCTGTACTGCATACATTTTGGGAAGAATTTAGCTGCTTTGTGCCTATACCAGTTTCTTTTGGAGGGACTCAAAATCATTATGCTCCTACTGTTTTTCTTTTCTCTTTTTTTTTTTTTCTTTTTTTGAGATGGAGTCTCATTCTGTCGCCAGGCTGGAGTGCAGTGGCACAATCTCGGCCCACTGCAACCTCCACCTCCTGGGTTCAAGTGATTTTCCTGCCTCAGCCTCCCTAGTAGCTGAGATTATAGGCACATGCCACCACGCCCAGCTAATTTTTGTATTTTTAGCAGAGACGGGGTTTCACCATGTTGGCCAAGATGGTCTCGATCTCCTGACCTCATGATCTGCCCGCCTCAGCCTCCCAAAGTGCTGGGATTACAGGCTTGAGCCACTGCACCTGACCTTTTTTCTTTTTTTGAGACTCACTCTGTCACCCAGGCTGGAATGCAGTGGTTCAATCTCAGCTCACTGCAACCTCTGCCTCTTACTTTTTTTTTTCTTTTTTTTTGAGTCTTACTCTGTCACCCAGGCTAGAGTGCAGTGGTGCAATCTCAGCTCGCTCCAACCTCCACCTCCTGGGTTTAAGCGATTCTTGCGTTTCAGCCTCTGGAGTAGCTGGGACTACAGGTGTGTGCCACAACAGCCAGCTAATTTTTTTTATTAGAGACAGGGTTTCATCGCATTGACCAGGCTGGTCTTGAACTCCTGGCCTCAAGTGATCTACCTGCCTCAGCCTCCCAAAGTGCTGGGATTACAGGCATGAGCCACCATGCCCGGCCTATGCTCCTACTTTTAAGTTTAAGACTTAACATTTAAATACCTTATGGGTATATTCCCTTTATCATCAGTACATCTAATATAAATTCTCTCTTCCCTGAAGGAAGGTGGGAAGTTAGATGGGGTGGTTTCCCTTCTTTTCCCTGCTAGTTAAAAAAAGCTTCTTATTTCCAAAGCATGTAGATTGTGCCTCCCAACAGGTCTCCATGCCTTTCACAAGGCCTTTGCTCTTCCCCCTGCCCATAATACTCAGACAGACAAAGACAGACAATCACACACACATAGGTTTCACTTGCCATTCACAGCCCACTTCAGTTGTCACGTCCTGGCTCCCCCAGGCACAATTAATTGCTTGGTTTTATGTCCTTGTAGCAACAGTTACCACTTTGGTAATTCACACATTTGTTCATCTGTCCTCCTCATAAGCTCTGAGCTCTTCAAAAGGAGGAACCATGTATTATTTACTTTGTACAGTGACTAACACATAGCAAGCGCTCAATATAAGCTTGTGGGTGAAAGAATAGATAAGTGGATGAGTAAATGCCTTTGAGCTGGGGTCTGGGGAAGATCTAATGACTTGTAAGACCATGGGGCCTATCAGCATTTCTAATATCTCCCTTCAGATCCTGATACTCAACCTTCAGATCTTGAACTTAATGTGATTGAACAGCAGCCACTCTGCATGAAATTAAAACCAAAAACTGTTAGAGGTATTTAAAGCCTAGGGCTTTTTTCCTACCAAATTTCTCTTTTTTCACAGTTTGAAAATTAGAACTCTAATAGCCATGCAGAACATTCATCAAACACTTCCAGGGGATGATAAAAGTCACAAAATATTCACAGGGCACATATGGACCCTCCAGACAGGTGGTGTTGGTGACCAGGCAAAAGTATTAAACTCAGAAAAATCCATCTGGAAAGACAGGCATTTTTAAAATTATTATTATTATTATTATTATTATTATTAGAGACAGAGTCTCACTCTGTCACCCAGGCTGGAGTGCAGTGGCGTGATCTCGGTTCACTGCAACTTCTGCCTCCTGGGTTCAAATGATTCTCCTATTTCAGCCTCCCAAGTAGCTGGGATTACAGGCACCTGCCACCATGCCTGGCTAATTTTTGTATTTTTAGTAGAGAGAGGGTTTCACCATGTTGGCCAGGTTGGTCTCAAACTCCTGACCTCAAGTGATCTGCCCACCTCAGCCTCTCAAAGTGCTGGGATTACAGGCATGAACCACAGCACTCGGCCAGAAAGGCATTTTTTAAAATCAAATGTTAGCAAACATTTATGCTAGGCTGTATTCTGAGGGATTTAGGTATAATATCACATTTAGACCTGCAGCAGTCCCATAATGTAGGGTCTATGATCATCCCCATTTTATAGATGTGAAGGCTGAAGAATGAGGCAGTGAGCACACTCACCTAAGAGTCAGTCTGAATGAACTCAGTCTTGCCCTGGAGCCTGTGCTGTATACCACATTGGACATCAGGGTATCTGGCCATGTGCAGAGCTGCAAGACTCACCAAATATTAGCTACATATTATCAGCCATCTAGTTAACCGACTGAAGTTCTAGAGAGGCACACTGAGGCCCAGAGAAATGAATGACCTTACCTGGATTATATAGATTGTTCCCCGGAAAATTGGGCTAGAAGCAGGATCCCTGGTTGCCAGCCCAATGTGGTGCCTTCCCCAATGACACAGGACCTTGCCTCTGGACTGTTTATCATATGACATCTGCAGGTTGGTTTGGGGTAGTTAATGAAATTAGTCTGTGTTTCTCACAAATGGATCTCAGAGTGTCCATCCCACCCAGACAATTATGTTGAATATGCTCAGGCTAAGTTAATACACCAGTAACAACTACTGTGAAAGAGATGAAACCTAAAGGAGGAAAAGGAGGAGGAGGAGGAGAAGGAGGAGGAGGAGGAGGAGGAGGAGGAGGAGGGGGAGAGGGAGGAGGAGGAGGAGGAGGAGGAGGAGGAGGAGGAGAAGGAGGAGGAGGAGAAGGAGGAGGAGGAGAAGGAGGAGGAGGAGGAGGAGAAGAACAAGAAAAGATATTGAAGGCTGTTTCCCCCTCAGTAAGGTTCAGTTTTTTTCTCCACAACTTTTAACAAAATGGGAATCTCTTCTAGAATGTTAACATCTGCTAGATGTTATTAAATATCAATTTTCTAGCAACTGAACCATTGGACATTCTTGCCTAAGTGAAACAAACCCTACTTGTGCTTCTCCACGGGTACAGAGCTTTAATTAAAGGCATGTGATTAAATATTTTCCCGTTAACTTAGAAAAGAGAGCCACAAGGTAAACAGACAGTGGATTAACTGAATTTTTTTTAACTCTTGATCTTTCTGCATTTATTTTCAAGTTCATTTGTCATTTAATTTGTTGTCACAAAGATTTTAGATTTTCCAGATTTAACATTAAATTTGAAATTAAACGTAACATAATCATGAATTCCAGATTTCTTAAAACTGGAATCCTGGATACCTAACTAGCAATTTGCCGTTTTATTCTCTGCCCTCCACCCTTTCAGGCAACAGACAAAGCACTAACATGTTTCAGAAATTTGTTAACAGAGAAAACAGTAATTTGTGCTGTCATCTCCTAGGTGAAACAAACACCCCTGTGTCTTCTGTTCTCTCTAGGAAGGATGGAGGTGACCTCCTCCCTTAGAAGCCTCCTCCATACTGAGAGGAAGGGGAGGTTTCCCAGGATGTACCTCTTTCAAACATCTTTGAAAGCCTAGTTCTTCCTTCCAAGTTTGGTAGGCTGTTTAATTGAGACATGTAAAATGTGAATGTGGGTTGGGTGCAATGGCTTTTGCCTATAATCCCAACACTTTGAGAGGCTGACGTGGGAGGATCATTTGAGCCCAGGAGTTTGAGACCAGCCTGGGCAACATGGCAAAACCTCAGCCCTACAAAAAATAAAAAATTAGGCGAGCATGGTGGCACGTGCCTGTAGTCCCACCTACCAGGGAGGCTGAGGTGGGAGAATCACCTGAGCCAGGAGGTAGAGGCTGCAGTGAGCCATGATCATGTCAATGTACTCCAGCCTGTGTAAAAGATTGAGAACCTGTCTCAAAAGAAAATAAAAAAAAATTGAATGCATTCAGGACAAATAAATGCCATGAAATCCAGATTCTCTGACTCTTCCTTCAGAACCTATTTGCTCTCCTGCTGAAGAGGTCCCCCAGGATTTGATCACAGCCTGGTTGTCCCAGTATCAGAGAACCCAACCAACATTAGCATTATAACTATCAGAGCAATGACCATTGTTTGAGGGCCCACTGTGAGCTTACTGTGTTATCTGATTCAGCATGAGTGGATCACCTTCTTAGAATTAGGATTGTCAGCCAGGATGTGGTGGCTTACGCCTGTAATCCCAGCACTTTGGGAGGCTGAGGCAGGTGGATCACGAGGTCAGGTGTTCAAGATCAGCCTGACTGACCAACATGGTGAAACCCAGTCTCTACTAAAAATACAAAAATTAGCCAGGCGTGGCGGCATGCGCCTGTAATCCCAGCTACTCAGGAGGCTGAGGCAGGAGAATCGCTTGAACCCAGGAGGCGGAGGTTGCAGTGAGCCGAGATCACGCCACTGCACTCCAGCCTGGGAAACAGAGCAAGACTCTGTCTCAAAAAAAAAAAAAAAAAAAAAGGAAAGAAATAGGATTATCCAGGCTGAGGGTAGTGGCTCACACCTGTAACCCCAGCACTTTGGGAGGCCGAGGCAGGTGGATCACTTGAGGCCAGGAGTTCAAGACCAGCTTGGTCAATCTGGTGAAACCCCATCTCTACTAAAAATACAAAAATTAGCCTAGCATGGTGGCAGGTGCCTGTAATCCCACCTACTCGGGAGGCTGAGGCACGAGAATCACTTGAACCCAAGAGGCAGAGGCTGCAGTTTGAGCTGAGATCGCACCACTGTACTCCAGCCTGGGTGACAGAGCAATTCTCTGTCTCAAAAAATAAAATAAAAAAATAAAAAAAGAAATAGGATCGTCCATGGCCGGGCGCAGTGGCTCATGCCTGTAATCGCAGCACTTTAGGAGGCCGAAGTGGGTGGATCACCTGAGGTTGGAAGTTCAAGACCAGCCTGACTAACATGGAGAAACCCTGTCTCTACTAAAAATACAACTTAGCTGGGCATGGTGCTGCACGCCTGTGATCCCAGCTACTTGGGAGGCTGAGGCAGAAGAATCGCTTGAACCCGGGAGATGGAGTTTGCAGTGAGCCAAGATCGTGCTATTGCACTCCAGCCTGGGCAACAAGAGCGAAACTCCGTCTCGAGAAAAAAAAGAAAGAGAGAGAGAGAGAGAAAGAAGAGCGAAAGAAGAAAGAAAGAAAGAAAGAAAGAAAGAAAGAAAGAAAGAAAGAAAGAAAGAAAGAAGAAAGAAAAAAGAAAGAAAGAAGAAAGAAAGAAAGAAAGAAAGAAAGAAAGAAAGAAAGAAAGAAAGAAAGAAAGAAAAAGAAAAAGAAAGAAATAGGATTGTTCAGTAAAATCAGGAATTTTTGTCCTGTCCAGGCAGTTCTGCCTTTACAGGTCAGACAAAGAAAGGAGAAGAGTTGGTTTACATCCACTTCCTCTTTTTGAGAAGAAAGTGACCCTCTAAACTGCCATACAGGCTGTTTTGCTGGGAGCTCTTCCATTGTCTTTTTAAAATTTTAATGCGCAGTAATCTTGACTCTTTAATGAGGGACCATCAGAAAGAACTTCCTAGTCGAGTTGTAAGGGGGCGGAGGTGTAGACCTTGTTCCAGGTTCTGCTCATTTCTTCCCCTGCCCCTCCCAGGCCTGTCACAGGTTCAGGGCTGGTCAAATCTTGTCCCAAAACCAAAGAAATCTGCCCCAGAAGACTTCTGAGAATGTCACAAGATTTCTAGTTATCAGAACCAAGGCCATCCAGGCCTCCAACTGAATCTAGATAAAAACCATCTGAATTGAGAACATTCTAGAAACTGAGATCAAGGACAGGATGATACTTTGTAACTATGGGAGGGAATGTGGCTTCTCATTTTTCAAGAGAAAATAAAAACAAGATTTCTTGACGTTCTTTCCACTGAATGCTAAAGAAAGCTTCATTGTTAGCTGTCTCCTCTCCCAAACAATAAGGAAGCAAACAAACCAGAATAGAAGACCCCTGTACTTCAGAGGTCTTTTTTCTTAGTGCTGCATGTTTTATGCATTATGAACCGAGGTTATCTTTTTCTCGTTAGGGTTTACATAGAACCAAGATAGCCATCAGATATTCTGATTATTAAAGAAGTTAGAAATATTTTTTTAACTCTAAAGGGGCCTCTCTTATTTAATTCTTTTAAAAATCTATTTATTACTGTAACGCAGAGCATTGTCTTTGTCATTAAAAAGAATTTTAAAAAATGATAACTAATACAGTCTTGTTTTTGAAGTTGTCTTCTAGTTCAGAAGGGAAAGGGAGAATAAACCAAGAATATGAAAAAGCAAGAAAAGCATTAAGTGTGAAGGGGTCTTTTAAAAACTTGTCTTAGGAGTGGTGGAAGGTAGTATTTCGTAGTGTTCCTAGGATTTCACTAATGAGCAGATTGAGGATACAAATGATTAATAAAACACATTATCTTGGCCTGAAGGATCTTCCAGGCTAGTTGAAGGACAAGCATGTAAATCAATTGATTACAGTTAACAAGACAAGAGTTATAAGGAATAGAAATGACATGCTGTGAAAACTGAGAGAAGAGAATGACTAGGTCTGCTCAGGAAAATCAAGAAAGGCTTCACATAGAAGATGACATTTGAGCTGGGTCACCAAATGTGGTAGTTTTAAAATATGTTCACAAATTTTTAGATACTTCTCCTTTCAAGAGGTGGAACTTAACTCCTCTCCCTTTGAGTGTGGACTGGACTTAGTGACACTCAGCCTCCCAAGTAGCTGGGATTACAGGCGCCCACCACCATGTTCAGCTAGTTTTTGTATTTTTAGTAGAGACGGGGTTTCACTATGTTGGCCAGGCTGGTCTCGAACTCCTGACCTCAGATGATCTTGCCCTCCTTGGCCTACCAAAGTGCTGGGATTATAGACATGAGCCACGGCACTCGGTGTCAACTTCTTTGTGCTGTCTACTAGTGACACTAATAGAGAATGGCAGAAGTGACAGTGTACTTCAAAGATGAGGTTATCAGCAGCATTATGGTTTCCTGTTTACTCTCTTCCTTGGATCACTCACTGTGAAGGAAGTCAGCTGCCATGTCATGAGGACACTCAAGCAGATCTATGAAGACGACTACATGGCAAGAAAGTAAGGCCTCCTGCCCACAACAGCCACGTGGGTGAGCCATCTTGGAAGTGGCTCCTCCAGTCCCAGTCAGGTCTTTGGATGACTGCAGCCTCAGCCAACATCTTGACTGCAACTGCATGTGAGACCGTGAACTAGAACCGTACAGCTAAGCCACTCAGAATTCCCGACCCCAGAAACCGTGAGGTAATAAATGTTTATCATTGGTTTAGATCACTACCTTTTGGGATAATTTGTTATACAGCAATAGATTCCTAATACCCCAGATGAGTATCAGTTTGCTCTATTGGCAGGTGGGAGGCATCCAAATAGAAGAACTGAAAGGGTCCCAGTGAGTGGTTGAGTACGGCTGGAGTATAAGACATGTAGTTGTGACTCTTAAGCTTTTAGTGTATTAGCAAATGCCCTAAGTATTCTTAAAAGTGGAATTTCCTTGAATTAATGAATATCGTTGGCCAGGTGCAGTGGCTCATGCCTGTAATTCCAGCACTTTGTGAGGCCAAGGCAGGAGGATCATTTGAGGCCAGGAATTCAAAACAGGCCTGGGAAACATAGTGACACCCCATGTCTACAAAAGAAGAAAAAAAAAAAAGAATACTGTGGAATATGGCTACTCACTGCACTTTGGGGGAAAAAAATTAAATTTTTTGCCATGACCTAAAAGCTACTTCTCTAGTTCATACTGTGTCACAGTCCTCCTTGCTCACTACACCTGAATCACATTGGCTTTCCTTATTCCATTTCCCCTACTAGGAGTTCTGTGCACACAGCTACTTCTGCTTAGATAGCTCTTCTCTTTACCTTCCCTCTGGTTGACTCCTGCTTCTCTTATAAGACACAGCCTGCACGTGCCTTCAAGGAGATCCCTTTTCTGACTATCACAACTGTTGTTCTTCTCCGTAGCGCTTGTTTGTTTCTTCCATCAGAGGAATTACTCTCCAAAGTCATGTTATTTATGTTATTTGTCTGTTTGCATGTTTTTGTCTGTCTTTCACTCCAGACAGTACATTCCACTACGCAGGGGCCACTTGCTGATTGCAGTATCTCCAACACGTGGCATGGTACCTAGCGTGTGGTAAGTGCTCACAAAACATTGATTGTAGCTATCTTCCCCTTCCTCCTGTGTAGTAAAACCTTTATATTAGGTATTCCAGTTTGTTTTGTTTTGTTTTTTCAGATGGCGTGAGCCATCGTGCCCAGCCAGGTATTCCCATTTTAAGACTATTTGTCGGCCAGGCGCAGTGGCTCACGCCTGTAATCCCAGCATTTTGGGAGGCTGAGGTGGGCAGATCACCTGAGGTCAGGAGTTCGAGACCAGCCTGGCCAACATAGCAAAACCCCATCTCTACTAAAAATATAAAAATTAGCCAAGAGTGGTGGGAGGTGCCTGTAATCCCAGCTACTTGGGAGGCTGAGACAGGAGAATCGCTTGAACCCGGGAGGCGGAGTTGCATTGAGCTGAGATTGTGCCACTGCACTCCAGCCTGGACACAGAGCAAGACCCTGTCTCAAAAAAAAAAAAAAATGTAGATTAAACATCTTGGCAGCAATACTTCAGATACAAGGCTGTACAGATACAAGGCTGATACAAATACAGACACAAGGCTGTACTTCATACATACATATATATGTGTAAGTAACTCCCATGTATCATATGTATATATGTATATCAAGAGGTACATAATTTAGTGTCTCTCTTTTGGTGATGCCAAAATTGGACACTGGGCTTAGGTGGTAACTCCCAGATTTCACCCTGTAAAGTTGTGTTTTTCCCCTTGAGACTGACTGCCAAGCCATCTAAGGAGTGATCTTTTGCCATCACAAATTGGAGACATAGTAATATCCCACCCATAAATACTTTAGCATATGTCATTAAAATGTAAGAACATTTTCCTTCAATGCTAAAATAAGATTATCTCACTGAACAAAATTAATATTAACCCCTTAATATCACCTAACATTCAGTCCATGTTCAAATTTTCTCCCAATTCCCAAAATGTCTTTTATATCTGGTTTTCCAAACTGGGATCTAAACCAGAGAAGCCAATTTTTAAATGATCATAGGAAAAACTTTAAAACGTATATTACCTTCGATACAGACTTTTCCTTTTAATTTCATATTTTATCCACTAGTTAAAAAGAAATGTTGGCCGGGCGCGGTGTAATCCCAGCACTTTGGGAGGCCGAGGTGGGCAGATCACGAGGTCAGGAGATCGAGACCATCCTGGCTAACACAGCGAAACCCCGTCTCTCGTAAAAATACAAAAATTAGCTGGGTGTAGTGGCGTGCGCCTGTAATCCCAGCTACTCAGAAGGCTGAGGCAGGAGAATTGCTTGAACCTGGGAGGCGGAGATTGCAGTGAGCTGAGATCGCGCCACTGCATTCCAGCCTGGCGACAGAGCAAGACTGTCTCAAAAAAAAAAAAAAGAAGAAAAAAAAAGGAAATGTTATTGCTGTCATTGCAGTAGGTGAATGTCATATGCATGTAGTTAGGAAATTTACAAATCCTGTTCTAAAATCTTTAACTGAACCGGGTGTGGTTCAGTTTACAGGCTCATGTCTGTAATCACAGCACTTTGGGAGGCTGAGGTGGGCTGATCGCTTGAGTCCAGGAGTTCGAGACCAGCCTGTCCAACATGGTGAAAACTCGTCTCTACTAAAAGTACAAAAATTATCTGGGCGTGGTGGCACACACCTGTAATCCCAGCTACTCAGGAGGCTGAGGCACAAGAATCGCTTGAACTCTGGAGGTGGAGGTTGGAGTGAGCCGAGATTGCACCACTGCACTCCAGCCTGAGCCACAGAGCCAGATTCTGTCTCAAAACAATAAAAATAAAAAAATAAAATCTTCATCTGGCAGTTCTAGTTCCAAAAAAAATAAAATAAAATTTATCACTAATAACATTATATCCTCATGATTTTTAAGTCCTTACTAATGATAAAGAAATATTAAAATCACTATAAGATTGAAATATATTCATTCATAAGTTGAATCCAAGTAGTAAATCTTGCCCAGTGGCTAAGAATCAGAAACAGAAAAAAAAAAAAAAAAAAAAAAAGAATCAGAAACAGAATCAGCTTCTTGGCCGTAAGCACTATCTCAGCAGAAGAAAGAGGGAAACTAGTAGCTAGGTTCACACTAACATCAAGGATGAGAGAAATGATACATTTCGACTTCTCAGTGAAGAGGACTGGGAGCTAAAGCCTTACAGAATCTCTTTTCTCTTTATAACGACACCTTAAACTTTCCAAGCCTTCCTCGGAGTCTGTTCATTTTACTAAAAGAACAAAGAGTATTCATTTTCACATCACACCCTGACCAGGTGTGGAAATTAACAAGTCAAAGTGATATTTCCAAGATATGAAATCATGTATCTTTCATCCCTTTGTACCCGCAAAGTATTTGAGCTATGCAAAGACAATAAACTACAACTTTATTTCTTATCAAATATTTCTGATGAATAGGAGGGAAACATTCATGTTTTAAATTAGCCTTTTCATTAAGTACTAGGACCTGTGTTATTCAAATGAAGCAAGAAAATTTGTTCATAATTTTTTGTTTCTGTTTTTTTCTTCTTTTTTTCTTTTTTGAGATGGAGGCTCACTCTGTCACCCAGGCTGGAGTGCAGTGGCACCATCTCAGCTCACTGCAACCTCCGCCTCCCAGGTTCAAGCGATTCTCCTGCCTCAGCCTCCCCAGTAGCTGGGATTACAGGCATGTGCCATCACACCCAGCTAATTTTTGTGTTTTCAGTAGAGACGAGGTTTTACCATGTTGGCCAGGCTGGTCTCAAACTCCTGACCTCAGGTGATCCACCCACCTCGGCCTCCCAAAGTGTGGGATTACAGGCGTGAGCCACCGTGCTCGGCCTTGTTTCTGTTTTTTGGTCTGAACGTTGGTGGTCGCTTGTTTGATCAGTAACACTGAAATATGTCATAATCATAACTCTCCTTTTATATAGACACTTTAATCCTGAGACCACAAAAATCTTTATAAGAATCTGTTTTCAAGTAATATTGGTCACTTTGAAAATAGGAAAGCTGAAGACAGGAAATTGCCTGCACACTCGAAAGTACATGAGTCAAGAAGCAAGTCAAAACTAAAGCTAGGTCTTATCAGTCTCAGCCTTGGCCTGATCAAAGTCTGAAGGACTGACTTTATATCTTAAAGACCCTTTGTTCTTCCTAGTCTCATGATATTGACCCAAAATATTTTGCGTACTTTATCACTAAGGTAATGAGTTCTCACTTGATACGTAGACCATTTTTTCTATAACTATATGAAATATCTATGCATAAATGAATCAATGGCATGGTTTACATGTGTGTTTATTTTGTCTGTTTCTTTTTAGTGACTAGACACATCCAAGAGACAGAAGAGTCTATATAGTTAGGAACAAAAGAGAAATAGACATTGATCACTTTGATAATTTTTTGATAATTTATTGTTCTTTTCTTGGGCTACAAAGGTAACATATTTGTTGTACAAATTTTGAAAACCTAGGAAAAGCACTAAAAGGCAAATGCAAATTAACCATTTTCATACTTCCCTCTCTTAGAGAGAGCTACCATTATCATTTTTTATTTATCTTAATAAACTCCTTCTCATGCATGTACTTTTCACCTATCGTGGAATCTCCCTATCCCTAAAGACGCAGATAAATTTGGCTCAAATCTCTTTCCAAGGCTGTGGAAAGTCCAATAATCTCCTAAACATCTCTGTAAATTCTTCCAGGCTAGGGGCAGGTGGGAGAGTGAGGGGAATTTGAAGAGGGCTTTCATAAGGCACCTTTAACTGATTTCTTGCCTCTGCTGATTCCTATACTCTGCCCAGGCAGTCTCTTTGTGGTTTACATTCACACACTAAATGTAAGGCCCTGCTGCGTCAGACTTTACTCAAGGCTTGAGAAGATTTGAGAAGATGGAGGGAATAGAGGTTTATTGCAATATAAACAACTTACAATTGAATATTTAATGTCCTGTTCTTAAACTCTCTTAGTTTCTTTTTGACAACTTGGACTGTAGCCTCTTGACGTTTTGCTGGGCTCTTTTTACGTCTTCACTGACTGCCTGGAACCTGTCTACAACTCTATTCCAAAAAACACCTCTTTCCATTTTGTAATACTAAGCTATTCAGCTTTATCTGTATCTCTAATTTGGAGTCTAGGGGCAGAGGGCATAGATTAAAATCCTGAGACTTGTTCTTGGACTAGTAAACTCTCTAAGCCTCAGCCTTCTCATTTGTAAAATAAGAATATTGATAGAACCTCCTTCACAGGCAAAGCACTTAGCTCATCTCCTAGCACACTGAGTAAACGTGAGCTACTTTCATTACTATTGGGAATATTTCATCTGGGCTATACAGAGCCTGGAGAACCTGTCTGGACTTCTGTTGAGTACCCCATTTCCAGTGCCCAGAACACTTATATAAAGGGAGAGTGAGGCTTTGAGATTAAGAACACAGTCTGGGGCCAGGCATAGTGGCTCATGCCTGTAATACCACTACTTTGGGAGGCTGTGAGGGGTGAAACGCTTGAGCTCAGGGGTTTGAGACTAGCCTGGGCAACATGGTGCAACCACATCTCTACAAAAAATACAAAAATTAGGCCTCTCACCTGTAATCCAGCACTTTGGGAGACCGAGGCGGGTGGATCACAAGGTCAGGAGTTCAAGACCAGCCTGACCAACATGGTAACACCCTGTCTCTACTAAAAATACAAAAATTAGCCAGGCGTGGTGGTGTGTGCCTGTAATCCCAGCTACTCAGGAAGCTGAGACAGGAGAATTGCTTGAACCCGGGAGGTGGAGGTTGTAGTGAGCCAAGATCGTGCCACTGCACTCCAGCCTGGGAGACAGAGCAAGACTCTGTCTCAAAAATAATAAAATAATAATAATAATAATAATAATACAAAAATTAGCTGGGTGTGATGGCACGTGCCTGTAGTCCCAGCTGCTTGGGAAGCTGAGGTAGAAGGATCACCTGAGCCCAGGAGGCAGAGGTTGCAGTGAGCATTGATTGCACCACTGCACTCCAGCCTGGATGACAGAGTGAGACCCATCTCAAAAACAAAAACAACACATAGTCTGATGCTGGAATGCCCGTCAACCATAACTGGGGTACAAGATGTTTATTAGGGATCAACACCTGTGGAAGGCAGGGGAAGGAAGCAGGATTGGGCTGAAGCAATAAACCATCCTGGTTTGTATGCAGCTGAGGGTTTACTGGGGCAAGGAATGTTCAGTGCTAAAATCGGGAGACTACTGAGTAAACTGGGACAGTGGTCACCCTCGTTGAGGAAACTGGTTATAAAGCCTTTGAAGGAGGATCTGAACAGTGAGGATCTGGACAGTGCATCTCTGTGTCTAACGAAAGCGCCAGTTTGTGCCTGGGTTTCCTTATCTGCAAAATGGCGATAATAATGGTAAATGCCTGATTGCATTGTTGTGAAGGTTAAATAAGTTGCCATGTGTAAAGTGATTAGAGCAGTGCCCACACAGTAAGCTCCTAAGTATTAGCTATCTTGCCAGATCAAGTCTCCTCCTGTCAGATCCTGAAATTCTTGATCTTTGGTCTCCTTTGTCAAACCACCACACTAGTGTTCATCATTACTTCAGTCTGGTTGTAATGTACAACCAGACTGATTAAATTTGGATTCATGCTGGTTTCTTGATTACAGCCAAAAAACTGGGGTAAGAGGGTCTTCCATTTCCCTCTCACTCCCATATTTTGACTGATTCAGGAGACCCCCTCAACTCCTTGTGCTATCCTATTTCTATTACTGAATAATGGAAAGAATTAAGTGAGGAGAAAAGTGACACAGAAGTAAGGGCAGAAGAAATAATTTTTATTTATTTTATTTTATTTTTTGAGACCGAATCTTGCTCTGTCACCCAGGCTGGAGTGCAGCGGCACAATCTTGGCTTACTGCGACCTCTGCCTCCCGGGTTCAAGCTATTCTCCTGCCACAGCCTTCTGAGTAGCTGGGATTACAGGCACGTGCCACCACACCCCAATAAGTTTTGTATTTTTAGTAGAGATGGGGTTTCACCATGTTGGCCAGGCCAGTCTTGAACTCTTGGCCTCAAGTGATCCACCTGCCTCGGCCTCCCAAAGTGCTGGGATTACAGGTGTGAGCCACCATGCCTGGCCCTATTTATTTTTATTTTTATTTTGGAGATAAGTTCCTGCTCTGTCACCCAGGCTGAAGTACAGTGGCACGTTTGTAGGTCACTATAGCCTTGAACTTCTAGGCTCCTCGCACCTCAGCCTCCCAAGTAGCTAGGGCTACAGACTCACACCACCACACCCAGCTAATTTTTAAAATTTCTTGTAGAGCTGTTTTTAAATTTTTTGTGGAGATGGGGACTTGCTATGTTGCCCAGGCTGGTCTTGAACTCCTGGCCACAAGTGATCCTCCTGCCTCAGCCTCTCAAAGTGTTGGGATTACAAGTGTGAGCCACTGTGCCTAGCTGATTTTTTTTTTTTTTTTGAGACAGAGATTCGCTGTTGTCATGATCTCAGCTCACCGCAACCTCCGCCTCCCGGGTTCAAGCAATTCTCCTGCCTCAGCCTCCCACGTAGCTGGGATTACAGGCATGTGCCACCACGCCTGGCTAATTTTGTATTTTTAGTAGAGACAGGGATTCTCCATGTTGGTCAGGCTGGTCTCGAACTCCCAACCTCAGGTGATCCGCACGCCTTGGCCTCCCAAAGTGCTGGGATTACAGGCGTGAGCCACAGCACCCAGCCTGAATTTTTAAGTTAAAAGTAGCTTTCAAAAAAAAAAAAATGTAAGTATGAGACTTTGGAAGCCAGAGGGGGATGCATAAAAGGCAGAGTGACTAAAGATCATTTTTAGCCTGGGTAACTTTTGTGATTATGAAGCTGATGAAATAAATGATCCTCACTCTGACTTCTCTTTTCTCCAAAATAAACCATGTCGTGTAATTCCATCAGGTGATCACTGGTTGCTTGTTCCTCCATTCTGAAGAAGCTAAAGCTACTAAAAGTCACGTGAATCACTTTATGAGCAAGAGCAGGAAACAGCACTAGGTTAAAATTTGGTGTATGACATTTTCAGTATGAGAATACTTCCCTCCCCAAAGAGTTGGACACAAATTACTTTTTATAGCAGCCCATGGCTTTTCATTTTGCCAGGAGGGAAGTATGAGGTAGCAGGGCTCCACACCCTTGTACCTGGATGACATCCCTCTGTGTCATTTAAACAGATGCTACTTAGAATAAGGAGGTGGGTTATTTACTCTCTATTCTCATCACCTGAACTAAAGCAAGCAAGCGAACAAGCCAAGCAAAAGAGCAATCTTAGAAGTCATTTTTTAAAATGCCTCGACCTCTTTTGGCTTGTTCTTCTGTTGAATTCCAAGCGTTATTTGTCTAGGTTCCCTTGCCTAAACTGTTGGCACAAGAGGTGCAATTTTATCCTTGAAGCAGGGTGTTCCTCGGGCACTGAGCCAATGCAGTTGGCTCATTCACTTCCTTCCCTGCTATGTTTCTTCAGGGCTTTCTACATGTAAGAAGCCTATTACACAATGATTCAGAAGAGGATACAGGAAGTGTTATTCCTACTGTGACATTGGCTGCTCACCTCTCTCTAGCCCAAACTGGTTTACTTCACCAAGGAAGCCACAGTTTTCTTCGTTTCAATTCCTTTCTGATTTCACAGTTACCCATGATGGAAATCTGAAGTAGAAAGGACTTCGGCCAGGTGCAGTGGGCTCATCCCTGAAATCCTAGCACTTTGGGAGGCCAAAGTGAGATGACTGCTTGAGCTGAGGAGCGTGAGACCAACCTGGGCAACACAAGGAGATCCCTGTCGCTACAAAAAAATAAAAAATATTAGCCGGGCATGGTGACACACACCTATGGTCCTAGATACCAGGCCGCTGAGGTGGGAGGATCACTTAGACCCAGGAGGTTGAGGCTGCAGTGAGCTGAAATCATGCCACTGCACTGTAGCCTGGGTGACAGAGTGAGATCCTATCTCAAAAAAAAAAAAAAAAAAGGCAAAAAAGAAAAGGCATGGTGGCTCACACCTGTAATCCCAGCAGTAGTTTGGGAGGATGAGGTGGGTGGATTACTTGAGCCCATAAGTTTGAGACCAGCCTGGGCAACATGGTGAAACCTCATTTCTACTAAAAAATACAAAAAAATTAGCTGGGCATGGTGATGCACACCTGTAGTCCCAGCCACTCAGGGGGCTGAGGTAGGAGGATCACCTGAGTCCAGGAGGTCAAGGCTACAGTGAGCCATGATTGCACCACTGCACTCCAGCCTGGGCTACAGAGTGTGACCCTGTCTCAAAAAAGAAAGAATAATATGAAAAAGAAAAAGTAAAACAAACAAACAAACAAACAAAAAAACAGAAGAAAGACTTCCACGTCCACTTTGTGGGGAAAGTGATTAGGACTTTTGCAGCTTCTGATGGAGAGCCTGGGCTGTCTGTCATGCAGGGCAGGGCTGCTTGTCTGATTTCCACTACCCATGCTGCTGAGCTTCTTTTGTGCAGGTGGCCCAGCTAAGCCCTGTCCTAAGGACAGGCACATTCATGTGTTTCCCTTGTGGAGGTGTTGGTGTGCATCACTGCATCCTTTCTCACTCTCCTGGCTCTTCTCAAGAACCAGAGCACACAGTTCCTGTCCTAAAATTTTATGATTTGAGGCACCTGGCCCAGGTTAGGGATGCCTACTCTGCATCTCTTTCCAGGAATCATGCAGACACCTTGATCTCAGAGCCCACCCAACTGTGTGAAACATTCCCAGGAAGCCTAAAATCCTGTTTCTTTGTAATGAGCCAGACCTGCCTGTCCTTACAGGCATCTCCACACAGGCTCAGGGTTCTGATCAGAACAGTAATGGGGCAAAGGGGACCTGCACTGGAAATGTGTGTGCAGAATCATGACAGAGGATGGTCTCTGCGTAGAAAGCCTGCCAGAAACCAGAGGGAAGAGAAAGAGAGAGCTGCAGGTTCAGACTTCTCCCTTCTATCATGCGACTCGAAGATCCTCTTACCAGCTGGAGGGGTGCCCAGCCCAGCTTCTCATTCAAGGACGCAGGAGATAAAATGACTGGGTTGGTGTTTAAGTAGATGATTCACTCACCTTTTTATAGTCAGGAGGACGCAGGAAAGTTTTATTCTTTCCATACATTTTGTACTTTATCCTTACATTCTATTGATTAAAATGAGAAAAATGAAAAAGAAAGCGCAGTGTCTGGGAAAATTCTTTCATATGCTGCAGACTCAAATTTATTTTATCCCCATAAACCAAAATCATCTTATCTCAGAACTGCTTGAGCTTTATAATTAATGCATTGTTAAGGTTTCACGTTGACTATACCTGTACCATGAGACTTCTTACAGCCTACAAAGATGATTGAATAGATTCAATATCTTTTTCCTTCACTACCTCTTTTTTTTCACTCTCCACTTTCAATATAACCACTGCTAAATGATCTTACAATCGATTTCATATACATAAAAACATGGTGCTTAGTTCCATGTTTTTATGTATATGAAACTCTGGGACGTAGGGGAAGAAGACATGTGTAAGAAGGTATTCTGGCAAAGACACGCTGTGTCAGTTCCCTCTGGATGTTTTGTAAAACTGGTTGTGAGAAAATTTAAGAGAGCGTAGACACTGCATGACAGTGATGGAAACAGGCAGTGATGAAGGAACCATCTCCCTGAAAGCCAGCTATCTTCCAAGTACATCCTGAGTCACGTTTCTCCTCCACATCTCCTGCTATTCCTCCTCGTGTAGCTTGTCTGCCTACCACATCCTCAAGATTTGTCTCTTTTCTCATCTAAGGTTCAGCTAGAGATACAAAGAGTAAACTGAGGCCCTCAGATACCTTTTCCACTGTCAAAGCTCTCCAGAATGCATCTTTAACTTGGAATCAAACTTAAAGGGCTTACCTGCCTTCCCTGTAAATTCTTTTGGGCCACTTGGGCAGCTTGTGAAATCTGTCCTTCAGAACATTGCTGGGTGCCTCTGTCACATTCACCAGTTTTTCCTTTCTTTGTCCTTTGATGAATTTTGAAAAATGTACAAGGGTTCACTATACAAGGGGCAAACCATGTTTCCAAAAGACATCATAAAACCAAACCAAAAAACAAGAAAACAATGAAAATCTTGTACCTACATAATTCTAAGGCATTTTTTGTAATTTTTCTAGAGAAGAGATGTTTAAATGCTATATGCAGAACTCAATCTGTGGACATAATATTGCTTTGTGATCTTTTATGAACCATAAGCTGGAACTGTTAAAAATAAATTCAGGTGGACAGATGCCAAATGAAAGCTGGGGTGGACAGTGGTGGCAAAAAGGGATTTTTACCGCTCCATTTCCTCACAGAAAAACTCCACCCAATAATTTCTGCAAAGCAAGACTAAAATACATTGAATCCTCTGCTGATCTCTAAAATCTGCATTTTAGAGATGCTTATGCTTCTGCATTAAGGTGAGGAACATATCCTGATTGAAGTCATTAAAATAAACACTGGTACAAGTGCCCGGAGAAAGCTGGCAGTGGTACTGCTGAGAAATTCCTTAATTTGTTCAATTTTCCTAAGACTCAGTGCTTGTGCTGACATTCTGAATTTATGTGCCAAAGAAGTTCCTGTATTCTGTTAACAGACAAATACACTGGGGTGTAGGAGAAGAAGACATGTGTAAGAAAGTATTCTGGCAAAGGCACACTGTGTCAGCATAAATTTTATAGGACAAGTTGACTGTTTTAGGCCATACTTTTCTAGTTGTTGAAAAATACCATTATAACAACAACTATGAAACATTGAAAAATAAAAATAATGCTTCAGAAGTCCACCAGCTTGATCCTAAACTGTTCTGACTGGCTTGAATGATGACTAGGTACAGCCAGTGATATCCATTTGCAGATGTCAATTTGTGTGACTTGATTTGCATGAGGGGAAAGGAGAGAGGAGCCTGTGATTTGGAAAAAGAATAAAGAAACAAAAAAGAGCTAGGCGCAGTGGCTCACGCCTGTAATCCCCAGCACTTTGGGAGGCCGAGGCAGGTGGATCACGAGGTCAGGAGATCGAGACCATCCTTACTAACACAGTGAAACCCTGTCTTCAATAAAAATATAAAAACAAAAATTAGCTGGGCGTGGTGGCAGGCGCCTGTAGTCCCAGCTACTTGGGAGGCTGAGGCAGGAGAATGGCGTGAACCCGGGAGACGGAGCTTGCAGTGAGCAGAGATGGAGCCACTGCACTCCAGCCTAGGTGACAGAGCGAGACTCTGTCTCAAAAAAAAAAGAAAGAAAGAGAGAGAGAGAGGAAGAAAGAGAAAGAAAGAGAGAGAAAGAAAGAGAAAGAAAGGAAAGAAAGAAGAGAGAGAAGGCAAGCAAGCACCCTGTTTGATTCCTCAGCTCATTTCCAGTACACACTTCTGAGCCCTAGAGACAAAAGGGCTTCATACAGTTGTTAAAGGAAGCATTTTTATGAGAGACATCTGTAAGGCAAATGGGCCTACTTTGTGGTGCTGGGTCGAGGGGTGACATGGAGTGAAAGCATTAGGAGGCAGCACACATTTATCATGGGCAACAATCTTGTCATGCTTGGCACTGACATAGGTATGGACCTGCAGATGGCTTCTTGGGCCATAGCCAACAAAATAGGAGGCAAAAGAGAGGAATATGAGAGACCTGTTTGTGAGCACATACGAGATCATCCTTGGGGATTCTAGGAGAGACATCGGGTGAGGCTGGAAAACCTGCATTATGTAGGTTGAAACAAGAGCCAGTAAAATTTAGGATTTGTCATTAATATGACCAAATTGGCTGGGCACGGTGGCTTACACCTGTAATCCCAGCACTTTGGGAGGTTGAGGCGGGTGGATCACCTGAGGTCAGGAGTTCGAGACCAGCCTGGCTAACATGGTGAAACCTGTCTCTACTAAAAATACAAAAAATTAGCTGGGCCTGGTGATGGGCACCTGTAATCCCAGCTACTGAGAAGGCTAAGGCAGGAGAATCACTTGACCCCGGGAGGTGGAGGTTGCAGTGAGCTGAGATCATGCCACTGCACTCCAGCCTAGGCAACAAGAGCAAAACTCCATCTCAAAAAAAAAAAAAAAAAAAAAAAGTGACCAAATTTATATCTACAGGCTGGGGAAACATGATGAACAAGAAAAATAAATCACTTTTTTTTTTTTCTCTAGATGAAGTCTTGCTCTGTCGCCCAGGCTGGAGTGCAATGGTGTGATATCGACTCACTGTAACCTCCACTTCCCGAGTTCAAGTGATCCTCCTGCCTCAGCCTCCCGAGTAGCTGGGATTACAGGTGCCAGCCAGCACACCCAGCTAATTTTTGTATTTCTAGTAGAGATGAGGTTTCACCATGTTGGCCAGGCTGGTTGCAAACTCCTGACCTCGTGGTCTGCCCGTCAGCCTCCCAAAGTGCTGGGATTACAGGCGTGAGCCACCATACCTGGCTAATAAATCACTTTTAAGACTTTTTCTTTTTTTGAGATGGAGTCTCACTCTGTCACCCAGGCTGGAGTGCAATGGCACGATCTTGGCTCACTGCAACCTCCGCCTCCTGGGTTCAAGCGATTCTCCCACCTCAGCCTCCTGAATAGTTGGGATTACAGGCACCCGCCATCATGCCTGGCTAATTTTTTGGTATTTTTGTGGAAATGGGGATTTCACCATGTTGGCCAGGCTGGTCTTGAACTCCTGACCTCAGGTGATTCTCCCACCTCAGCCTCCCAAAGTGATGAGATTACAGGCGTGAGTCACTGTGCCTGGCCCACTTTTAAGTCTTTCAGCCTAATGTAAAATCATGAATGTAGGTATATTGTTCAAGATTTTTGGTTGCAAACAACAGAATCCACTCTTGCTAGTTTAAAAATAAAATGAACTGGGCGTGGTGGCTCATGCCTGTAATCCCAGCACTTTGGGAGGCCGAGGTGGGTGGATCACCTAAGGTCAGGAATTCGAAACCAGGCTGGTCAACATGGCAAAACCCCATCTCTACTACAAATACAAAAAATTAGCTGGGCGTGGTGGCTTGTGCCTGTAGTCCTAGCTACTCAGGAGCCCGAGGCAGAAGAATCACTTGAACCAGAGAGGCAGAGGTTGCAGTGAGCTGGCATCACGCCACTGTACTCCAACCTGGGTGACAGAGTGACACTCTGTCTCAAAAAAAAAAAAAAAAAGAAGGAAAATAAAATAAAATGAAAGTATTAAAGGGTATTAGATAGTACATAGACTGTCTGGAAGGGCCAGAGAATCATGTTCTGGGCTACTTGGCAGGAAGTTATATCCAAATCACACTGCTGGACTGTTATAGAAGAGAACGCCACTGGCGTTGGCACTGTGGCTGCACTAACTCTCTGCTGGGGATACCAACACTGGTGCTGGGCCATTTCTGTGCCACTGGCAAGCTCCATACCTTCACCAGAAAACAGATTCTGCACGACACCTGCTTTCTCATGGTTTTTTCTTCTGCATTCAGTGTTGCATGGCTACATCTGATTGCAGAAACTAGGTCACATGCTTGCACCTTGGCCGCAAGTAAGACTAGAATAGAGAGTTCTAGTTTTACCTTGAAAAACAGAACTCAAAATGTAGAAATTCCCTTGATATGGGAAGGGCTTTTAAGAGATGATAAGAAGCCACAAACATAAAAAGTGTCTACTAGGGCAGGCACAAAATGATTAGGCCACCAAACCCTTGAAAAGCAGCAGGAGGCCAGTGTTTGCAAGGAGACTTCTGTTCGTGATTGGAACAGAAAACAGCCATAAAAGGATTTTTCTGTAACAAAAAAAAAGTCTTGCAGGAGGCATTCAATCTATAAATTGTTTTTTTCCCACCAAATGCAAGGAGAGATTCAAGGTCTCTCCCTCACAGCTTGGCTTTGGCAGGTATTCCCAGAAACTTTGCAGACATTATTAGCACACTGGAGGACAGTCATATCTCCACCTTGACACAGATTTGGAAAAGAGTAGGCAGAAAAAAAATGAAAGCAATTTAAACGTAGTTCTTAACATTTGTGTGGTGCAAAGCAAAAGATCTCCATACCAGACTTTAAGTAACTGCAGATAGAGAGACTGAGAACTCTATAAACAGTGGGTCCCATCAGTTGAGAGTGCTATGGACCCGTACAGAAGTAGATCAGCACAAGGCACAGAATCCGGACAATATAGGAACGAATTCTGGAACTGAACTAGGACAGTGACATTACCTTAGCCAAAATCCTCTACGGCAGAAACGCTCAATAGATTTTATCTTACGTACCAAGATCTATGGTTGTGGCAACCTCAGTTACCTTGTTAAAGACTACCAAGAGGCTGGGTGCGGTGGCTCACGCCTGTAATCCAGCACTTTGGGAGGCCGAGGCGGGCAGATCACCTGAGGTTGGGAGTTTGAGACCAGCCTGACATAATGGAGAAACCCCATCTCTACTAAAAATACAAAATAGCTGGGCGTGGTGGTGCATGCCTGTAATCTCAGCTACTCAGGAGGCCGAAGTAGGAGAACCACTTGAACCCAGGAGGTGGAGGTTGCGGTGAGCGGAGATCACGCCATTGCACTCCAGCCTCCAGCCTGGGCAACAAGAGCGAAATTCTGTCTCAAAAAAATAAAAATTAAAAAATAAAAAATAAAAAAAGACTACCAAGAAAAATGTCCTTATGTAAACCCATTTTCACGTGGTTGATACTTAGAAGGTTGATACTTAGAATTTTGTATTCTGCCTTTTTCCTCATTCATTGAATCAAAAACGTCTTTTCATGTTGTTTAATCTTGTTAATTATCCCTTTTAACATTTGCATAGTATTCCACCAGCTGATGCACTCTAATTTACTCAACATTTCTCCATTATTTTATACTAGGATAAGCTCTAATAATTTGAGAAAGATAAGTAGAATTTTTAAAATAAATTATTTCTGTTATTCTAAAGAGATTGCACAGAAATAGTACCTGAGCTTTTTACGGATATGGTCATGTCAACCTTGGGCCTACAGAGATTCCACAAGTACCTTTAAAGGAAAAGTGGCTTTATGAGAAATCAGGCTCCATACTTTCTTGGAAACTTGAAGCAGGAAGACTTTAGGAAGTCCTGACATATGTTCCCAAGGTGGCAACTACGTACTACAATAAGACCTCTCTTCCTGAACTGAATATCTCTAAGATATCCTAGGGGAAAGAGACCCAGAATGGGGCTGGCTCCCACTTGAAGTTCTGAAAACCACTCACCTTGAAAGCTCAGTCTCCGGAGTCTGGATAATTAGTAGCGAGAATGCAGAAAGCTGCTCAGCCTGTTGTGGGTTTTGAGATAAAACCTCAATTTCCATAATCGTCATAAAGAGCAGAATAGTCTTTCTACCCCAAAATATATTCAATATGAATTGTGAAGTGTCTTAGGAAGAATTTGCATGCAAGGAACAGAATTCCACTAACTCAAATAAAAAGAGGGTTGATTGAAAGGCAGAGGTTATTATGGGGGTCACAATAAGCCAGCGCTGGAGATACAGCTGCTGGGCATTATAGGGCCAAGAAGGGGATTATGCAGATTTTATTTCTCTCTCTCTCTCTCCTCTGCCTTTTGAGGTACATGGCCTCTCTATTTGACTCTGGGTATCAGTCTGCCCCATCTTTGTGCTCTTTTGTTTGCAGATGAGCTTTTTCTGCTGACTCATGGTTTCTCAGCTTCCCTTCACTGTGGCTAGCATGAGGTTTCAGCCTGCTGTGGCAGGCCAGCTGGGCATGACCTTGCAGCTTGGCTCCACACAGCTAAATGACTCAGCCTCTTTGTCCCTATTCCAAATTCCTGGGAGAGAATTCGATCAACCCAGCTTGAGTCAGAAGTCTATTCCTGGGTCAGTAACTGAGACTGATGGGGCACAGTCACATGGCAGGTAGTACTCTCCCTTCCAAGTCAGGAGTGGGGCAGAGTCTCCAAGGCAGCATATGGGTAGGGAGGAGGGAATGTTTGACATCTCTGGGGCAGATATGGGGCTGAGAGAGGCATGCATGGTTGTGATTTAAAAAAAAAAAAATGCATGGGGTTTGGAGAAAAAAGAAAATCTGCCATTTCATAGTCATGAAACTATAGACAACTTTCCTAATCTTCCAAAGACTCATGTCCTTAATATGTAACCTGAACAAAATGACCTCACAGCTCTCAGGATCTATTACTGCTATTTTCATTTTAGGAATCTCATAATGTAAGGAAAGACCAACTCTAATATCAACAATTTGGCAGGTTTTACATGAACAAACATTGAAAAAATTGTCTTTGCAGTAAGTCCAATGGTGTATTATTACCAACATTACCATTACTGTAAACATTTTTGGAAGGCTGCTCACATGTGCTAACAATGTTGAAGTCCCCAGCTAGGCATTCAGCAAATGTTTCTTGCTTAGGGGGCAATTCTAAAGGAAGAGGAAAGCAGACCTTCCTCTGAGGTTTGCCTGTTAAGGTGTTAGAGGCTTGAAAAAGTAATGTGGTGAATAGATGCCTCCATTTCAACAGAAGATTCACTCAGTTCTAATGCTGAGGGTGAGCAATGCTCTAAAATGCATTACTGGTGAACTGCTGCAAATAAAGAAAAAAGACTATGTTAATTGAAATTTCTATCTATGCCAAATTAATACAGCTATCCTACAGTGTATGAAACTGAGGCATTCCTGTAAAGTTGTCTACAAAGCAAGATTAATTTTTCCCCATTGAAATCCATTGTGGCATTGAATGTTTAGTATGTTCCTATGACAAAAGGAAGGATCCAAAGGGAAACTTAGCAAATAACAATTATCCTGGTGAGGATCTTAATTTCTCAACCTACTCAAGTTTCTTTTAAAAATCTGAGCAGCCGGCTGGGTGTGGTGGCTCACGTCTATAATCCGAGCACTTTGGCGGCGTGGGGGGTGGGGGGAGGGGGGAGTGGGAGGGGGGGCGGATCACGAGGTCAGGAGTTCAAGACCAGCCTGGCCAACATGGTGAAACGTTGTCTCTACTAAAAATACAAAAATTAACCAGGTGTGGAGGCACGTGCCTGTAGTCCCAGCTACCCAGGAGGCTGAGGCAGGAGAATTGCTGGAACCCAGGAGGCAGAGGCTGCAATAAGCCAAGATGGCACCACTGCACTCCAGCCTGAGCGACACAGCGAGACTCCATCTCAAAAAAAAAAAAAAGAAAGAAAGAAAAAATATCTGAGCACCCATACAAATCCATGTTTGATAGCAAGTAAATATGTCTCTGGAATTACCCCAGGCCACCACCAGTTTCCCAGTTGGGCCCCTAGGTCTTCCTATATCCAAGCCCTCACTTGGTTGCATACTTCATTTCTCATCATTTACCTGCCTCTTCTTTTCATATATAAATGTAAAAATATATTATTTTTGGCCTTGAGCTGAAGAGTTAAATTCAATTTAATTAAGTTCATTGATTCATTTATAGCAGAAGAGAAAGGCCCCTGGGTTGTAGGTAAGCCAAATTCTTCAAATAGGATGGTCCTTAGGCCAGGTGTGGTGGCTCATGCCTGTACTCTCAGCACACTGGGAGGCTGAGGCAGGAGGATCACTTCCGGCCAGGATTTAAAGACCAGCCTGAGCAAGGTAGTAAGACACTCCCCCACCTCTACAGAAAAGTTTTAAAAATTAGCTGGGCATGGTGGAATGCATCCTAGTTCCAATTACTTGGAAAGCTGAAGCAGGAGGATTGCTTCAGCCCAGGAATTTAAGGTTGCAGTGAGCTATGATCATGCCACTGCACTCTAGCCTGGGTAATAGAGTGAGGAAAAAAAAAATAAAGGATAGCCCTATGTACTCTGTGGTGCTAGGAGAAGCTGACTTTTCTCTTGTCTAACCTAGATAGCTCCTCCTAATAACCCCAGGCCCTGGGCAGGGGCAGACTTTATTGCCACCTGCTATGCCTGATTGTTACTGGGAAAAGATTGGATTTTTTGTTTTCCTTCTTTAATTTTAAAATAGTAGATATTTTCCTTTCACATATGAAATCTGTACTCTTTTTTCCCACCAAAATTGAATATCTTACTGCTTTTTCTTCTGATTATAAAAGTAATTCATGCTTAAAAAAATTCAACAATATGAAAAGTGATAAAGTGGAAAGTGAAAACTTCCCATAATTCCATTCCCAGAGGCCACAATTATTAGTTTCATATGTTTTTTCCTATCAGATGGGTAATATGCCAATGTTTTAACAAGGTTCCAGGGTGGCACATCTCACACATGTGCGTGATCACCCAATCATCTTGCTCACGAACTACAAAAGGATCTAATATGTACTCTTTCAGATACATATTACACACACACACACACACACACACACACACAAATATATATATGTATGTGTATACATATATGTATGTACCCCAAATATACTATGTACAGTACAAAATATATACTCTATATGTTAACAAAAATGGGGTCATATTATCCACTCTTATCTGTGCCTTGCTTTTTTTATTTTTCTGAGACAGAGTCTTGCTCTGTCACTCAGGCTGGAGTGCAGTAGCATGATCTTGGCTCACTGCAACCTCTGCCTCTTGGGTTCAAATGATTCTCGTGCCTCAGCCTCCCAAGTAGCTGGGACTACAAGTGTGTGCCACCACGCCTGGCTAATTTTTGTATTTTTAGTAGAGACAGGGTTTCACCATGTTACCCAGGCTGGTCTTAAACTCCTGACCTCAAGTGATCCACTTGCCTCTGTTTCCCAAAGTGCTGGGATTACAGGCATGAATCACCATGCCTGGCTTTTTTTTTTTCTCTACAATTTGTCATATACATTTTACATACCGATCCATCTCATTCTTTATAATTTTTATAATGGTCTCTCAGTATTCTTTTGTACCATAATCTCTACCCTCTGCTGAAGGGTATGTATGATGTTCTAAGTTTTTCTTAAATACTGAAATACCGCAATAAACATATATGTAGATATATGCCTATGCATGTTCTGATTATTTCCTTAGGATAAATTCGTGTAAGTAAAATAACTGGGTTAAAGCTTATGCACATTTAAAATATTAAAACATAATGCCCAATAGTACACTAGAAAAATCATATCACCTTCCTCTCTTAGCAAGTTTCCTTGAGTTATCTTTATTTTTCATTGTTGCCAATCTGACAGTCCAAAAAAAAAAATTAGTACCTCACATTGTTGTACTAATTTGCATTTCTTTGAATATTAGTGAAGATGAGTATCTTTTCAAGTGTTTGTTAGCCATTTGGTTTTCTTCTTCTACAAATTGTTTGAAATTATGTGTCTGCACTACTCAATCTGTTTAATCCCCCCATCCCATGTATATGTACATGTGATCGAGAGTGTCAGGGGCAGGTATGTAATAGAAGCTGGGCCAATAAATTCCCTCTTCTAGGAATTTGGGTTGGAGAATAGGGCACCTGTAGTCTGCTGTATTTAAGCCAGAAAATCATGCAGTGCTGTCTGGGTCAACAATTTTTTATCATGTACATCATAAGGAAGAGAAAGTAGGTCTGCAGAAAGAAAAGAAACAGGGATACCTTGGAAGCAGAAAAGATGAGGGCTTGTGGCCTTGATCACATCCTTTCTCCAGGCCTGTGAGAAAGTTCTGTGTCCTTAAGCTAGTTTGATTGGATTTCTGTTAAGATAAGCAGTATCACAAGTTCTCTTCATAGGAATGTTAGGGTGGGGAGGGAGGAAATGGTTTTGAAAGAATATTCTGATCTTTATTTTCCTCCCTCCTGGTTCCTAAGAAGCTCAAAGAGACCCTAAGATATCTGTGATCCCAAGCTTTGAGGAAAGCCGAAGCAAAAAATTGCACAATGGACCACATGTGTCATCACTGTATTAGTCCTTCAACTTGTTCTTCTAGGATTCCCCATCTGATCAGTTGCCACTCAGCTCCCTGTCAGCCTGATCTCAGTACTACAGCGTTACCATAGTATTGGCTCTGTTTATTGAGCACTCACTATGTACTTGCTGAGTGCTTTGCATACATTAATTATTTGACCATAGTGCATATATTATTGCTCAATTTGACAGAAAAGGAAATGATGGCTTAGGGAGGTTTAGTAAGTTGCCCAAGAACACTCAGCTAGAAAGTGGAGGAGCAGGTTTCCAGTTGCTGCTGTCTGATTCTGCTATACCTCCTGCTCCAGGCCAGCTTGGCGACTACAGCCCAGAACTTAGGGGACATTGGCTTCTAGGGCAGAATTGAGGTCTCCAAGATTATGACTTCAGGCCGCCTCTTACTGCCACCTTCAGATCCTTGTCTTTCTTAGAACAGGAGGCACACTAATAACCTAGCAGCTAGCACATTTCTGGCCACAGGCAGTGCAGCCTCGCTGCCCATTTCCAGTGTGAGGTTTATGCCAGGACCCTTTGTTGAATAAGCAAGCTCTGAAGGTTGTGCAGGCTACGTCCTGAAGATGGGCTGGGTTTAACAAAGGTGTACTCACTCTCCTCTCTACTCTGTCTTCCCTTAGACACAGGCTTCCCATCTGCCCTGTGGTCTATGTCCTCTATAATAATGATAGCTAACACTTACATAGAGTTGGTCATTCAAAGCCCTCTACATATACTAGCTCATTTGCTCCTCATATCAGCCCTTAGAGTTAGATACTATTAACATCGCTGTTTGGGAGGCCAAGGCAGGATGATTGCTTGAGGTTAGGAGTTTGAATCCCGCCTGGGCAATATAGTGAGACCCTGTTTTTACAAAAAATTAAAAGACTAGCTTGGCATGGTGGCATGTGCCTGTAGTTCCAGTTACTTGGGAGGCCGAGACTGGAGGATCACCTGAGCTCAGGAGTTTGAGGCTGCAGTGAGTTATGATTGTGCCACTGCACTCCAGCCTGGATGATATGCATGATAGAGTGAGACTCTGTTTCTGAATGAATAAGTAAGTACATAAATAAATAACCATCCCTATTTCAAAGATAAGGAAATGGAAGCATAGACAGGTTAAGTGACATGCTCAAGGTCACACAGCTAGTAAACAGCAGCCAGGATTCCAACCCAAGTATCAGACACTCCTTTGAGTAGTTGATGAAAGCTAAGACTTGCTCTTCAGAAAAATGCACACGTTTGTGATTTTGTGTAGTGTCAGGGTTTCATCTCAAGGAATCCCCCTATTGTAGGTCGAGCACTTTGCATAGGAGGGCTCAGAAAATGTAGATGTTCTCAGGGGCCAGGCAGGAATGTTAATGAGCGAAGGGGCTAGATGTGAAGAAAGACAGTGGGCCTGCAGGGTTTTTTCTTCCCAAAAGCACTCTGATGAGAATAACCAACCAAAGCAAATCCCCTGTACTGGACCAAGAAAACTCACTTGTAAGCTGACCTCAATCAAGTATTATACAATCAGTTGGCACTTCTGTTAGAACACAGCATAGGCCCTTATTTGCTATAGACTCCTGGCAGATCTGTCTGGTGATCCTAATATTCTGGTATGTTGAACTTCTCTCCCAGCTCAGGGGGGACCTACAGCTTATTCCAGGCAGAATCTCCCCATATGAACTCTAGAGATGATTCCCACTTGACTTTCACCAAACCTCTGGGTATCCAGGGCCCCAGCTACTCTTGCTTGGGCTTCTGATGGGCTAAGGATGTTTTGAAGGTGCAGTTGTCCAGGTTGCGTGAGTCAAATGGTGTTACTCCTGCAGACAGTCGTGAACGTGGAGAGGGGATAGCTGGCTCTCAGAGACTCTGGATTTAGGCAATGGCAGTTCCCAGCTCCCAGGTGGCTCCTGGACTCTGGAAGATAGCCCACTGTAGGTGAGATGTGCCTGGTTTCTCTCTTCCTGGCCTCTTCAGTCCAGCCCTCTCTTTTTTGATCCCCTAATCTCCCTCTTGTCTTTGTTCTTCCCTACATCCACTCTCAGGAAGTTAGAAATATTTTTCTAGTCCTGGGAAAGCTGCCCTCTCTCAATACTGCTGCTGTCTTTTCTCAGTGGCACTTGCTCCATTTTGTTATTACTGCCTCAAAGCACTTGGCATAATTTGCTTAATAGGTTTAGGCTTTTTGGAAACACAAAAGCTAGAAAGCATTCCTGCTTTCCACTTGGTAATGTTCCTCTTCTGAAGCAATGAATCACATGCTCGAATGTGATGCAAGGAATACCTGCTTGAATGGAACGGAGTGGGAGAGAAAAAGAAGGGTGGAAATATGGGAGAAAAAAGTTACCATTAATTATTAAAAATGTTATTCTATCACGTATTCATCTTAAGACATTTTACAGTTTTTTCTTTTATTTTAAATTATAAAATAATTTTATTTGACAAATTATAATTGTATATAATGATGGGGTACACAGTGATGTTATGATATATGTATCAGTAATAAATATCTGTCACCTTATCATTATTTTCATTATTCTCTAAGAAATTTGTACCCAAACCCCTTTACATTTTTCCCAAAATGCTGGGATTACAGGCGTGAACTACCGCACCCACCCTTTTTTTTTTTGTTTTGAGATGGAGTATCACTCTGTTGCCCCGTCTGGAGTACAGTGGTGCGATCTCGGCTCACTGCCACCTCCACTTCCTGGGTTCAAGCAATTCTCCTGCCTCAGCCTCCTGAGTAGCTGGGATTATAGGCACCTGCCAACACAACTGGCTAATTTTTGTAATTTTAGTAGAGACAGGGTTTCACCATCTTGGCCAGGCTGGTCTCGAACTCCTGGCCTCAAATGATCCACCCGTCTTGGCCTCCCAAAGTGCTGGGAATACAGGCATGAGCCATCGCGCCCAGCCACATTCTTTTTATTTACTTATTTATTTATTTATTTGAGACAAGGTCTTGCCCTGTCACTCATGCTGGAGTGCAGTGATGTGATCACAGCTCACTCAGCCTCAACATCCTGGGCTCCAGTGATCCTCCCACCTCATCCTCCCAAGTAGCTGGGACCACAGGCGTGTGCTACCATGCAGAGCTAATTTTTGTACTTTGGGTAGAAACAGGATTTCGCCATATTGCCCAGGCTGGTCTTAAATTCCTGGGCTCAAGCTATCCTGCTGCCTTGGCCTCCCAAAGCACTAGCATTATAGGGGTGAGTCACCACACCTGGTCCCCTTTATGTTCTTGACAACCCCCAAAAACTTGTTTATGTGGGCTATATCGTATTGATGTTTATTGTTTTAGAAATTAAGATGGATAAATGTTTCAAGTATTTACTAATACATTTAAAAATAACAATAAAACCATGATATGTTAACAAAAATGACTTTAAAAAAAAATTGTGTTTTCCAAAACAAATGAACAAACAAAAAAGATTTACTGAGAAGAATGGCATCACGCATGTTTCTGCAAGTCTTTTTAATGTCCAGCATAAGAGAAGAAAGTTGGATTCACATCTGTGGTTCTGTACTCAATGTGTTGTGATATAGCACATGTCACATAGCTTCTGGAAAACTCCCCCATACACTGGTGAGCAAACGAGTGAAAGACACATCTTAGTATTTGGTGAAAATACCTTTACCCAGAGGACCGCCTGAAAGGACCACACTTTAATAACTGTTTGATAACTGTTCTTTCAAATCATGACGTGTACGCAGTCTAGAGTGCTAGTCCTGCTAGGAAACATACACAGTCATCATCTTAAGGAAGCAATACATGGTCAAGTGCACTGATTTTGGAAGCAGACACTTCCAGGTTTGAAGCTCAGCTCCTCAACTTCCTACAGAGTGGCCTTGGGAAGGTTACTGAACTTTCCTAAATTCCAGATCTCCTACCTAGAAATAGAGAATAGTACTTACCTTACTGAGTTTTTGAAAGATAATGTAGTATTTTCCAAACTTCCTTAGTCATAACATTCGCCAAGTCCGTGTAAGACCTATAATATTATCCTCTTGGTGTTTTTCTGTTGCTCACTTTTTAAACTTCAACAAATGTTTTAAAACGAAATTTTATATCACTGTTATAAATGCAACACTACTAGCCCTAAATTGAAGGTGCAATGAAAGTTAAAGAACTTGTTGCTTGAGAAAGTGTTAAGCCTAAGGCCTACTCTTCTTTTATAACAAAAGGAATAAGTTGATGTTAGAAAGTCATTCAAGACCTGCACCAAAGGGAGACTCTCTGCCAGGTGTAATTAGGAGTCAGAGGCTTGAAGAAGGAACAGCTTTCTCAATATGTGATGCAATTTGATTTCTGCCTAGCCCGTGTACCACTAAGCCATCAACTACCTGAAGCCATTTCCTGTATCACCCCACACTTAGGAGACAGTGAGATCATGCATGTAAGCGCTAAGCTCAATGCCTGGCACAACGTAAGGACTCTGCCATGTAGCTTTTGTAATGTTTTCTAATTCTTTCTTTTCTTTTCCCACAGGGGTTAAATGAGTCACCTAAGCCTGCAGCTGTTAGGTGAACTATGACTATAATGTGTGTCTTATATTCCCTTGTGGGTAACGGCATGGACTCTAGAACTGGGCTTTGCCACTTTAGTGTTGTGTGACCTTGGACAAGGGACTCAACCTCTCTAGGTCTCAGTTTTCTCATCAGTAAAAGAATGATACAATAGCAGCTAATTTATTTATTTATTTATTTATTTATTTTTTTGAGATGGAGTCTCGCTTTTTCACCCAGGCTGGAGTGCAGTGGAGCGATCTCAGCTCACTGCAAGCTCCACCCCCCGGGGTTCATGCCATTCTCCTGCCTCAGCCTCCCGAGTAGCTGGGACTACAGGCGCTGCCACCACGCCCGGCTAATTTTTTTTGTATTTTTAGTAGAGACGGGGTTTCACAGTGTTAGCCAGGATGGTCTCGATCTCCTGACCTCGTGATCCACCCGCCTCGGCCTCCCAAAGTGCTGGGATTACAGGCTTGAGCCACCGCGCCCGGCCTAATAGCAGCTAATTTATAAGAGTAAATGAGTTAATGCACATAAAGCACTCAGAACAGTGCCTGGCACACAGTCAACACTTTGTATATATTAGCTAATAGTGTTCTTTTTCACCATGCTGGCTTTGATGGTGGTAATCATTAACAGGCAGCTACACTACTATAGAGAAATTTTTCTCAAACTATCTGCAGGAACAGCTTTTTTCCCCAATCCATGTTGACCAATAATTTTGTAAATAGAACAAAATTAATTACTAGAAAAAAGAAATAAAAAAGAGAAAATATGAAATATAAGCCCATATTTTTTATTATTTGATTCAACAGACATATATTTTAATAAATATAATCAGAGGCAGGCCGGGTGCAGTGGCTCATGCCTATAATCCCAGCACTTTGGGAGGCTGAGGTAGGCAGATTGCTTGGCCTCAGCAGTTCAAGACCAGCCTGGCCAAAATGACAAAACCCTGTCTCTCTCTAAAAAAATAAAATAAAATAAATAAATAAATAAATTAGCTGGGTGTGGCGACATATATGAGGTAAGAGAATTGCTTGAGCCCAGGAGGTTGAGACTGCAGTGAGCTAAAATGGGACCACTGAACTCCAGAGGGTGACAGAGTGAGACAAAAAAAAAAACAAAACCCCGAGGAAAAACAAGAAAAGATAAATTACAAAAAATGTACATATTGTTAATGGAAAGCCTAGGTATACACAATTAATAGAGTCTTGCTTCACTATTCTTGTTATTCCTTATTTGTGATGAAACAAAAAGTCATGAAGGAAATAGCAATTATCTATGTTAAGTGCTGATACGTACACTTGAAACAAACACCTTGTATACTACTATTTAAATTTTTTCATGGCAAAAACCACATTTACCTTTGCACCAACCTAATACGATCCTAAAGGCATGTTTCACACTGTTGACTTGGGTGGCAAAGAAACTCTGAAGGAAGGAGATGGATTAAATTTTACAGAACATCATAATGGAAATAAGTAGAAGCGGTTAACTAAAATTTTCCTTTTTTTTTTTTTTTTTTTTTTTAATACAGAGTCTTGCTCTGTCACCCAGGCTGGAGTGCAATGGTGCAATCTCGGCTCATTGCAACATTTGCCTTCTCGGTTCAAGCGATTCTCCTATCTCAGCCTTCTGAGTAGCTGGGATTACAGGCACATACCACCATGCCTGGCTAATTTTTGTATTTGTAGCAGAGTCGGGTTTTCACCATTTTGGCCAGGTTGGTCTCAAACTCCTAACTTCAGATGACCCGCCCGCCCCAGCCTCGCAAAGTGCTGGGATTACAGGCATGAGCTACTGCACCCGGCCTAAAAAAAATTTTTTTAAAGAGAGTCTCATGTTCCAGAGGGCACAAAACATGTCTCCTACAAAAGCCTCATTTTTTTTTTTTTTTTTTTTTTTTTTTTTTGTGGTGGAGTCTTGCTCTGTCGTCCAGGCTAGAGTGCAGTGGCACGATCTTGGCTTACTGCAGCCTCTGCCTCCCAAGTTCAAGTGATTCTCCTGCCTCAGCCTCCTGAGTAGCTGGGATTACAGGCACCTGCCACCACACCCAGCTAATTTTTGTATTTTCAGTAGAGACAGGGTTTCACCATTTTGGCCAGGCTGATCTTGAACTCCTGACCTCAAGTGATCCGCCCACCTTGAGCCTCCCAAAGTGCTGGGATTACAGGCATGAGCCACCACACACACCCTCACTGTTTTGTTTCTCCATGGAACCTGACACTTGAGTACCAAGCTTTAAAAGATGATTGATTATTGCAGTATCACGTTTCTGTTTTAAGTGATTGAGTTCTCCAAGAGTATTGTGAAATGACATGGCCCACATGACTTATTTGCCTTTTCTAAGTAATGTCTTTCATCTTTTCTCTAAAACAGCTAGCACTTACCTACAGATCACTAAAAATCATTCCCAAATTATATTAACCACACCTTTTACTTCACCTAAATAGATAGAAGTTCAGGTTCCTTTCATTCCTCTTGGTTCCTTGACACTCAAAATGTGAACCATAGACCAGGGGAAGCAATGGCATCACCTGGTAGGACACCATTGGCATCACCTGGTAGAATCCAAATCTGCATTATAACAAGATCCCCCAGGTGACTCACATGCATCTTAAATTTGAGAAGCTCTGCTCTAGTTCACTTAACTTCTTGGCAGATGTGTCAATGATGCTATGCCACGGTCCTCAGGTGTGTGGCAAGCCCTCTGTGAGGCCACAGAGATACTAAGATAACTAATAACTAAGACATGACCCCGTGATAGAAAGTAATAGTCTCTACTCTGCTCCATTTTAGACTGTGTGACCTTAGGCATGAGCCACAAATTCAATAGTAAAATGGGATTAACACTATGACCATGTAGGATTTTTATTAGGATTGGTGCAAAAGTAATTGCAGGTTTTGCCATATTCCCCCCACATATTGACAACCTAGGCTGTAACTCACCTATCTAGGCAGGATTAAAGTGACACACACCCTAAAACCCAACTGCACTGATTGGGAACTTCAGATGTTATCTGAGTTCCCTCTTTTGCACTCTCTCTAGTGATATTTGTGTACATTTCTCCTCCACTAGACTATAAGCGTAAGGGAGGGGCAGTGTCTTCTTCATCTTGCTAGCCTCCGTGTTGTCAAACAGTGTCTTAGACATAGCAGACTCTCAGTACATGGTTGTTTAAACAAGGAAGACTACTCTAGGTGTTCAAAATAATCTTTGTGTGCACCCCAATCTCATCTTTCATGTCACTTTTCATATTCCAAAATAAACTGCCAACACACAGGTTTAATGAACCCAATCACTATTATCTTCTGTTGTAACCTAAAAGGCACAGTAGGTTTTAGAGGTTGGAAATTAGGCCATAATCCTGACAGTCACTACTCCTATATTGCATGCTTATCAGAGAACATTCAATTGGGCTGGCTGATTCTCTTCTCAATGAATACTCATAGCCTTTCTTTCAGAAGGGTTGTGAATTTTTAAATTGACAATTGTGCATGACCAAAACATTAAAAGATGAGACTCCATTAGAATTGGAATGTCAGCTGGAGAATGGTTTGGAATATTAGTTTGACAGTTTTGAGTCTGAACTCCCACTCTTCTTTGGGAAGACATGTAAGAAGTCTTTGAAACACAATAGAAGATAATAAGGAACATCCTAGAAAGGCAGTCAGAGGTGAGAATTAAACTCACTACCCAGGAGTAAGGCAAAATTGAATAAAAGTCATTGGCAGCATTCTGCTTGGGCGTGTATGTGGTGGAGGCAGTTGGCTCAGAAACTGGACCTCAGCAGCCATAACTGGACTGTGGGGAATCTAATAGACAAAAAGGCTTGGGGAGATTTTGGAGTTTTCCTTAGCATGATAATAATAGACATGGCTAACTAAGGGTTTATTATGCACTAGACAGTATTGTGTGATGTACTGGCTTTTAGTCTCCAGACTGATGGTAACTGGGATGACTTTTTTTCTCCAGAAAAAAATTAGATTTTATTTTTCCAAATTATTATGATAAATGGGACTTTTGAAAAAGAATTTTCAGACAAGCTTGTAAAATAGAAAGTAAGCTTTGAAGGTAGGAACGTCTTATTCCCACGAACCCACTCCATGACCCCACTACTCAGAGGCAAACCATACCAGGAGTGTGAACTGTCTCTTTTAAGTACAAGATGGGGACAATCCCTTGTACTCATCTGGCCACAATATATAACAAACTGTGGGACACAAGTTTCAGATAAAATCTATCAATTTTTTGAGTACTCTATAAAGTCCTAACTTTAACACAAGCCCTGAGGACTGCAAGGCACCAATAATCAGTCCCAAGGTGATGCTTGTTATCAGTGGGTGGGGTTAGGAAAGCTGCTCCTGGGCTAAGAGTTGAGCCTCTTTTTTCATTTCCTTCACACCATGCACCTGGCTAACCCTTATAACAATGGGCTTGCAGAGGAAGCCCAAAATATTGGGGAAGTGCAGGTATCATCTCATTCTCTCAAAAAGCCTCATCAGAGAAGGTTTGTGGTGGCATCATGGAACCACAGGACAAAAGGCACAAGAGGGAACGAGAGCCTGACACAGACAGTGACACCAATTCTGAGTCAGGCTTGGACGTAAGCAAGACAACGGAACAGACAGCTGCAGTAGAAGGTGTGAGGGAATTCCAAAACTAAATGACGAGGTGGGGCTAGAGACAACCATCAGGGGCTTGAGGTCCCCCACCAATGGGGAGATAGTGTGTGAAGCTTTTCATTATTCATCAAATGTTTACTGTTTAGTTTATAGCTGGCACTCTGCAGTGACTAGAACATGCATGGTCCAAAGTATTTCATGTATTTAACTTTCCAAACAACTGAAACTTTAAATTATCTGAATCTTAAATACCTTCTATGGGATATTTTCTGTTTCTTTTCTTCCTTTCTTTTTTTTTGAGATAGAGTTTCACTCTTGTTGCCTAGGCTGGAGTGCAATGGCACGATCTCTGCTCACCACAACCTCTGCCTCCCGGGTTCAAGTGATTCTCCTGCCTCAGCCTCCTGAATAGCTGGGATTACAGGCATGTGCCACCACGCTTGGCTAATTTTGTGTTTTTAGTAGAGACAGGGTTTCTCCTTGTTGGTCAGGCTGGTCTCGAACTCCCGACCTCAGGTGATCTGCCCGCCTCAGCCTCCCAAAGTGCTGGGATTACAGGTGTGAGCTACTGCACCCAGCCGGGATATATTTTTTTTAAATTATACTTTAAGTTTTAGGGTACATGTGCACAACGTGCAGGTTTGTTACATGTGTATACATGTGCCATATTGGTGTGCTGCACTCACTAACTTGTCATTTACATTAGGTATATCTCCTAATGCTATCCATCCACCCTCCCCCCACCCCACAACAGGCCCGGGTGTGTGATGTTCCCCTTCCTGTGTCCCAGTGTTTTCACTGTTCAGTTCCCACCTATGAGTGAGAACATACAGTGTTTGGTTTTTTGTCCTTGTGATAGTTAGCTGAGAATGATGGTTTCCAGCTTCATTCATGTCCCTACAAAGGACATGAACTCATCCTTTTTATGGCTGCATAGTATTCCATGGTGTATATGTGCCGCATTTTCTTAATCCAGTCTATCATTGTTGGACATTTGGGTTGCTTCCAAGACTTTGCTATTGTGAATAGTGCCGCAATAAACATAAGTGTGCATGTGTCTTTATAGCAGCATGATTTATAATCCTTTGGGTATATACCCAGAAATGGGATGGCTGGGTCAAATGGTATTTCTAGTTCTAGATCCCTGAAGAATTGCCACACTGACTTCCACAATGGTTGAACTAGTTTACAGTCCCACCAACAGTGTAAAAGTGTTCCTATTTCTCCACATCCTCTCTAGCACCTGTTGTTTCCTGATTTTTTAATGATCACCATTCTAACTGGTGTGAGATGGTATCTCATTGTGGTTTTGATTTGCATTTCTCTGATGGCTGGGCAGGATATTTTCTAATATCATGTTTGTTACACATTTTTTGAACTGCATACTAAACATAGTTTGTGCTTTTCTTGATGATTCATGGTCACTGTCTTGTGCTCCTTACTTAGGGTTGCCAGACAAAATACAGGGCACCCAGTAAAATGTGGGTTTCAGCTAAATACATGCAATATTTGTGATTTTTTTAAAAAATAGAGATAGGGTCTCACTATATTGCCCAGGTTGGTCTCAAACTCCTGGCGCAAGCAATACTCTCGCCTCAGTCTCCCAAAGCTTTGGGGTCATGGGCATGGGCCACTGCATTCCAGCCTGTTACATATTTATACTAACAAATAATTCCTTGTTAATCTGAAATTCAAACTGAATTTGAATTTGGGCATCTTATATTTTTGTTAAATCTGGCAACCCTACCACTGTTACACATGATGTTATAATAATACAAGGGAACCTCAGCTGCAGTCGAGCTGTGGTAGGGCTAATTGTCCTGACAGGGAGGTGTCTCAACATTGTTGTGCTTTTTCAATTCTGTAGTTATTTTTGACAGTCTCTTTTATTGCTATCCAATGATTGTACTGCTTGTTGTAGCCAGTGTATAGCACCTTTAATTCTCTTTTCTCTCTCCTAGTATATTCTTTCAGTTGGTTTGGACCGGAAAATAAGATCCCCAAGCACATTTGAATTTTCTGTCAAGTTAAGAGTAAATAGTTTTTGAAGAAGGGTGCAGGTACTTGAGGGCACATACTTAAGAAAAGTATGCAAATTTAAAAATAAGGACTTCATGATATCTTAATATGACTGTCAGAGATTATCCTGTAATTTCTTTTCAACGTTCCTCAGGCTAAGTGAATCATGGTTTATTTCCTGGAGTGCATAGGGCATTGTATAAGGAGAACTCAGTCGCTGATGAAGAGATGAAAGCTATATTAGGTTGGTGCAAGAGTAATTAAAAGTAATGGCAAAAACTGTAATTACTTTTGCGCCAACCGAATTGATAAAAGAATTTGCAATTGTGTTTTTTACACTTGAACGGGATTCTGAATGTTCTTGACAATCTTTAGGAAGAGTCAGAAACTGGTCTGGCTTGAGTAGTTAACAGGTAATCTTGCCTTGAGACTGGATCGCACTAGGTGACCTCTTGAAATCACTGGCAGATATATGGTTCTGCTTACTCTGTGATCTACCCGATCGACTCAAAATAATGACCACATCCAAAATTATGAAAACTGAAAAATTAGTCAGCATCATATCTACAACAGAAAGTACTGTGTATTCCAAATATGGTGCTCAGAAGAGATTTGGGCCAGCTTGCAAAATCTTATGCAGAAGGAATTACAATGTCTATTCTTCCCTAACTGCACTCATTTACACAACGATTAAACAACTTTTCTGCCCTAGACAATCCTTGTTCTGAATATAGATTTGAAGTGGCTCCTGAATTAGAACTGCCGTTCCTAATGCTGAGCCTATGATTATTCAAACTCAGCATGAAAAGTCAGCAAACACCTCCCCACACCTTATATATTTGCATTTATCTTTATTTGACATCAGAAAAAAATTGTTTGAAAATGATTTAACATAAGCAGACGATCTTCAGTCTCAGGATGATGAGGTCTTATGTTACCCAGCTATGTCTACTTTTATTGGCTTTAGTCAAAGAATGACTCATCAGAATCAGTTCCTGGAGAATATTTCGGGAGGTGTTAGGAAAGTCTAATACCAAGCAAGACCAGTATCTTGGTAAAATAATTTTCTTCAGAGGCTTCTGAGATTGTACAAATCAGAAAATACTTGCTAGGTCATGGTAAAACTATTCTAAATATGTTAAACCTTTAAAACTTGTTACAGGCTTTTTAGTTACAACAGGAGCAATTCTGGTCTGTGTAGGTCACTGGAGCCATTAGCTGTACTGTATATTTAGATTCATGTGACCTGATTCAGCTTATTAATGTGTTAAATATAGTTTTCTTTTTCTTATTTTTTCTTTTTATTTTTTTAAACATTTTTTTTGTAGATATGGGGGTCTTGCTATGTTGCCCAGGCTGGTTCCAAACTCCTGACCTCCTCCCTGCCTTGGCCTCCCAAACTGCTGGGACTGCAGGTATGAGTCACTGCCCTCAGCTCTTTTTCCTTTTTAGTACTTCCTTCCCCCCACCTCCCGTCTTAAGGTCTGCTGTCTTTTTCTTCTTGATCAACAAAATAAATTCATTTCTCAAACATATTGTGGTGGCTTACACTTATAATCCCAGCACTTTGGGAAACTAAGGCGGGAGGATGGCTTCAGGCCTGGAGTTCAAGACCAACCTGGGCAATGTACTGAGACCCTGTCTCTACAAAAAATTTAAAAATTAGCTGGGTATGGTAGTGCAAGTTTGTAGTCCTAGCTACTTGGGAGGCTGAGGCAGGAGGATCACTTGAGTCCAGGAAGTCGAGGCAGCAGTGCGCCTTGATTGTGTCACTGCACACCAGCCTGGGTGACAGACCAAGTCCCTGTCTCTAAAAAATAAAAGTAAAATATACTATGTCATGACTTACGGCTTTTAAGTATTATCTTTATTTTCAAGTTTAGCCTAATAAATACTTTTGTAGGTTTTTTTTTCAACAGCTTCCTTCTACTCTAAAAGGGTTGCTATAGTATTTTAGCAGATCTATAAAGGAATAAGGATAATGTGGGCTACTGGGGATAGTGTGATAAAAAATGTTTAAGAAATATTCAGTGGACATTTACTGAAGCGTGCAAGGTATTATACTATTGGTGAGGAGCTAACAATGACAGGAGAGGCAGATTCATGAACAGAATTTTATTGCGATGTGGTGAGGATAATGATGAAAATATGCAGATAGGTGTCTCTTTCTCTGTGAGGCTATAAAACTAACTTGGCTTTGAAACACTGGGGAAGGCTTCCTGGAGGAGTTAATGCCGGGCTTGAGTCTTAAAATATAAGTTGTCAGGCAAAAAGTGTGGAGCAGAGAGCCTGAGCAAAGACATAGGTGAATAGGGAAGGGTCTTCCTTGTCTTTTTAGTTTCTGAAGTAGCTTCCTGAGTCATTGGTAGAAGGGGAGGCACCCCAGCCCTGTCACTGTTTAATCTTGACAGCCTTTTGCAAATATGCTGTGTAGCAGTGACCACACAGGCAACTATTATGACTAAACTATCAAGTTTACCAGATATCCGCCACCACCTTTAAGTACAACAACACTTTGCTGGCTGGGTGCAGTGGCTCAGCCTGTGATGCTAGCACTTAATGCTGTAATGCTAGCCTGTAATGCTAGTGGGAGGATCATTTGAGGCCAGGAGTTTGAGACCATCCTCGGCAACTTAGACCTCTGTCTCCACAATTAAACAAAAGAATACTTTCCTCATTTTCTAGGCATTCTGGTGTATTTCAAATGATAGCCTGATAACCACAATCCTCTCTGTATTAGTTTCTTACAGCTGCCATAACAAAGTACCACAAACTGGATGGCTTAAACTACAGAAATTTATTGTCTCACGGTCTAGAGAATACAACTCTGAGAAGGTGTTTTCAGGGTTGGTTCCTTCTGAGGACTGTGAGGGAGAACAACTTCTCTCGTAGCTTCTGGTGTTTTGCTGGCCATCTTTGGCATTCCTTGGCTTGTAGAAGCATCACCCTAATCTCTATTTTCATGTTCATGTTCATGTGGGTCAAAATTCCCTTGGCCCCATGCCTGGGTCCAAATTCCCACCCCCACCCAGTCTCCCCTTCACCCTGGCCTTTTTTTTTTTGAGACAGGGTCTGGCTGTGTCACCCAGGCTGGAATGTGGTGGTGTGATTATAGCTTACTGCAGCCTCGACCTTCTGGGCTCATGCAATCCTGTCACCTCAGCTGCCCCAAGTAGCTGGGACCACAGGTGTCCACCACCATGCCTAGTTAATTTTTTTTAAATTTTTGTAGAGATGAGGTTTCTTATCATTGCCCAGGCTAGCCTCAAACTCCTAGCCTCAAGTGATCCTCCCACCTCGGCCTCCCAAAGTGCTGGGATTACAGGTGTGAGCCACTGCACCTGGCCCAAATTTCCTTTTTTTTTTTTTTATAAGAATACTAGTTATATTGGATTAGGGGCCCATCCTACTACATTTAGCTAATTACGTTTGAAATAATCCTATTCCTAAGTAAAGTCATATTCTAAGGTACTGGAGGTTAGGACTTCATATGAATTTTGAAGTCCTTGAATTCCCTCAAACATAGGAATTTAACTCACAACATCACATTTCAAATGTAGATTTTATAACTTATGGGCAAATCTTAATTTCAGAAAATATTACCATGTGTTTAGAATTTAGTGTTTAGAATTTAGTAGAAATTTACCTAGTAGGTGTCTTAGTTAAGCTGCTGTTTCATTAAATGCTTATCTTTTTCAAAAGATTTTCCAAATGTAGGAAATGTAGGATATTTTCAAATATCCTAAATTAAAACCAGAAGGGCTTACTTGTTGACACAGTGTGATCTCTGAAGCACTGGACAATTCTGTAAAATTGTCTATAAAAAAGAATATACTGAACTACTTCTAAATATGGTTTAAAATAATAGACAAAATGGCTATAAAACATCTGTTACTGAATAAACAAGAATAAATGAGCATTGGAAATCAGTATTTATAATCATTTGACAGTTGGCATTCACAAAATTGTTTTGTATTGCACTGGTGATAGTTTCTACATATATCACTTTTTTTTTTTTTTTTTTGAGACGAAGTCTAGCTCTGTCACCCAGGCTGGAGTGCAGTAGCTTGATCTCGGCTCACTGCAACCTCCACCTCCCGGGTTCAAGCAATTCTTCTGCCTCAGCCTCCTGAGTAGCTGGGACTATAGGTGCGCGCCACCACGCCCGGCTAATTTTTTGTATTTTTAGTAGAGACAGGGTTTCACCATGTTGACCAGGCTGGTCTCGAACTCCTGACCTCGTGATCCGCCTGCCTCGGCCTTCCAGTGCTGGGATTACAGGCATTAGCCACTGCGCCCGGCATCATTTTCTTTTCTTTTCATTTTTTTGAGACAGAGTCTCGCTCTATCAACCAGGCTGGAGTGCAGCGGCAACATCTCGGCTCACTGCAACCTCCGCCTCCCGGGTTCAAATGATTCTCCTGTCTCAGCCTCCCGAGTAGCTGGGATTACAGGCACGCGCCACCACGCTCGGCTAATTTTTGTATTTTTAGTAGAGACGGGGGTTTCACCATGTTGACCAGGCTGGTCTCGAACTCCTGACCTCAGGAAGATTCGCCTGCCTCGGCCTCCCAAAGTGCTGGGATTAACAGGCGTGAGCCACCATGCCCGGCTACATAGATCACTTTCTAAATTAGTGCTGTATTTGATTCTTATTTTAGGTATGTGATTAAAAGTTTAACTTTTAGAAACACTTTTTGCCCCTCCGCTTACAAAATGGATCCACCCAGTATCTATTACCTAAGCATTTCACTGTCTTGATTAGTTTTGTACCAAAGTTCACAATATATGCACCAATATTCAAGAGAAATTATGCAATGTCTGATACCACTTGCTTTTTACCCAACGCAAAACAATTTGATTCTGGAAGTCGTTCAAATCCTATTCATTTACAGAAGCAAAGCTAGCTTTACAGAATTTCATTAGTGGATGAAGCAGCTACCTGCGAAGGGCAAAGCATCGAGTTGAATCAAGGATCCTGTAACCTGATACTATTACTGTTGTTCTGTCTGCCAGTCCTAAATAGGTTTCATAATCTCATTATCTCCTATCCTCTCCAAGTGAAAGGTCTTGTTTTGGGTACTGTCGATACCGAAATTAATCTAACTTTGACTAGAGATTGGCTTATTATATTTCCCAGATCTGAAATCACTGTGGCAGCAACTATGCGAAGAATCTTAAAAGATTTCTACGTCGCTTAGCCTGCTTTTGCCACAGGTTCGCTTTCCCATCTCCCACTGTCTCAGCACCTTCTCTTTTTTTTCTCTTTTGCTTAGTTCCTCTTACACTCAAGCTGTGCAGGGGGATTTAAATTCCAACCCGGAACTCGGAATCACGCGCCTTGCATGACGGAAGTCGTAGTTTCTGTGACTCCTCCCTTCCCGCCTTTCAAGCCGATTCCTCCCGGTAGCTAAAAACTACAACTCCCAAAATGCATCCTTGGTTTGGCCCGCCCCCGTGCGCACGCGCTCTGAGGCCGCCGGATTTGAATCGGCGGCGTTGTTATTGACGCCATATTGGGGCCGGCGGCGGGTGGGAGAGTCCTACGGGGGAGGGGGAAGCCGTTGGACGTGTTCGCTCGCGCTCCTGCTGCCGCAGCCACCTCGCGATCTCTCTGCATCGATCGCCGCTCGCAAGCTACTGACTGTACTCGGGCGTGTTAGGAGCCGCGTTCCAGCCTCACACCCCACGGTGCTGTTTTCGATTTCAGAAAGGACCTAGTCTTCGCACAGAAGCGCCTCAGGCGCGGCGTAAAGCTCGAGCGGACGGCGGGGGCGGCCGGAGCCTCTCCCGGGGGAGCCGCGCCTGAGAAGGCGGAAGAACCCCCCTGACGCGACTGGTGTGTGCTTCTGCCCGCCACCGCCCCACCCGCTCTCACCCGGGCCGTCTCTGGCCACTGCCCCTGCCGCGGAGGCAGCGGCGGCAGCGGCTCTCCTTTCCACAGCCGGCGCTCCGCGACCCGCTTGGCTCCTGAGCCCGTCGGGTAGGCTCTCCTCGAGTTCCCGCTCTTCACCCCTTCCCTCGCCCTCTTCTTTCGTCACCCCTCCCCGACCCCACCCGAGCCCGGCGCCTCAGCTGCCCCCGGCCATGGCGTGCGGAGCCACTCTGAAAAGGACTCTGGATTTCGACCCACTGTTGAGCCCGGCGTCCCCGAAGCGAAGGCGATGTGCGCCATTGTCAGCGCCCACCTCGGCCGCTGCCTCCCCGTTGTCGGCGGCCGCGGCCACCGCCGCCTCCTTCTCCGCTGCGGCCGCCTCGCCGCAGAAGTATCTCCGAATGGAGCCATCCCCCTTCGGCGACGTCTCCTCCCGCCTCACCACAGGTGGGACCCGGCCCCGCGGCCGCCGGGGTAGTCGAGAGAACTGGGAATAGGGGTCCTGGGGCGTGGGATGTGGCCCCTGGGATGGGGGTGCCGGACTGTGTGGTTCTTGTTCTTAGCAAAGTAGTAGGGCAGCCACATTTTTTACTAGGTCCTCGTAGCCCGAGGACCTAATAAGACACAATAGAAATGGGCTGATGTCAAGGGGATAGTGTTTGGAGGTGGGTAGGGGCTTTGCCTTGCCGGTATTGGGTAGAACAGGGACAGCTTTTTCTTTGGGCCGAATGATTGGAATTGTTTCCGTAGTCGCTGGAGCCCCAGCGGAAATGATCAGAGAGGGCGATATTATTCGTAGATTTAGGCGAAAGGGTCACATTTCACCCCAATCTGGATGTGTGCCTTCCGTAATCGATTGGTTGCAGCTATTAACTCTGGGACTGGGTGGTTTGAGGCGAGGCTACAGCCCCTCCTCCAGTTCAGACATGGCTGATTTTAGTATAGTGGGGGTGGGGGGTAGGGATGGATGTCACTGGGGCGAGAGCTAGGCCTGTCATTAATCACCCACAAGAACGCCACTTTGGCTGAGTCAAGACCTGTTTCCCTAGCAGGGTCAACAACAAAGAAAATGCTCTTCCCGAGTACTGTAATATGATCACACTATACGTCTAGACCTTGAGAAATCTTGAACTTTTAATAAACACATTGCATTGAAAATTGGGGCTGAGGAGTTGCTTTTATTTGGAAATGCTTTATTTTTGCCCAACAAAGTATGTTGGGAAAAAACAACCTAGCCTTGAGAATAATGAAGAAATCAACCCAAGATTCCAAGGGACTTCTACTTTTGCTTTTCATCTTGAAACATTTCCTGAGAGAGACTATGGGGAATGTCTCTGGCTGCTTTGTAGGGCATGTGTATGCCCAGTTTTTTCTGTACTTTGAAATCCTTGTGTGCTCCTGGCACAGTCCTAGGATAGGCTTTTGTGGACTAGAAGTGTAAATGTTTCCTTTGTGTGTAGCATGCAAAGATTTCTGTGTGAGCCTTTAGTAATAATATCACCCTTTAGACAAAGCCTTTCCATAGCTTGATTTAAATGTCTCATTATCATTAGCTTAAAAAAGTGAAGTATATACCTCCATATTTGGTGACTTCCATTTGAAACTGACTTTAGTGGTTTTTTTTTTTTGTCACATTTTAGAATATTTTCTAAATCCATGGAGTGACCCTCGAATATGCAAGCTACCATTTTTGCTATTAAATATTTGGTCTAATTTAAGGACATACTGTTTTAGAGTTGTAGTGAGTTTTCACGGAAATTCGTAAATAAATTTATTTAATGACCTTACTAAACTGTCTTTTAATTAGATTGAAAAGGGATTTGTTGATTAATTGTTAGGCTTTACTTTGGAAAAAAAAAAAAAGGAAACAGCCAGTGTCAAGAATGAGCTACTGGTGGTTGACATTTTTGGAATTTGTTTTTTAGTGAAATGGTATCATTGGAAATTGAAATGGATTCTGTACTTAACTAATAAAGCCATTTCAAAATAACGTCATTAAGTAGCTAACCAGCAATAAATTTCAGTCGAGGGAGTGAATTAATACAGTGCTAGGTTTGGGAATTAAAGTACTATATCTCAATGTCAAAATAATCTTGGGCATGTATGTAAACAAATTGGGGGCTATAACGTGTTCCTCCCCTTTAAAGCACACTTATTCAGAAAGAATTGTGATCCTTTGTAAACTTGACTTTTCATTGGCATATCTGTAGCATTGGTTAATACAATTGGCTCCACATTAGCTCAAGTTTAAATTAATTGGACTATTGTAGTAAAACGACTGGAATTATTGGAATTGTTTAAGCCAGCTGATTGAGATTCACATTCACTTCTTCAAGGTGTTTTTTTTGACATCTACTTTGGAAGTTTGATTATATCCGGAAACCTAAGATCACATCCTTATTGATTCTGAGTCTGCTAAAAGTTATTTCAACTAATTTGAATATTATCGTAAAAAGTTTACTTGAGAAAACAAGTTGAAATTGAAGTTTTGACTTGCTAAAATTACATTTTTTAAACTGTAGTTTTGAATGACATTCTAAATGTAATTTAGTTTGACTTTGTGTTTATATGGCCAATTTGGGGTATGGTCTTGTATGTTTTTTGTAATGTCATAATGGGAGCTGCAGTGTTGTGCAGGTATCAAAGAGCTTCCCAGTTTTCATGTTACTAAACTTGGAAATAATTTTCTCATGCACCTGATTTTTAGCTTCCTATTTTAACACCGATTATTCTTAAACTTTATGGGAGTAAATACCCATCTGTTATTAACTAAAATGAGTAGTTAGGATTGGAAGTAGACAGTGGCTTACCAAATTGAGATTGGCAAACTTGTGGGAACTCTTTGTTTTCCTTTCACATCTGTGAGTTCAAGTATAATACAAATAATGTACAACTAGAGTACTAAAGTGAATTTTTTTCAGAGCATGTATACAATTTATTTTATCATTGTTCTCCTCTAGATACTTTCAGTTTCTGATGGCATAGCCGAAGTCATGTTGTGGCTTTATTAGTTTCAGGAACTTGGATGTCTGTTTTAAACCTTAGCTATCATTTTAGTCATCCCAGGAAGTTTGACTTGACTATTCTTATTTAAATATTTTTCAAACTGTTGCAACTTAGTACTAGGAAAAAGGAAGGGACTAGCTGAGCTGACGGAAGTTAAGCTTGCTTTCTTAACCGCAAGGCTTGGAGCCTTTATTATGCTAATTGGCATTATGAATTTTTTAGGGGCTCCTTAACACACAGCTATCCCAAACCTGTTTTTTAGGACACCTAAGTGTTACTAATTCAGAAATGCTGTCCAGGGTCTAGGGATGGTTGACAAAGTACAGCCATATGTTTGTGTAGCCTGCGAGCTAAGAATGTTCTTTACATTTTTTAAATGGTTGGAAAAGAATCAAAAGAATTATTTTGTGACACGTGAGAATTATGTGAAATTCAAATTTCAGTGTCCATAAATAAAATTGTATTGGAACACAACTGTGCTCATTCTTTTTTTTTTTTTTTTTTTTTTAAGTATTGTTCATTGCAGGTGACGATGGCAGAGTTTAATAGTTGTCACAGAGAGTGTATTGCCCCCAAAACTCCATATTTGCTCTCTGGTGTTTACAGAAAAAGTTTGCTTACCCTACTGTGGGGTGTCAGCAGTGAGGTTTATAATACCCCTGGGTATGGGAAAGGAAAAGTGATCAGTGGAAGTAAGGAGAGGGGGAGCAGAAGCATTGAATATCGTTGGTGAAATGAATACCTCTAGTAGCTGCATCAATACTTACCCTGGTAAGTTAGTTGAGAACCAAAATATGCTTTACTATTGGTTTTTGAAATATCTCATAATATTACCATTTAGCCAAAAGATTATCATGACATTCCCAAGAAAGAAATTATTTTAATAAAACCAAAATATTGCAACATTGTAAGAGACCGTCAGTCAAGTCCAGCACATTGTTTTCATTATTATGTAGTGAATGAATGGTCTGAAGATACCCTTCTGTGAATGTTAATGTATTTGTGAGTTTGTTAGGCACATTAATTCACATTGTTTATGGCTTGGTACCATTAATCTGCCTTAGGAATTGAATTCTGTGAAGAGTTTAAGTTCCTTTGTAAGAACTCATTGTACTTGCTGGAAACTTGCCATTGAAAATGGAAACTACAGCTTGTGAATGGGGAAGGGTTTATAGGAACATAGATTGTTCACCAGACATTGATGCATGCCTGCAAACGGAGACACCAGCTGTCTTAAATGAAATATAAATTGTTCTAGGCTAACAAATGAGACGTCTGTTGGAGGAGGCAGCGTCTCTCTTCAGATGTCATTTATATTGAGCCAGAAGTATTTTTTAATATTTTGTGGTTATTTAGACAGCTGTTAAATTGCTCCTAGTTTCTCACTGGATTTGGCAAATAAATGTTTTTAATGGTCTTTGTACTTTGAATCTTAAACCTGATATTCTATTTAGGGCTGTGTATGTAGCTGCAGGCACTGCATATTTCTATGATTTATGCATTTAAGAATCCTGTAAGTTTATGGCCATTAAAAACTGCAGTTGTATTCATTACTGATACAGAGCTTTTTTTTTTTTTTTTTTTTTTGAGACAAAGTTTTACCCAGGCTGGAGTGCAGTGGCATTATCTCAACTCATTGCAACCTCCATCTCCTGGGTTCAAGTGATTCTCACGCCTCAGCCTCTGGAGTAGCTGGGATTACAGGCGTGCACCACCACACCTGGCTGATTTTTTTTGTATTTTTAATAGAGATGGGGTTTCACCATGTTGGCGCGGCTGGTCTTGAACTCCTGACTTCAGGTGGTCCAACTGCCTTGGCCTTACAAAGTGCTGGGATTATAGGTGTGAGCCTGTGCCCCCGGCTTTTTTTTTGTTCGTTTGTTTTTGAGACGGAGTCTCTGTCACCTAGGCTAGAGTGCAGTGGCGCAATATCTGAATTCGCCTGCCTCCAGCCTCCTGAGTAGTGATTACAGGACACCACCAGCCCGGTAATTTTTGTTTTTTAGTAGAGTGGCTCCCAAGTAGTTGGGACTACAGGTGCCCGCCACCATGCCCAGCTAATTTTTTGTATTTTTAGTAGAGACGGGGTTTTACCGTATTAGCCAGGATGGTCTTGATCTCCTGGCCTCGTGATCTGCTCGCCTCAGCCTCCCAAAGTGCTGGGATTACAGGCGTGAGCCACTGTGCCCAGCCCCCGGCTTTTTTATTAAGGTAGAAAAATAAAGCCTAACTTGAGCACAGCAACACATACGCTAAACGTGGCTAGATTAGAGTTTAGCCCCTCTTTAGGTGTGGAAGGTACTAGTCACTATGGTTGCCATGGAGACATAACCTGAGATGTAAAGGAGAATAATATAAATGTCTTCAGTTTTTTAATGGCTTTATTGGAAAAAGAATGTAGTACATATTAATTGGGTCTTTGTTTTGTTTTTGTTTTCTGAGACACTCTTGCTCTGTCCCAGGCTGGAGTGCAACAGCACAATCTCGGCTCACTGCAATCTCTGCCTCCTAGGCTCAAATGATCCCCCTGCCTCAGCCTCTCAAGTACCTGGGGCTACAGGCATGTGCCACCATCCCCAGCTAATTTTTGTATTTTTTTGTTGAGATGGGGTTTCAACATATTGCCTAGGCTGGTTTCAAACTCCTGGGGCTCAAGCAATCTGCCCGCTTCACCCTCCCAAAGTGCTGGGATTACAGATTTGAGCCACTGTGCCCGGCAGGTTTTTTCTGCTAAGTGTTTTGATAGACCTAGAAGGACACAGTGATAGAAAGCTTTCGTTTTGAAAGACTGAGAATAAAAGCTTCAGTGGAAGTAAGATTGAGCATAAAAGCTTCAGTGGAAGTGCCCAGTTGTATCTTTCCTATTTGAAGAGATTTTTCTCTTTATTAAAGAAGAATGTGAAGTAATAGCATGGGTTAAGTTTGGGCCTCTTGAATAGTTGGTCCGTGAAACTAGATAATGGTATTAGGAGTGGGAGTAGGTATTTTCAAGTACCTGTCACTGAATTAGTTAACCAGCAATTTGTAGTCCCTGTAGTCCTTGTGTTAACCCTATGCCTAGCACTGTTGATTCACAGAATGTTCTCTATATATGTGAAACTACAGGGAATTTCTTGCCTTTGAGAGAACCGCTTGCTTTTAAAAAGGTACGAGAGAAAATATTTATTTAAGCCTATACAAAACAATCAGGCATCTTAAGTCTTGACATTTCCCAAGGTTCTTAGAGTTGCTATGGTTGAAAAAAAATGTAATTTCAGTTTTACCCTGTAATTCTGTACCAAATTTTCTTTTTAGACTGTTCTGTGACATTGTCATAATGTGTAACATTTTTGACAAAAAATGTGACTCAAACGAGTCGTAATAAATACTGCAATTAGTTTAAGACTTTGAATAATACTTTTCTGAGGCACTTTAAGTATATTTCTCTCTTCATTTTTCTGGATAATGATGAGAAACGTGGATTACATGAATTACAACATTTTAAGTAAGCCCATGTATAAAAATTTTTCTGTTATCAGATGTTTGCTCATTGGAAGAAACATTTTAAAGGGTTTCACAGGATTTTTAGAAGAAAATACTTTTTAATATGAAGTTCTGATTTATTTCCAAAGAAATTGAATTATTTGTTATAGCAAGTTTCTCACATGAGATGATACTGTAGCTATATTAAGTAGGGAATCCTTGCAGGTAATTTAAAATTCTAGTGGATGTTAGTTTTTCAGCTTTGATATTTATTTTGGGTCTATTGATCAGAATTTTACAGTATAATAGATTTTGTAATATTTCTGGTGACCAGGATTTTACAGTATAACAATTTTTGTAATATTTCTTGTGATGGTAGGCTTTGTTGGGTGGTAAACTTTCTAGCACTAAGAAAGCAGCTCATCATAATATACTTTTAGTTTGTCTTGGGGTGTAGCTTTTTTTCCCTTTAGTTTTTTCTGTCAGAAGTGTCATAGGCAGATCATCTTGAGATGTACTAGTGGCTATTGTGATTTTATTAACATTGTAATCTTTCCATTAAATACAACTTCTGGATTCGACTTTTTAGGTCTTTTGATGTACCGGATTTCTTAACATTATTAAAACATTTAAATTCTTCTTCTAGAAGTCACTTGTTCAAACCCTTATGAACCTCATTTGAGTTCCAGATACTGCACTGGCTAGGTAAAGAAAAGTAAGAGTCTCTCTTGAGAGACTGGTGATAGAGCAGCCACTGTTGATACTTTATTAGCTAGCACTTTATGCTTTATCAGTATACCTATTTTCATTTCTTATTAACATTTTTCCATATTAGTATTCATTTCCCCTTTGATAGCCTAAGTATTGAAATTGGTTTACTGATTAAATCACTTTTGAAACAGTTTTTTTCCTTAAAGTGTTAAGGCTTGTTTACTAAGTTTCTGAAATTGTGTCAGTATATGATGTGTATTCTCACTTTGGTTAGCATTCATTTGCATTTCTGTTAATGTTAATTCTTATAAAACTCCCTCAAAAAAATCAAACTAGATGGAATGGTTGGAGAGAGGGACTTGGATTTTTCTTTGTTTGTTTTTGTTGAACTGATTAGTAAATGAAGAGTAGAATGTACAGTGAAGTTTGAAGAAAGCCAATTTTTCAAACATTACTGTGCCCCTGAACTGTGCCTTTTAATTATGATAGGAGATTGCCTTCTTCCTCCTACTAAAATATGATTATCTAGAAGAACTTTTTTAAGTGGTATACTTGATTTAAAGTATAGAAGATTTTAGTTGCTATGATAGAGAGGGGGACCTGATGCTCACTGTGACAATCTTTCATAGCCAAGGGTAAAATAGTGCATTATCAGAGCCTGGCATTGTAATTAGTTGTACATGTGTGGAAATACTGACCTATCAACTTGGAATAATTCTTCACTGTTTTTTTTTTTTTGGTTTTTTTTTTTTGTTGTTGTTGTCGTTGTTTTTTGTTGAGACAGAGTCACGGTCTGTCACCCAGGCTGGAGTGCAGTGGCGCGATCTCGGCTCACTGCAACCTCTGCCTCCCGGGTTCAAGTGATTCTCCTGCCTTAGCCTCCTGAGTAGCTGGGATTACAGGTGCGCGCTGCCACACCTGGCTAATTGTATTTTTAGTAGAGATGGGGTTTCACGATGTTGGTCAGGCTGATCTTGAACTCCTGACCTCGTGATCCACCCACCTGGGCCTGCCAAAGTGCTGGGATTACAGGCGTGAGCCACCGCGCCCGGCCATTTCTTAACTTTTAAAACACCAATAAAACATTCTGGTTAGATATAAATACCTGTCCCGAGAGGAGGCATTTTAGACTCTTGAAGCATCCCTTATGTACATTTCTGGATGTAACATGAAGAGGTATTACAATTTTTTTTTATAGCTAGTGATTGCTGTTTCAGGGGTCTCATTAGATGAGAGTTATGCTTCATTTTGGTTATTGCCTTTTTCTTTTTTTTTTTTTGAGATGGAGTCTCACTCTGTCGCCCAGGTTGGAGTGCAGTGGCGCAATCTCGGCTCACTGCAACCTCCGCCTTCTGGGTTCAAGTGATTTTCCTGCCTCAGCCTCCCGAGTAGCTGGGACCACAGGCGCCCACCATCATACCCGGCTACTTTTTTATATTTTTAGTAGAGATGAGGTTTCACCATGTTAGCCAAGATGGTCTCGATCTCCTGACCTCGTTGATCCTACCACCACAGCCTCCCAAAGTGCTGGGATTACAGGCGTGAGCACCGTGCCCGACCGGTTATTGCCTTCTTGACAATCCCATTTTTTGAAGTTTCAGTGTATGAAAGTATAAATTATGCATAGTAGTGATGTCTCTATTCTAACTCCTGTTTTCTAAAAATTAACTTTCCTCATTGTGATTATTTATTTTTGAGACAGAGTGTTACTCTGTCGCCCAGGCTGGAGTGCAGTGGCACGATCTCGGCTCACTGCAATCTGCCTCCTGGGTTCAAGCGATTCTCCTGCCTTAGCCTTCTGAGTAGCGGGGATTATAGGCGTACACCGCCACACCCAGCTAATTTTTGTATTTTTAGTAGAGACAGGGTTTTGCCATGTTGGCCAAGCTGGTCTTGAACTCCTGACCTCAGGTGATCTGCCCACCTCTGTCTCCCAAAGTGTTGGGATTACAGGCGTGAGCCACTGCACCCAGCCCATTGTGATTTAACATTAGATGCTAATAGGATTTTGATTAAGTGTAGTAATATACTACTGGAGAGGGTAGTAGATGTTAAGAACTTGGGCCCTGAGGTCAAACCTGGCTCTGCTATGTTCAAGCCATGTGACATTTCAGAAGACATTGAAGCAGAGCCTCATTTTTCTCATCTCAGGAAATGTGCACATGATGATAGTAGCATATGCGTCTTAGGGTTGTTGTGAGAATTAAGAGCATTTACTGGCCAAGTGATGGAAATGGTCTCAAGAAGGCAACCTCAGATGGGACTTTTTACTGACCATCAAGTTTGCCTTTCAGTGAATAAGCCTGCCTTCTACAAGAGTTGCCATCAAATCACAGTTTTTTCATTGTTTTTAGTACCAGCACTACTGACATTTGAGCCTGTCCTGTTTTAGTATCATTGAGGATTAAACAATTATTAAAGCACTGTATATAGTGAGGGAAAGATTCCACTTTTCTCCAAAGTAACTTTCCTTTTGATTATTCTCTATTTCTTCTCTCAATTGGATCTTTGCTTTTGGCTTTATATATTCCCAGGCCTTCCATGAGAAAGTAAAAGAACAAAACATACTCATTTTCCTCCAGCTATCTTCCAGATTTCCTCCACTTCAAAATCAAATTCAAAGAGCTTTCAAATAGTCTCTTTGCTTCCATTTCTTCAGTTCTCAATTCCTGACATGCCTCAAGCAGCTCCTGTCAGGTAATCAGTGACTTCCATGACACTCAATCAGTGCTCCTCTTATTTGACCTTTCTTTCAGCATTCTGCCTGCTGGCACACTCCTTTCTTTTTGAAATGCCTTTTTCTCCTTCTTTGGCTACAATTTCCCTCTACTCCCTAGCTGTTCTTGTCTTTACCTGGGCATTAAACCTTGCAGTTCTTTAGTTCTAGCTTTAGCTCCATGCTTATCTCACTTAATAGCTCCCTAAGCAGTCACATGCCTGCCCCTGACTTCAGTTTCCATTTACAGATGTCTCTTTAATTTGTATCTTCAGTTGGTTCAGACAATTCCTCTTTAGTTCCAGCCATGGGAAATTTAGACTTTTTTTTTTTTTTTTTTTTTTTAAAGATGAGGTTTTGCCCTGTTTCCCAGGCTGGAGTGCAGTGGTGCGATCTCGGCTCACTGCAACCTCTGCCTCCTGGGTTCAAGCAATTCTCCTGCCTCAGCCACCCAAGTAGCTGGGATTACAGATGTGTATCACCATGCCCAGCTAATTTTTGTATTTTTAGTAGAGACGGTTTCACCATGTTGGCCAGGCTGGTCTTGAACTCCTAGCCTCAAGTGATCCGCCCACCTTGGCCTCCAAAGTGCCGGGATTACAGATGTGAGCCACCACGCCCAGCCTAATTTGGACCTTTTTATCGTCAGATCTTGGTAGCGCCTTCCCTCCACCACTAGAAGTCAGAATTTTTGTGAAATCTATTGACTTTTAAATGTTCACAACTAATTTACAAAATACATGGGATAAATAAGAGATGTATATGGACTTCTAATCAGCGTCTTATGGTGTGAGAGGTGGTCTTTTTGTTGTTGTTGAAACCGTCTCACTCTGTTGCCCAGGCTGGAGTGTAGTGGTGCAGTCTCCGCTCACTGCAACCTCCGTCTCCTGGGTTCAAGTGATTCTCCTGCCTCAGCTTCCCTAGTAGCTGGGATTACAGGTGCCTGCCATTATGCCCAGCTAACTTTTGTATTTTTAGTAGAGATGGGGTTTCACCATGTTGGCCAGACTGGTCTTGAACTCCTGACCTCAAGCCATCTGCCCACCTTGGCCTCCCAAAGTGCTGGGATTACTGGCATGAGTGACCGTGCCTGGCCTGAGAGGTGATCTTAATTCCTCTTTTTAAAAAGTGGTCACGTTGGTAAAGTAAATGAATTGCTTCATCATCAGTCACATAATGACGAATATGAATTTCGTTTTTTAAAATGTATTAGGAGAGATGAAATAATCATTATATATAGGTTAATGTCATGTAATGAGTTTTCCTAAGTAGGTCCAATCAAGTTAAATTAATTTGCAGAATATTTTCCTCCTACGAGAGGGGTATGTCTAACTTAGAATTACACTTGATCTTAGCCAAAAGGCTGAGAAGCAATGAACTTACAACTACAAAAACCAGGTGAGGGTGGCAAAATGATTTTAAGTTAGCTTAGGTATTTTCCTACTTGTAATAACCTTGCTGCTAATGTCTTCCTTTCCTTCCTCTCCACTCCCTAGTATGTCCAATAGTAAACCAACCACTTTTTAAAAAATGTTCAATTAAGAGTTGTTTTTTTTGTTTTTTGTTTGTTTGTTTGTTTGTTTGTTTTGAGATGGAGTTTCGCTATTATTGCCCAGGCTGGAGTTCAATGGCGTGATCTCAGCTCACTGAAGCCTCTGCCTTCCAAGCTCAAGCGATTCTCAGCCTCCCAAGTAGCTGGGATTACAGGCGCCCGCCACCATGCTCAGCTAATTTTTTTGTAGTTTTAGTAGAGACAGGGTTTCACCATGTTGGCCAGGCTGGTCTCCAACTCCTGACCTCAAGTGACCACCTGCCTTGGCCTCCCAAAGTGCTGGGATTACAGGCGTAAGCCATCGCCCGTGGCCAAGAGAGTTGTTATTTTAAGCAGGGGCTAGAAACTTTAAATACGCATAGTTCCAGACGTATATAAAGTAAACTAGGAGGGAGCTAGTGAATTCCAGTCCTGACCAGCAGCATCACCTCATAAGGAATGTAGAATCTTAAGCTCCACCCTTCAGAGTCTACATTTTAACAAGATCTGGAGGTAATCTGTGTGTGCATTAAAATTGTAGAAGCACTTGAGAACTTAGGCCCAAAAGGTAGCAGTCACTATGAATCTTCAGCTGAGTTTTGCCGTGTTATCTGGTTTTCCCAAGAGTAGTCAGAAGTCTGACTTATATATGTAAAACCACCCAGTTTTTAAATGTCCACAAATTAACATGTTTTTAAAAAAATCATGTCCATGGGGCTGAGTTTGGCCTGTTAGTCATCAGTTTGGCAAATCCTGGTTCCAGGTATGCTTTTTTTGTTTGAGACCGAGTCTCACTGTTGCCCAGGCTGGAGTGCAGTGGCACTATCTCAGCTCACTGCAACCTCCCCCTCCCAGGTTTAAGTGACTGGGATTACAGGCATGCACCACCTTGCCTGGCTATTTTTTTTGTATTTTTAGTAGAGATAGGGTTTCGCCATGTTGGCCAGGCAGGTCTCGAACTCTTGACCTCAGGTGATCCACTCGCCTCGGCTTCCCAAATTGCTGCGATTATAGGCATGAGCCACTGCGCCTGGCCCAGATATGCTAATTTTTTGGGGGGTGCCTGAACAAGTTGTTACAGGAGATGGGTTTGTTCTTCAGCTTGATTGTGCTGTACTGGAGTCCTCAAAGAGTCTGCCTTCTCAGTCTCTGCAAGCTGGCTTAGGTTCTACATTTATACTTATATAATAATTAACTGTATAAAAGGCATTCATTTATCTTCCCTACAGGAGGAGGAACAACTGGAATCAACTAGGTCAAATTCTTTCATTTCATTGGTACTGTATAGCTAGTGCTACTTATTTGAAGTAAATTACTCAATTTGTTAAAACCCTGCAGGTAAATACACATTACATTGCCCCTGTGGTTGTGGTTAATTGGAATAGAAGCTGAACCTTTTGCCTTGGAACCAAATGTTTCTGTAGCATGCACATTTTGGGTTTTGGATTTGGGGCAGTTCAATTTCCCCTTCTCCATTTATTGCGTGTTTTTTTTTTAATTTTATTTTGGAGACGGAGTTTCGCTCTTGTTGCCCAGGCTGGAGTGCAGTGGCTTAATCTCGGCTTGCTGCAACCTCCACCTCCCCCAGGGTTCAAGTGATTCGCCTACCTCAGCCTCCCGGGTAGCTAGGATTACAGGCACATGCCAGCACGCTTGGCTAATTTTTTTTGTATTTTTCGTTGAGACGGGGTTTCTCCATGTTGGTCAGGCTGAGCTTGAACTCCCTACCTCAGGTGATCCGTCTGCCTTGGCCTCCCAAAGTGCTGGGATTACAGGCATGAGCCACTGTGCCTGGCATTTTTTTTTTTTTTTTTAAGACACAGTCTTGCCAGGCATGGTGGATCATGCCTGTAATCCCAGCATTTTGGGAGGCTGAGGCGGGAGGATCACCTGAGGTCAGGAATTCGAGACGAGCCTGGCCAACCTGGTGAAACTCTGTCTCTACTAAAAATACAAAAATTAGCTGGGCGTGATGGCGGGCACCTGTAATCCCAGCTACTCTGGAGGGTGAGGCAGAAGAATCGCTTGAACCCAGGAGGCAGAGGTTACAGTGAGCTGAGATCACACCGTTGCACTACAGCCTGGGCGACAGAGCAAGCCTCTGGCCCTCCCCCCGCAAAAAAAAGCAAGAAAATAAAACTCAAGGTCTCACTCTTGCCGAGGCTGGAGTGCAGTGGCGCCATTGTAGCTCACTGTAGCCTGGCACTCCTGGGATCAAACTCTCTTTCTACCTCATTTTGCCAGTAGCTGGGGACTACAGGGGCAAGCCACCACACCTGGCTAATTTTATTTTTTGTGTTTTGTAGAGAGAGAGTTTTCGCTTTGTTGCTCAGGCTCATCTCCAACTCCGGGCCTCAAGTGATCCTCCTGCCTCGGCCTTGCATAAGCCACTGCATGCAGCCATGCTTTCTTTGTTATTACTCTATTTTGGTAGCTTGTAAGTTATTTGAGAAAATACTTAGTTAAGAGCTACATAACAATAGCAACAAGGTTAATGTATCCCCTTAGTGTAATATAAGCTGGAGGTGTAAAACTTATATTTACCTGCAGAGTTTTAACAAATTGAGTCGTTTCTTTCAAATAAGTAATCATTGGCTATATGTACCAGTGAAATAATAGTATTTTAAGGTGAATTTAAAATGGTATCAGCTCATTCTTTATAGTCTAATAGCCCTTGGTTGGATAAGAATATTGTCCTTAAGATTCCATCAAGGAGAACATAAATGTTTTAGTTTCTGAAGAGATGATCCTGGGAAAATAGCCAATTAATAAAGATGGGTCTCCATAGCAACTCCAAGTTGTGTGTTGTTTTTTTTTTTTTTTGAAACGGAATTTTGCTCTTGTTGCCCAGGCTGGAGTGCAATGGCTAATTTTGTATTTTTAGTAGAGACAGGGTTTCTCCATGTTGGTCAGTCTGGTCTCGAACTCCCAACCTCAGGTGATCCACCCACCTTAGCCACCCAAAGTGCTGGGATTACAGGTGTGAGCTACCATGCCCTGCCCAAGTTGTGTGTTTTAATTTAGAAAGTAGTCATGACGGTATCTAGTATGTAGTTCAGAACTGTACATTGCTCTGTTATTTTGGAACAGAGTGTCTTAGTTTTAAGTCTTAATGACTACTGCAAGTTTTCTTTACTTAATTATGTACAGGTTTCCATATCATTTGTGTTCCTGACTAGAACTGGCAGACTTTCAAGATCTCTTTTTTTTTTTTTGAGACTAAGTCTTGCTCTGTTGCCTGGCTGGAGTGCAGTGGTGCAGTCTCGGTTTACTGCAACCTCCGCCTCTCGTGTTCAAACAATTCTCCTGCTTCAGCCTCCCGAGTAGCTGGGATTACAGGCGCCCACCACCAATTAGTAGAGACAGGGTTTCATCATGTTGGCCAGCCTAATCTCGAACTCCTGACCTCAGGTGATCCGCCTGCCTTGGCCTTCCAAAGTGCTAGGATTACAGGCATAAACTACCGCGCCCAGCCCCAAGATTTCTTTTTTAATTCTATTGTTTTAATTGTCTTTCTAGGTCCACTTTCATTTTGTGTTTTCCAAAGATATTCCATGGAGAAATAAATGGTATTGATCTATAAAATGATACAGAGGGGCCCCATACACCTCATCTTAAAACTGTTCGCGAAACCTTAATGTTTGATCTAGTAATGATGTCTGGAGGAAAATAGTAAAGCTTTATGGGTCTCGAGCAGAAGTTTCTAGTTTCACATGTCAGAGTTTTAGAACTTAAATTTATGGACCCTAGAAAGATATTTTGACACCCCACCTCCCTTCCTTTGTGGTTCTCTTTAAACTTATTTTTAGTTGCTTCTAATTCCATGTTCTTCCCTTTGCTCAGTCTTATCTTGATGCTGTTTATCCTGCCCCCATCAATTCCATCATGCTTTTTATCCCATAACTACTTTCTCCTGTTTATATTGTTGACCTTATTCGTGGTGTCCAGCATTTCCTAAGTAATCAGTGGCAACTAAAAAGAGGCCTTTTCTTTCCACATTTACCTTATTTATTTATTTATTTTTTTGAGATGGAGTTTTCATTCTTGTTGCCCAAGCTGCAGTGCAGTGGCATGATCTCAGCTCACTGCAACCTCTTCCTCCTGGGTTTAAGCAATTCTCCTGCCTCTGCCTCCCAAGTAGCTGGGATTTCAGAGGCCCGCCACCACACTCAGCTAATTTTTATATTTTAGTAGAGATGGGGTTTCACTGTGTTGGCCAGACTGGTCTCAAACTCCTGACCTCAAGGGATCCTCCTGCCTCGGCCTCCCAGAGTGCTGGGATTAAAGGTGTGAGCCACTGTTTCTGGCCTCCTAATTTGTCATTAAAAATATTCCAAAAGAATAGGTGCTGACCTGTTAATACTGCCTACCTGCTAAGGAGAATTTTATTAGCAATTTTAGTGTCATGTACTAGGTTTGAGAATGAAAATGCTGAGTTGTAGAACTTGCTAATAATGACTTCCGCTTAGCAGTATTTTATGGTAAAAGAGTAAGGTAGTTTTTAGGATTTAGAAAAAGAATATATAGCCATTTGTGTGCTGTAGCTTGTCTTGAAGATAACTGTAGATATTTTGCTCTAAATGGTTGCTGCAAATTCAGTCTGTGCCTCATAAGCCAAATAGGAAGGCATATGATTAAAACTGGAATATGCAGCTGATAATACTGGAATATGCAACTGATAATACAAGTGAAGCTTGGACTTCATTTTTCTTTAATGAACTGTAAATTGTGTTGGCAAGACAATGTCAGATATTACATGTACCTTGGATAAAATAGTAACTTGCTGGTTTGATAAGAGATGCCCAGATCTAAGTAGCTTAAGACTAAGTAGACAAGTACTTGACTGATATATGGAAGGCCTTTATCTACCTGGTATGAAAGCAACTCAGGTTAGCCGAGTATCTAGATTGAGCTTAGCAATGTAGTTGTAGAATATTGAATCTGAGGAAATTTCTTGCGTTATCAGCTTCAAGACTGTTTATATCCCTGAACTGAAATAAATTGAGCTTGAGGCTTGCCGTTGCAGTTAGCTGTTTGCTACTTGTGTGGTTGAGATCTTGGCCAAGTTAAATTGGACCCTTCACTGCATAACATTGTTGATCACATGTTACCAGTATTAGAGCATTTGAGGGCACAGTGTGGCTTAGATGACATAGTTGCATCATATTAGATGTAAAAAGCAATGCAGGTAAAAGTATTAAAAATTCTAAAGCTCTTTAGCTGACAATGTCAAGTGTTGGCAAGGATGTGGAACAGCTGGAGCTGTAATACTTTTATGGTAGGAATGCAAAATGACAAATTAATTTAGTGATTTTATTTTGTAGGAACAAAATAAACCCTTCACTTGCCATATGATTAGGCAGCCCATTCCCACTCCTAGGTATTTATCCAAGAGAAATGAAAACATGTCCACCAAAGACTGGTACTTGAATATTCGTAATAGTCTCAAATTGGAAACAGTCTAAATGTCTATTAACAGGAGAAAGGCTAGCTGTGTGTGTATATATATACATACATACAATGGAATACTCACCAATAAAAAGGAATTTCTGATTCATGCAACGTACATGAATCTCAAAAGCATTTTGCTGAGTGAAAGTAGTTCAGACATAAAAGTCTATACTCTTTATGATCCCATTTATGTGAAATTCTAGAGAAGGCAAAACTATGTAGTAATAGCAGATGAGTGTTGGTGGACTGTATGGGGGAGTGATGATAATGGTAGTGAATTAACTGCAGAGGAGCCCAAGAGAAGTTTTTGGAGTGATAAAAAGTTATCATAGTTATGTTAGTTCCAAAACTGTATGTATGTACTTGTCAGAATTCAAATGAATTGTACATTTAAATTGGTGAATTTCGTCATTTGTAAATTATACCTTGAAATTGTTAGTGATGTCCCTAAGTATCTGATGGTATGGAGTTTTACAAAGATAAATTTTTTAAAGTTTTACTGTTTCTTAATTCTGGGTTAGCTTTCATTTGAGGTTATCAAATGAACAAATTGAGGTTGTTACTATACAAGCATTCTTTTGGTACATTTTAGTTGTGCTTTGGTTGACTTGTGAAGCAGAAGTAAGACTAAATCTGAGAACAGCTATGTGGTGATGAAAGAACGTATATAAGTCACACAAAAGATAAATATTAAGGTCAAGTTACTCCAAACTAGTACCTCCTAAAATCTCTGGTTATAAATAAATTTTATGATGTTTTGAATGGCACTTTTGATCAGGATAATGGTAGCTTTGGACAGAAAGTGATGAATGTGAGTGAAGCTTACTCTCTCTCAGAGAGCAAAATATAATGGCTGGGCACGGTGGCTCACACTTATAATCCTAGCACTTTGGGAGACTGAGGAGGGTGGAGCACCTGAGGTCAAGAGTTCGAGACTGGCCTGACCAACGTGGTGAAACCCTGTCTCTACCAAAAATGCAATTTAGCTGGGCATGGTGGCTCGCGCCTATAGTCCCAGCTACTCGGGAGGCTGACGCAGGAGAATTGCTTGAACCTGGGAGACGGAGGTTGTAGTGAGCCAAGATCACACCACTGCACTCCAGCCTGGGTGACAGAGTGAGACTCCGTCTCAAAAAAGAAAAGAAAAACCCTTTAGATTGTTGTTACTGAAAACAGGTCTGTTACTAAAAAATAAGGATATTTGTGTTTATCCTGGTTGATACTGGATGTTACATTAGTTTTATTGGGTACCTCTGGTGAATATTAGGAAACCCATTTATATCAAGGTATGCTTACCATTCAGTAGACAACTGTTTCATGCCAACACTGATAATTTAACAATTTAACCACTGTCACTCGATTGGAATAACTTTGTTTTCAAATTACAAAGTAGTTCAAATAAATGGAAAAGAACTGAAAATGACCGTAACCCGTATTAAACAAATGTTAACAAATGAAAAATGTTAAATACAGCTAAAGCACCCTGACATAACTATCCTGAAATTAATCATTATAGACCTGTTTATGTACACATGAATGGGTGATTTTGTACTTAAACCGCACATTCATGTATATATAAACAGGCCTTTTTATACCACAAAATTTACGTAAATGGTATCTTTAACTGGATATGTCTTGCAACTTTTTTTTCAGTTTAAATAATGAAACAGGCAGTATCTAAAATGTTTAAGGAACTTATTTGTCCTCCCAGAGTCTCTCAAAAATTCTGAAAGTTCTTCTCCTAGGGAAATAAAGTGAGAAAAGAGATAAGTGACAAGATTTTGTAGATATGGTGGTTATCTACGAAAACCACCAGTATTAAATTTTAAAAAGAATTATTGTATGTAAATCTTTAGCTTTCTTTTTTGTGTGTCATAAAGACAGGGTCCCTGTATGTTGCCCAGGCTGGTCTCGAACTCTTGGCCTCTAGTGATCCTCCCACCTCGACCTCCCAAAGTGCCAAAGTTACAGGTGTTGAGCCACCACACTTGACCAATATCTAACAGTTCTTAAATTAATGCATCATTATCAAATTGAATGTTAAGGCTACACCCCACTCTATCAGTCTTTTTATTGCCACCTAAACATTTCATTTTTGTTTAATCTTGCTTTGGATTTTGATTAGTAAACTTCTAGGGGTGTAGTTTCACGTTGATAACCTGTTAACTTGGGAGCTATGGAGTATGGAGGTGTAGTGAGGAAGTCTGGAAGGGGAGTGGAAACCCCTAGGCAGGGGTTTTCTGGAGGGGCCAGATGGTAATTATTTTGAGTTAGAAATCTTTCTGTAATGAATCATACTGGCCTAAAGGATGTGCCAGATATAATTTTACTCATTTGTGTGATTGTGGTTCAAGGTAATTGCACTGTGGTATAGTGGTTATTTATTGAGGACCTGTCATGTACCAATCACTTTACATGGTCTCCCCCTCACCCCACCCTCCAGCTCCAAGATTCAGAATGCTGTAGTATTCTTAGGTTTTATTGAGCTTAAAATAATTGGCCATGGCTGTTTAATGTATGATGACTTTTTAAGTTTCCATCTACTTTGTCATTTTGTTGACCTATTATCACTTCAGACTGTTGTGTGCTTGAATATACATAATCCCCCAAGCCGCTTCTTATTTATGGGCTTGGAAAAGGCATACAGGCAGTTGGAAAAGCCTGTTAGTGTAATAGTTCTATGTGATGAATAAATGAGCGTTGAGTTTGGAACTCTTAAGAATCTGAGTAAAATAGGTGTTTTGGTTCACAGACTCCTTGACCATTATTTTGATCGAAAAACTTTATTTTTGCTAGTCAGTGCTCAGCAAGAATATTGTTGAACAGCTGAATTCCAGTTGGTGTGTATGTGCTAAGTGAATGTCCGCATTTATGCTGAAATGAGTTCCTACCAGAATGTCAGTTTTCTGGATATTATTTGAAAGGAATATTTTGGGTAGATTAGTCCACTAAATAATGTTGGAAAGCCAACCTCTTTTTTAATATGAAAGTTTTTATCTTGCCAAATTTTAACTTTTATTTTAGAACAAATTCTGTACAACATAAAACAAGAGTATAAACGAATGCAGAAGAGAAGACATTTAGAAACGAGTTTCCAACAGACAGATCCGTGTTGTACTTCTGATGCGCAGCCACATGCATTTCTCCTCAGTGGACCAGCTTCACCAGGTAATAACATTTCTTGTCATTTACAAAGTTTATTATTTAGAGTGGGAAAAGTCTAATCCAAGTTGTCTTTAGTCATTTAAGCTATTATATCGCCTCTGAGTTTGAAAAAAACATTTATACAAGTAGTGCATGACATCTTAAAAAATAATATAGTACAAAATAAGGAATTACCACCTGGATTCCCACTAACCAGAGACAACCCCCTGCATATAATATCCCTAAAGTGGACATCCTGTAAGTACTATGATTTGTAGCCTTTATTAAAAAAAATTAACAATAGGCCAGGCACAGTGGCTCATGCCTGTAATCTCAGCACTTGGGGAGGCCGAGCGAGGTAGACAGGTCACTTGAGGTCAGGAGTTTAAGACTAGCCTGGCCAACATGGCAAAACTCTGTCTCTACTGGAAATAGAAAAATTAGCTGGGCATGGTGGCACGTGCCTGTAGTCCCAGCCCCTCGGGACCCTGAGGCATGAGAATGACTTGAACCCGGGAGGCGGAGGTTGCAGTGAGCTGAGATCGTGCCACTGCACTCCAGCTTGGGCGACAGAGTGAGACTTTGTCTCAAAAAAAAAAAAAAAAAAAAACAACAATACTATATGCTCCTTTGTTAGGTATAGATGTACCTTGTCATGACTGAACACTTAATGATAGATAATTCAGCTTAGAAGTTTTGCTGGTATAGTATTTTAAGAAATATCCCTGTATACATACCCTCCCTTACACACTTGTCTTATTGGGATAGATTTCTAAAGGTGGATTATTATTATTATTATTTGATCCTGTATCTGTCTTTACCTACCTTTTGTTGGGGGGAATGTTTGCAAATAACCTTCCTTTTTTTTAAAAAAAAGGGGAGGCGGGGAATAAGGGCTACTTGAAGCAAAGAGAAAGTTGAAGGTTTTGCTGAAAGAGAGCCATCAATAGTGGCTCTTACCTTTAGTAAAGTTCTCAGCAAAATAGCTTTTCTTGTGACAACAGTTGCCGTTGTTCAACGCTTTCTCTCCTCTCCCTAGCAAGGGAAGGAAGACCTGGCAGAGTAAAAGAATTTGCAGCCAGGCGCGGTGGCTCATGCCTGTGATCCCAGCACTTTGGGAGGCCGAGGCGGGCTTATCACGAGGTCAGGATATCGAGAACATCCTGGCTAACACAGTGAAACCCCGTCTCTACTAAAATCCAAAAAATTAGCTGGGCATGGTGGCAGGCGCCTGTAGTCTCAGCTACTGAGGTAGGAGAATGGCATGAACCCGGGAGGCAGAGCTTACAGTGAGCAGAGATCGCGCCATTGCACTCCAGCCTGGGTGACAGAACGAAACTCCATCTCAGAAAAAAAAAAATCAAAGACCATAACATAGTCAAATAAAATTAGATTGGGAAACATGAACTTGTTCAAAACTAAATACTGCCATGCCCATTGTGGGGGCCAGGTATTAGTGGTTGAAACATAGAGGTGAGGATTGGGGACTAGACTATATTAGCAGGAAACCAAGATCATTATTTCCTTACTTACTTCACTTAGAAGATCAGTTAACTGGCAGTCTTAAGTAACAAAACTGGGAATGTGAAAGTAAATTAAGATGGCCTTGGATAATTATGGAATAAAGCTGGTGTGCTTTGTTATTGTGGTATGCACAGTTCTAATAAGCATAGTTAACTAGCTCCTGCCATGCAGGTTATAAGGAGCAAGTTAAGAGAGTAAGTAATATTGGTGGTACCAGGGCAAATTCACAGAGTGAGATGAAGAAACAATTGATAACGAATAGTGCACTTGAATATGTATAAAATACTTTTAGCAGTATTACAGTAGATGTTATTACTACAAAATATTTTCTCTTTTATAAAAAAAATCCTAATAGGCATAAAAATGCTGAAGGAATATTTGAAACTGACAGATGCTGATGTTGCAGCTGCTTTGGGATTCTTAGTGTGATGACAGCGTAGTTCTATGGTATAGAGTTTTGAGCATAGCATTATCAGCTCAACGCTTGAGCTTATTTTTCCATGCGAATTGTTGTTAACTTAATGGGAATTAGTGGTCAATGTGTTCAAAAACCTTTAGAATCATTTATGCTTCTCCAGCAAAGTAGATTTCAGAATGTCTTTTTTGTTTTGTTTTGTTTTTGAGACAGGGTCTCACTCCGTTGCCCAGGCTGGAGTACAGTGGTGAGATCTTGGCTCACTGCAACCTCCACCTCAGCCTAGCCTGTAGCTAGAACTACAGGCACGTGCCACCACTGCCAGCCAATCTTTGTATTTTTACTAGAGACATGGTTTGCCATGTTGCGCAGGCTGGCCTTTAGCTCAAGGGTTCCACCTGCTTCGGCCTCCCAAAAAGTGCTGGGATTACACGTATGAGCCACCACACAAGCTAGATTCCAGAATGTTTTTTAATCTTTTTATAAAAGGATTCATGCTGTACCTTCTTTTTTTAAACATAAAAGTTTTATTGTGCCAACATGAAATTTCTTTTTTTTTTTTTCTGAGATGGAGTTTCGCTCTTGTTGCCTAGGCTGGAGTGCAATGGCATGATCTCAGCTCACTGCAACCTCTGCCTCCTGGGTTCAAGCAATTCTCCTGCCTCAGCCTCCTAAGTAGCTGGGATTACAGGCATGTGCCACCACACCTGGCTAATTTTGTATTTTTAGTAGAGATGAAGTTTCTCCATGTTGGTCAGGCTGGTCTTGAACTTCTGACCTCAGGTGATCCGCCCGCCTTGGCCTCCCAAAGTGCTGGTATTACAGGCGTAAGCCACCATGCCTGGCGTATTTTCTTTTTCAATAAAGGAAAACCCCTTTCTAAAGGTGTGAAATGATGGTAGAATAATTACCAGTTCATTGTGTGTAGGCTATTAAGATATTAATGGTATGGCTTTGAAGACTAAGTGTCTTTTTACAGGCATGATTTGTTATTCTGGCACTAAATAAAATTAAGTTTAGACCTGAGGTGTTCTTCATTCCTAGTGTAGGAAAGTAATTTAGTCACTAAAATACTTCATGGTATGGTATTTTCCAGAAAGGAGATAAGATGTTTTGTAATGGGACCCATCATTGTAATGTTTAAGTTTTGTTTATGTCTTTTTTAAATTTAATTTTTAATTTTTTGTTTTTATTTTTTTGAGACGGAGTTTTGCTCTTTTTGCCCAGGCTGGAGTGCAGTGGCGCGATCTTGGCTCACTGCAACCTCTGCCTCCCGGGTTCAAGTGATTCTCCTGCCTCAGCCTCCTGAGTAGCTAGGATTACAGGTGCCCGCCACCATGCCTGGCTAATTTTTTTTTTTTTGTATTTTTAGTAGAGACAGGCTTTCACCATGTTGGCCAGGCTGGTTTCAAACTCCTGACCTCAGGTGATCCGCCCGCCTCGGCCTCCCAAAGTGTTGGGATTACAGGCATGAGTACCACGCCCAGCCTTTCCTATGTCTTAAAGTTTTTTCTACTCACCCTTCAGTCTTTTTTTATCTTAATTACATCTTGCCATGTTTTTCCAGCGTCACCAGCCGATGGAATTATTATTTTGGTTGTTTTAAGACTTGTGAAATGCTGTGCTTAAAATCTGATTTTAAAATGCTTTTATATCAAGATTGAAGAGATCCAAATGAAACCTCTTCGTTTAGAAACTGCTTTATGTCATGGCTCTAAACCAGGTGCTATTTTTTGTCCTCATTGTACATAGGGACTTCATCTGCAGCATCCTCACCATTAAAAAAAGAACAGCCCTTATTTACTCTACGGCAGGTTGGGATGATCTGTGAACGTTTGTTGAAAGAACGTGAAGAGAAAGTTCGAGAAGAATATGAAGAAATATTGAACACAAAACTTGCAGGTATGAGGTGTGTTTATTAGAGTTTCCGAGGAACTCAGTTGTGCGAAATGCATTTTCCACGTGTACTTTAATTTCACTTTGTATACACTAGTGTGGTATATTCTCTGAGAATGAGAAAATTCAGTTCAGGAAAGGAAATTAACCTTCTTATAGCTCATGGCCCGCCTTGGTAACCTCAGGAAAAAGAATATTGGCTAGCCCTGTAGATCGGCAGTAATATTAGTATGTACCCTGTACTAAAAACTGATGTTAGTAGTTTACCTCAATTTGGTTGTGAATTTTTTGACTTTATATTTTTCATAACTTTGCCATCAATCTAGACATTTAAAATATCTAATTGGCTGTCACTGTGTAAGTCATTTGAGTATCAAACTGCAGTCCTGTTTTAATTATCAAAAAAATTCAGTAAAATTTGATAATTTAAGTAAATAAAATTTATTATGTATGGTAACAAATAGAATGTTTAGCCACAGATTTACTGTTTATATAGATATGTAAGCTTTTTGATTCTTAAGGAATTAATATAGAGGCGTTAATGTAGAGAAGATAATTTGCTTAGATATATAACAACTTTTTCTGTGATACTTGATCAGGTTTTAGGTAGTATTTTGTTGTTAGCTTTTGTTATCCTACTCTCATTGCAGTCAGTTGCCATTCATAGACCACATACAATAACTTTCAGAGTAGAAAGGTCTTTTTATTGAAAGTCCTTTGTTTTTTTTTTTTCTTTTTTTTTTCTGAGACGGAGTCTCACTCTGTCACCCAGGCTGGAGTGCAGTGGCGCCGTCTTGGCTCACTGCAAGCTCTGCCTTCCGGGTTCACGCCATTCTCCTGCCTCAGCCTCCTGTGTAGCTGGGACTACAGGCACCGGCCATCATGCCTGGCTAATTTTCTTGTATTTTTAGTAGAGACAGGGTTTCACCGTGTTAGCCAGGATGGTCTCAGTCTCCTGACCTCGTGATCTGCCCGCCTTGGCTTCCCAAAGTGCTGGGATTACAGGCGTAAGCCACCGTACCCTGCCAATTGTTTTCTTTCTTTTCTTTTTTTTTTTTTAAGTTTTTTTTTTTTAAGACGGAGTCTCACTCTGTCGCCCAGGCTAGAGTGCAATGGCACGATCTTGGCTCACTGCAACCTCTGCCTCCAGGGCTCAAGCAATTCTCCTGCCTTAGCCTCCCGAGTAGCTGGGACTACAGGTGTGTGCCACCATGCCCAGCTATTTTTTTTTTTTTTTTTGTATTTTTAGTAGAGATGGGGTTTTACCGTGTTAGCCAGGATGGCTTTGATCTCCTGACCTCGTGATCTGCCCACCTTGGTGTCTCAAAGTGCTGTCATTACAGGTGTGAGCCACCGCGCCTGGCCTTGTTTTTTTTTTTGTCTCCCAGGCTGGAGTGCAGTGGCGCCATCTTGGCTCACTGCAAGCTCCACCTCCTGGGTTTACGCCATTCTCCTGCCTCAGCCTCCAGAGTAGCTGGGACCACAGGCGCCTGCCACCATGCCCGGCTAATTTTTTTGTATTTTTAGTAGAGATGGGGTTTCACCGTGTTAGCCAGGATGGTCTCGATCTTCTGACCTTGTGATCTGCCCGCCTCGGCCTCCCAAAGTGCTCGGATTACAGGCGTGAGCCACCGCACCTGGTCCCAGCCTTGTTTTTAATTGTTAGGAAATAAATAAATCTCACCTAGCCTTTATGTCAGGTCATGTAATTGGACTAAAACCTAGGTTTCCTGACTAATAAGCTGCATGCTGTTTTTATTTGATACAGTTAGTACTACTGAGGAACTAATAAGCTGCATTCTATTTTTATTTGATACACTATTAGTACTACTGAGGTTATGTGATTGTCAACTTAGAATTGTTTTACTGTATATTTTGTATTTTCAGTTTATCTGGCTCTAATATTAAGGCATTTTACAAATCATGTAATTGACATGTACCTTTATTTATAGAACAATATGATGCGTTTGTGAAGTTTACGCATGATCAAATAATGCGACGATATGGAGAACAGCCTGCTAGTTGTAAGTATTTCACCTTTGAAGTTATAAACTGAAAATAAGACTGTCTTTTAATTATTTATAATTATAATTATTTTCATACTCAAAAAGAGAATTTAACAAAATTGCTGAGAATGTATGGAGGAAATAGGCAGCATAACTTTGCAAGTCTTTTGGTTACTTAAATACCTAGGGGCAAATTTGGGAATCAAGCTCTAGTATTCCTTTGGATTTTGACCTGTATTTTGCACTAATTTTCTTTTTCTCACCTTTTAGATGTTTCATGAATCACGTATCCTGCATTTTTGGGCTGCCTTGTTCCTTGTTGAGTTGTTGCAAGAGGTCCCAATTATGACATGCAGCAATGCCAATACCCCTTCTGTGAATACAGGTTATTTCAAGCTTTCGTCAGTGGCAGCCACTCTTAGGCAGCAGCAACTGGTTTTGGAAATTTCCCTGATGTCAGTACCACCTGGATGTGGACCTTTGCTACCTGTATTAATACCAGTGGCCTCATTTTGCTGTATCATTACAATTTGGCTTCTTATATTAATGTTTGAAAAGGATTAAAGCTGGTATTCTAGAACATGCCCTTCACTGGTTGTGTAAATAAAACTGTAGAATGACACTTCAGATGAAGTTAGTGTGATTTTAATTGTGCACTACAACCGAGCTGTAACCAGTTACTAATTTTAGAATGTAATCCCAGGACAATATTAAGCAAATAGCCTGCAGTGCTTCCTGTGAAATAGTGAAGGAGGAGGGCATTTCTGTATTCCAGGACTTCTTGGGGTTTCAGAATGGGTTTATATGATTTTTTTTTTGGTAGTTTTATTTATTCTATCAGTCTTTTTAACAAATGTTTATTGCTGCTTTTTTTTTTTTTTTTCCCCAGTGTATCATTGTTTTACTGCCCTTGTAGTACTGGAATTTAGTTGGAAGAATAAAACATTTACTTCTATTCTGCTTGTTTCTTAATGTACGGATGGGGGTAGTATTTGAATAAAGTCGGTGTTTTAAAACGTAAGCATTTTCCAGGAATCAGTGAAGTTAATTTTGTAAGATTTGAGTGCTATTTCAAAAAACTGAGTTCTGATTCTAAATTCCTTCTTCTGTAACTTACTGCCTGATAGAATGTTACAGGTATTTTAACTGCTATAGAATTACCTCAGATATCAGTAGAATCCAATTTTTTCTTTTAAGAACTTGATATGCAAAAGCATGATTCAGCAAATTTCACTCCCTTTCCATACATAGCTTTCTTATAATGAAGTAAGCAAAAACATGCTTAAGTGAATTCATTTGTTGAATTCTAGTAGCATATTTCCAAAATTTAAGACAATCTTAAATACACATTTATAACTGACCAAGTTAGTAGAAGAAAAAGGAATTTTTTTTTTTTTTTGAGACAGAGTTTTGCTCTTGTTGCCCAAGCTGGAGTGCAGTGGCGCAAACTCGGCTCACTGCAACCTCTGCCTCCCAGGTTCAAGCGATTCTCCTGCCTCAGCCACCTGAGTTGCTGGGATTACAGGAACGTGCCACCACGCCCGGCTAATTTTTCTTATTTTTAGTAGAGACGGTTTCACCATTTTGGCCAGGCTAGTCTCGAACTCCTGACCTCAGGTGATCCGCCCACCTCGGCCTTCCAAAATGCTGGGATTACAGGCGTGAGCCACTGTGCCCAGCCAGATCTTTTTTTTTATTTTTATCTATCTTTGGTAATTATATTTCACCAATTCTCTGTTTAAAACAAGCCTAGAAAGTGGTTTCACAAGGTGCCCAGGCAATTTATATGCCAATTAGTGATTGAGAAACATTGGTACAGCACAGGGTGGCAATAAGGTGCATAGTTCTCCCCCCCCCGCCCTGCTGCCCCACTTTTTTTTTTTTGAGATGGAGTCTTGCTCTGTCGCCAGGCTGGAGTGCAGTGCCACCATCTCGGCTCACTGCAAGCATTCCACCTCCCGGGTTCAAGTGATTCTTCTGCCTCAGCCTCCCGAGTAGCTGGGACTACAGGTGCGCACCACTGCACCCAGCTAATTTTTGTATTTTTGGTAGTGATGGGGTTTCACCATGTTGGCCGGGATGGTCTCGATCTCTTGACCTCATGATCTGCCCACCTCAGCCTCCCAAAATGCTGTGATTACAGGCGTGAGCCACCGCACCCGGTCAATTCTACCCCCTTTTAATGGTCTAGAACAGAGATTCTCAACTTCAGCACTACTGGCAGTTTGGGCCAGATCATTCTTTGTTGTGGTGGCTATTGCTGGGCATTATAGGATATTTAGCCACATCTCTGGCCTCTACCACTAGAGGCCAGTTAAACCCCCTCCCACAGTTGTAATAACCAAAGTGTTTGCAGACATTGCCAAATGTCCCTGAGGGACAAAACAGTTCCCAGCTAAGAACCACTGGTTAGCAGGATAGCCTGTAGTCCCAGCTACTTGGGAGGCTGAGGCATGAGTATCGCTTGAACTCAGGAGGCAGAGGTTGCAGTGAGCTGAGATCGTGCCACTGCACTCCAGCCTGGGTGACAGAGCGAGACTCCGTCTCAAAAAAAATTAAAAAATAAAAAAATTTTTTTTTCTTCCACAGCCAGATTTCTGCATTATCACTTACCCAAAAGTCCTAGCTTATGGGCTACTCTGACTTTAGATGGGTCCAGTAGTATCTACAGAATTGTGTTAAGTCATCTTATTCTTTTAGTAAAAGGCAGTACTGATACAGTACCATACTATGATGCGTTTAGTAAATCTTTAACAAGTGCACATAGGTATAATCCTTTGTATTTTTGGAAAAACAGGCAATCTGAGAAAAATATATATTGGAGATTTAAGCTACTAAAGCTGTCTTTGGCCTATGGCAAGAACTTGACACGACCCTAAAGAAAATGGTAGAAGATTCTCAGGCTCTACCTATCCCCAGAGACTGCTTTAGACAATTGGTGGGAGGGGAGAACTTTTGGAATCTGTTTACTATGCTGCCTAGGTGATTCAAGCAGCTAGGGTTGGAAATGACTTGTTTTTGCCCTGTTTGGGTTCTCTTTACTCCCTTCAAACTCTTACAGTAATTGGTATTAAATGAATATTCTACAAAAGCACCCGAATAGTCCGACTGTGTCTACTCATGGATATACGGCTCCCACAATTCTCTTGCTCCTGCATTTGCCCTAGGTAAGGAGCACGAGATGCAAACCCATGTCTCAGGCAAAGATACAGCTCCAGCAGTCCTCTCCTCTCTCTACTGCATCTATTCTTTCTCTACTAAATCATTTCCAAAAGCATAATGAGCATGTTATTAAAAAATCTTTTGATCCTATATCCCTTGCTAGTGATTATTTTACTGCTCCCCTTTATAAAAGCAAAACTCAATTTTCTGAACTTCCTCCAGTTTATTACCCCCTCCTTTTTTTCACCAACTTGTTTTATTAGGAAAAGAAATTCAAACAGAAAAGTTCAAAGACTTTCCCACTTAAAATACTTCCCTAATTTAACATCAAGTCCTTATTTCAGATATTTCCATGTGTCTCTTTTTTAAATAGCTACCCTCATCCCCCAAACAGGATTCAATTAAGATTCTTACTTTCTGAAAATATTAGGCCTGTTGTCTTGTTGAGTTTTTCTTTGCAATGTCATTAATTTTAACTTCTGATATCCCTTTGAACTTCCTGTAAACTGAAAGGTCTAAAGTTTTTGTAAGTTTCAGGTTAAACTTGTGGAAGAGTGCAAGGTGATGCTATGGTCTCCATATTGCATCACACAGTTACGGCTTTTCCAGGCTGTTAAGTCAAGTCTGGACACTTGGTTAGGTCATCTGATAGGTGATTAGAGTTCGTTTCCACTCCGTCACTCTTAGTAAAAACACAGCAAAGATTTCCACATTGTTAAATCTAATCAGCAGCCAGCATTTGACCTTGAAGCACTCTTCAGTTGGCTTGCAAAATACTACACTTGCTTGACGTTTCTCCTTTATTGGCTGCTCCTTCTCTGTCTTTTGCTGCTGGCCCAATCTTCATTTCCCTGAATTTTGCTAAAACATAGGTGTGCCCCCGAGCTCGACCTTGGGCTGCGTGCCTCCTCTCAGTACTCATCTTGGTGAATTCATCATAAGGACATCAGATTATATTAACCTCTCCATGTGACATCTTCAGTTAGGTATCTAGTAGACACCTCGAAATTTACGTCTAAAACTTATTTTTGCCTCTGAAATTTTTCCTCTCAGTCATCCTCAAGCACTTAATGGCCACTCCATTCTTTGTTTCCAGGCAGAAACGGTCTTGGACTCCTCACATCCTTCATCTAATCTTAGTTCCACCTAAAATATTAACATCTCTACTGCTATTACCCTAATCCAAGGCACTATCATAGCTTGCTTGGATTATTTCTGTGGTTTCCTAACCGGTCTTTGTTTTGCCTCATTTTGTGTCTTCTCACCCCATCCTATTCTACTCTGATAGCAACCAGACTGATCCTTTAAAAGTCTAAGTCTTGTTTAGATGGCTTCCTAAGTAAAAGTAAAATAAACTTCACAAAGGTCTGTGGAGCCTTAAATTACCTGCACTCCACCCCACCTCATTCAATTCCTATTGAATTCCTCCTGCTCACTTTACCTTGTCCACGTTGGCCACTTTTGCTGTTTTTCCAGGCTAGGATTTTTGTTACTGGTAGTGTCTGCCTAGCATGCTCTTCTCCCACAGAACTTCATGGAAAATTTTTTCACCACTTTTGACTTTTTGCACAAATGTCATCTCAATGAAGCCTGTTCTGACCACTCTGTTTAAAATTGCAGCCTGACATCCTGGTGCTCTGCCCTGCCGTTTCTTTGTTTTACTTCCTCTGCTAAACACAGTGAAGGCAGGGATCTTTGCTCACTGGCATACAGTGCCTGGCACATGGCACATGCTTGGTACTTTTTGAATGAATTTCACCCTACTTCAATTCAGGGTTTTCAGATCAGTATTTCATTAAATGAAAGATTTAGTAAAGCAGAATACTTCCTTTGGAAGATATTTTGGTAGAGGTTTCCTGAATTACAGAATGGACATGAAATTGAACTGGCATTTCATAGGCTGTCTTGAGGGTTTTGTGCTCCATTAATGATTACCACAAAGGAGCTTCATGTTTTAATTTTATAGCTCTTTTGTGTATTCATTGTGAAAATAGGGCCGTTTTCGACTGGGCATGGTGGTTCATGCCTGTAATCCCAGCACTTTTGGAAGCCTAGGTGGGTGGACTGCTTGAGCCCAGGAGTTCAAGACCAGCCTAGCCAACATGGCAAAACCCCATCTCTACTAAAAATACAAAAATTAGCCGGGTGTGGTGGCACACACCTGTGGTCCCAGCTACTTGGGAGGCTGAGGCAGGAGAATGGCTTGAACCCAGGAGGCAGAGGTTGCAGTGAGCCCAAATTGTGTCACTGCACTCCAGTCTGGGTGACAGAGTGAGACTCTGTCTCAAAAAAGAAAAAGAAAATAGGGCAGTTGCCATCCTGCTACTTTATTACATAATCTTTAGTGAGGAAAGTCAAAGTGGTTCAGTGCATGACGTGCGTTTATGTTGGATAAATTCAACTTAGTGCCCAGCAAATGAAAAGTAAGGCATGGCTACTTACTCTACTCAGTGAATCTGTGCCTTATATATGAATCTGCTGGTCTGTGTGAGGCCAGTTCCTCTGTACCTTATAGTGTAAAAAGCATCTTGCTGTATGAGTGTTGTTCAAAGTAATGGTTTCTAAACACTGACAATTTTATCTGGTGCTCATATGCATCATTTGAAACCACACTGTACATAGTGATGGTGTCCTTGTATTGGAAGACCTTCCCTGTTGCCAACTTCCTTACCTTAAATAGATGGAAAAATAATTAAAATCACCTATTCTTTCCCTAGATTTGTACCAACCATTGTTTAAAAAATGAAACACATGGTTGGAGGCAAGACTAGAAGAATGACTAGGATATTGAGAAAAAATATTGAGCTAATTGCTATGAAGGTAAATAATGGAATCTCAGTAACTTGACATGAGAAATTTATTCTTTGATCATATTCATTTGGTGGCCTGTGTTTTTCACACCCTCACTCAAAGACCCTTAGAATGATAGAGGCTCTGTCTTTAATACATGGATTCCAAGGTGTCAAGGGTTCTATTTGTCCAGCTGCTTTCTATGGTAGTGGTGGTACTTGTGTTTGCATATAATAAATTCCTTAACATTCAAGCTGACAGTCCTGTGTACATACGTACAGGTGTTTACATTCTGTTGAATAAGAAATCCTGGCACCTTTTAAATGAAGATGAAAAGATACCTAATCTAACTTAACTACCTACACTGGTCATTGTCTTTCCCAAAGCTCTGCAGGGCTAGGTGCTTTCTGCTCTGACTTGCAGTTGATTATTTATGGTACCTTGGGGTTTCCCCTTCTTTTTAGCCTTGGCAACATTTTGACTTTTTTTTTTTTTTTTTGAGATATATTTCATCTAGCTTTTGTTTTGTTTTGTTTTTGAGACGGAGTTTCCCTCTTCTTGCCCAGGCTGGAGTGCAATGGTGCAATCTCGGCTCACTACAACCTCCACCTTCTGGGTTTAAGCGATTCTCCTGCCTCAGCCTTCCGTGTAGCTGGGATTACAGGCGTGTGCTACCGCGCCCGGCTAATTTTGTATTTTTATTTTTTTGACACAGAGTCTCGCTCTGTCGCCCAGGCTGGAATGCAATGGTGCAGTCTCAGCTCACTGCAACCTCCGCCTCCCAGGTTCAAGTGATTCTCCTGCCTCAGCCGCCCAAGTAGCTGGGATTACAGGCGCCCACCAACACGCCCAGCTAAATTTTGTATTTTTAGTAGAGATGGGGTTTCACCAGGTTGGCCAGGCTGGTCTCAAACTCCTGACCTCACGTGACCCGCCCGCCTCAGCCTCCCAAAGTGCTGGGATTACAGGCGCGAGCTGCTGCACCCAGCTCATCTAGCATTTTTATGTGCTTGAAGCAGGGAGTGAGGTGGGGAGGATGAGCAGCTACCCATTAGTGTCATCTCAGCCCACCACGCTGCCAGAGGTCTAAGGTGTTCTTTATTCTAAGCTCATATTAATACCTCCTTTTACATTCCTGAATGAAGGAGGTCTGATTATGCAGGTTGAATATCCCAAATCCTAAATCTGAAGTGCTCCAAAATCTGAAACTTTTTGCGTACTAACATGCTCAAAGGAAATGCTCACTGGAGCATTTTGGGTTTTGGATGCTGAACTGAACTTGTTAAGTATAATGCAAATATTCCAAAATCTAAAATCCAAAACACTTCTGTTTCCAAGCATTTTGGATAACGGATACTCATAAAACTCTTCAAAGCCTGTGAGCACACACACGGGCACACACACATAATCCTGCAATGACATAGTTCTAAAGTTTGCAAACCAAGTTTTTTCTGGACATGGACTTTTCCCCCATATCTGCATGGTAATTTTGTATGTTAGTGAGTAGTCTTAAAGTCCCAGAATTCTCTTGGGAGTAGAGCATTAAATAATGAACTTTAGCTATGTTTGTTTCATTATGTCTTGCTGAGTTTCTGCCATAGAAGAGATCGAGATGTCATTTCATCTAGGCCTTACTTTCCTCATCTGAGCTGTATTTGTTTGGGATGTGATTTGTAGAGGCCTTACTGGCTCCATGACGGGTCATCCCGAAGTAGAATATTTACTGCCCAAATAAAGCCAAACAGTTTGGGACTTTTTTTTTTTTGACACAGAGTCTCACTCTGTCACCCAGGCTGGAGTGCAGTGGCCGATCTCGGCTCACTGCAACCTCTGCCTCCCGGGTTCGAGCAATTCCCCTGCCTCAGCCTCCCGAGTAGCTGGGACTACAGGCATGTGCCACCACCTGGCTGATTTTTTGTATTTTTCAGGAGAGACGGGGTTTCACCTTGTTGGCCAGGATGGTCTTGATCTCCTGCCCTCGTGATCCATCCGCCCTGGCCTCTCAAATTGCTGGGATTACAGGTGTGAGCCACTGCGCCTGGCCTTTTTTTTTTTTTTCTTTAAAGTTGTAAGACTACAGGAGACGGAGAGGCAGAGACAGTTTTGGAACCTATGTAGTCACCAGGAGAAACAACCTGTAAGATATTCATGTTACTTATTGCCTACTACACTAAAGTGAGGAATGTCGATGCAGGACATTGGGAGATGAGGAATGAGGATTGCTAAAGCAACTGCAAATAATTTATACTCCTGGATAACGGGATTTATTACATTTATGTACTCTAAGTTCAAGAATGATTTACTCACAATTTAGTAATGACTTTGTGGAAAGTACAGTAAAATGTGTGAGCAGTTTTAGTTACATATTATTTGTTGGATTCTAAAGTACTCCACAGGTGTTTTGATACATGCCTGTTTGGGGTTAGCAATATACTTTTCTGGTTAAACATCAATGGGGATTACACATTTATCTTCTCAACAAAACAGGCTCCTCTAGTGTATGTAAATATGACTGGTCACCTTTTTCTCTTAAGCTAAATGTGATAGTTCTGGCTTCGCTTATTTGCTTTCTAGCAGCCTCCCCATGTTAGTCTTGCCACATGGTCAGTCTTCTGTTTGGTAGGTTTTATAAATCCTAAAAGTTCTAGTTCAGAAACAGCTCTAATAAACCGAGCACTGGAGGCTTTAATTAAGGAAACTGGCCGTGCTGTATTTTTGACAAAAAGGGATTAAAATCTCAATGTTAAAATACTAGTTGGTAAAATGAAGTAGACAGTTCAGATATAAACTCCTAAACTATAACTGTTACTGGAAAACATTAATTAGAATCCACTATCAATAAAACATAAATGGAAAAGTACTTAATGCTTCCTAAATCTAATGTTCTACATAGTATGGAAATTGCTCCCCGCCCCCACTTCTAAACGTACATTAGAAAAATAGAGAACTCAGACCAGGTCAGTGGCTCATGCCTGTAATCCCAGCACTCTGGGAGGCCGAGGCAGGCAGATCACCTAAGGTCAGGAGTTCGAGACCAGCCTGGCCAACATGGTGAAATCCCATCTATCCTAAAAATACAAAAATTAGCCAGGCATGGTGGCAGGCACCTGTAATCCCAGCTACTTGGGAAGCTGAGGCAGGAGAATCGCTTGAACCTGGGAGGTGGAGGTTGCGGTGAGCCGAGATCGTGCCACTGCACTCCAGCTTGGGCAACAATAGCGAAACTCTGTCTCAAAAAAACACAAAAAACAAAAAAGAATTAGGCCGGGTGAGGTGGCTCACACCTATAATCCTAGCACTTTGGGAGGCCGAGGCGGGCGGATCACAAGGTCAGGAGTTCGAGACCAGCCTGGCCAACATGGTGAAACCCCGTCTCTACTAAAAATACAAAAATTAGCTGGGCGTGGTGGCGGGCACCTGTAATCCCAGCTACTTGGGAGGCTGAGGCAGGAGAATTGCTTGAACCCAGGAGGTGGACGTTGCAGTGAGCCAAGATAACACTACTGCACTCCAGCCTGGGTGATAGAGCGAGGCTCCATCTCAAAAAAAAAAAAAAAAAAAAAAAACCAACAAAAAACAAAAAAAGAGAATTCAATAATGGCAGTTTCATTTTTGGTAAATTTTAAAATGTAATCTTGACATAAATTTGATACCAAAAGTTTTAGGTTTGGTCTCATTTTGGATTAAATTCAAAATAAAGATTCAGAAATTTCAGTTATTCTGGCACCATATGGTTAATATTAACAAGTAATATGGTTGTTAGGAGTATGCCTTTATAAATATCTAGTGTAGATCTGGAGAAATTATAAAGTTATATTTTATGTGTATCTGGACATTGTAGAAATGGTTTTAAAAGGATACTGGATAATTTCATTCATTTCTTCTGAGGTTGCAGAATTTGTATCCACTTTTTCAGCAGCTGTCACAACTGTTGCAAAAGCCTTTTGAATAGACAAGACAGAAGAAAATAAAAATATCTACAGTTGCCAAACATCTTTTACTATACTTCTTTTAATGGCTGTTGATAGCTGGCACATATTCTTCATTATGTCAAATTTAAGATTGTCAAAACTACACTGATGATCACTTTAAACCACTTATATATTAAAAGATAAAGTAATGGTTCCTGAATAATCTTGTTTCAGAGAACTAACAGTACGCAGAGAAAAACAAGAAACAAAGCTAGTCAAAGTTAAAAGAAAAAGAAAGCCCTGTTTCCTCTACTAATCTTACTCCAGGAAAATATCTATTTTTCTTGGAAGCAGCCAACTATGGATATTTTTTAATGGCGACAAGACATCTGTAAGGCCTTTAATAGAGTTAAGATCTTTGTAATACTATTCTGAAGACAGAAAGAATAGTTGTTTATTTTAAAGAATAACAACAGTTGTTTATTGCCTTGCCAAGTATTCCTTGTACTTCCTGATTGCTAAATGTGTTGTGTAGTTATTTCTATTTTTTTCTTTTACGCAAGAAGAGAAATGCTAGTTAATAATATACTTTATTTTGTGAAATAACAGAACTGACCTAAATTGTTTAGTTTTTGCTTAATGCTAACTATTGGGTTAGATCACATACTTATTTTGACCTGGCATGAACACAGAATTGGCTTAGTTAAGGAATTCACGATCAGAGGGCAGGGGATTGGGAGTGGGGACTGTTGGGCTACCACTTCCTAAGGAACTTTTAAAATTTGAAGTGATTTATGCTTTCCAAATAAAAGACAAGGCATTAAACACAAGATAAATTCCAAAGCACTAAAGTATAAAACTATTCTGAGAAAGTCATCATGGATGGTTAGAAAAATATCTAGCTTGTTCTTTTCCCTACAACCTACCTCTGACCAGTCCACGAGGTTGATGAGCCTGCTACACTCTAGGTGCAGTTTGTATGCTATGCAGATGTCTGGGGCGATATTCGGAATGCAGCCTTCTTCGCTTTTCAGTGCTTCATTCTAACAAATAACAGTAAACTAAGATGACTCACTTTTAGAAATTATTAGGAATAAAATCAGACATTAATGAGGCCCCCAACCTACACTGAGTAAATCAGTAAATGGAATCTGTGTTTCCCTTATTTAGTGAGTGGGTCTATCCAATAGTTAGCTAGTTCTTGTTTAGGTTTATGTCTTGGTCATAACCCCTCTAGTTCTTAGTCACTAGAAGAATATTCTCAGGATTAGAAGATAAGCATATTTTTCATTTCAATCCATAAATTACTAATTTCTGAGATCTGAATGCACTTAATGTAAAAAGTTTATGGAAATCTTTAGGAATATTTAATAAAATGGTACTTCCAACACTTATAATTAGCTGAATTCTAACAATTACTATAGTGTATTAGTAAATACTAATACCACTTACCAGGGGTATAAATTTCTTTTAAAGAAAAGACTACATTGTCAACACTGCAGATCTTAAGCCCTATAGAAATCATCAGTGTTTCTTCAACCTATTTGAAATCCATGGCTTTTATTGAAAAACACAAAGTCTTACATACACACCCTGCTCTGATATTATAATATCAGGGGTGTATTATAATATATCCCACCCAAAGACAACTGAAATCATACTAGTTCTCTTCTGTGACCCACTAGCCAAGAAGATAGATTTTGTAAGTTTTAATTTATGGTTTATATATTAAAATTAACTGATTTTTTGGTTCTTTAAGTATGAAATTATTCAGTGGTTTTCACCATCACTGAAAACCATTGACTTATATCGTCCTACTCAACATTCTCGTAATACTCTGCATGTTTGTGTGCCATTTTGCAATGAGAAGCCAATACACTGGAATGCTCTTCATAGGTCTTATGGAGTTGCTTCTTAAGTATTTATTGTGGCAAGATTTCTGGGTACTTAACTTACAACTCTTTCATGTATATACAGCTTATTGAATGTTTAAAGTGATCATTTTGCCCAGTCATAAGACTAGTTTCTAAAATTGTGGGCTGTCTTGAGCTATTGTTTAAAGAGCTTCCAGGAGTTGATAACTGTGTCTGGACTTTAAGGGCACTGCTGAAGTGTGCTGCCCCAGGAGTTTTAGTGGCAGACTGCTGGTTATCCTCTACACTCAGCTCTGCAGATGATCTCAGAATAGATCTTTCTTTGTTTTAAAATCCAAGATGAAGTTCCAAAGTATTTCTCTTTCCCACTAGAAACAACCATTTCGGTATTTCAGTAATTTATTAGGCCATATTGTTTAATCCCTATCTGCTGTTATGTTTACAGGAAACATTTCCTTTATTTTCACAAGAGTGGTAACATTATACTCTCAAGTCTTTGTGCCTATGATCTGACTTTAGCATGTGAAGGGCAAAGATTACACATGGTCAAAAACTGGCAGCAACAGCTGACTACTAATTGGTATCTTTATGGGGTTAGAAATTTTTTTCTACAGTCTAAAGAATTTTAAAAAATATATGAGAGGTGCAACCCTGAGTTGCCGACTCTCTGCTCATTAAAACGTAACTGCAAATTTCGTATATTTTTATGACAATGACGCCCAGAGTCTGAGCTAAACTATCAGAAAACTAAATGTTCATCTTACCTTGAGATAATAGTAAGGATTGTTGAGTGCAGTATGGAGGGCAATTCGCGGAGCAGCATTTAAATGCTCACGAAGGGCATGGGCAGCACTGAAGTACACTACCTCATGGAGAGGCTGTGTCTCAGGAGGCAGAAGGTATTCTCTGAAACAGCCAGTCAGGCATCCATGTTTAGATAAGCACAGGTTTATTTTCTTTATATATAATATATATATTGTTTCCTTTAAGCTCTGTTGGACTTCAGTTTTCACTATAACATTTTTGTCAGTCCTCTCTCTGTAGAGGACTGAACCATTTACTAAAAGCAAAATTAACAACCAAAAACAAACGAAACAAACCCAAATATCAGCTCTAATACAGTTTCACTCAGAACTGCATCTCTTCCATATAATAGTTTTTAAAACTACCTCTAGACTGTTTATAAGAAGCTGTATATTTCAGTTCTGAGTTAAACCTTTAGGAACAAATGTATATATACTATATTTCTGCTTAGAAATCTTCAAGATAGCATTTCTTAAAGTAAATGAGAAAACAGATATCTACATTTTCTAGCACAGCTAACATTTAACCTTTGGCAATATTAAACACAGGCCTGGAATTAAGAGTTCAGGAAATTCTTCTTGGATCACAGAAAATTTTTAGTTGGTATCTTTCATGAAAATGACACCTCAAAAGTTGTTTTTGGTTTTTTTGTTTTGTTTTGTTTTGGTTTTTTTTGAGACGGAGTTTCGCTCTTGTCGCCCAGACTGGAGTGCAATGGTGCGATCTTGGCTCACTGCAACCTCTGCCTCCCAGGTTCAAGTGAGTCTCCTGCCTCAGCCCTCAGCCTCCCAAGAGGCTGGGATTACAGGTGCCCGCCAACACGCCCAGCTAATTTTTGTATTTTTAATAGAGATGAGGTTTCACCATGTTGACCAGGCTGGTCTTGAACTCTTGACCTCAGGTGATCCACCCACCTTGGCCTCCCAAAGTGCTGGGATTACAGGTGTGAGCCACCGTGCCCGGCCCAAAAGTTTTTTATATATTGGAATTATTTATTACGTTAGAAGGCAGAAAAGACTAAATCTTAGTTTCAGAGTATTGAAAAACAAATCATTAATAAAATTTCACTTATAAAAAATCTACCATAATTTGGGATTTTTTTCACCTATGAGCTAGATGATAAAACAATTTTAATAAATTTGGAACTAAAAAATACGGCATTAAAAATTTGCTTTGCATGTATAATGAGCCCATCAGGTGGTCTGTGCCATGACAGTGATATCATCCTGGATGCCTGGAGGGTGGCAAATTGGAGGGGAGAAGCTTTGGCACACATAACCCATAGACAAAGTAATGTCACTAACTGGATTAAAGTATATAGTTAACTCACATGACTTCATAAAGAAGATTTCTGGGGCTTAGTCCAGTCCTGAGCCTAAAGTATTTTGGCCACATGACAGCTTGTGTCAGCTCCTTTTCCCACCAGTACAAGCACAGCAAAGCAGCTACCTCAGCCCAGTCACTGGGGACATTATTCCCCTTCTTCCAAGTATCCTTTCTCTTCTTCTGGAGAGGATACCACTTCCTAGAAATCCCCTACACTTACTTTGTCCTGATGTGGCCAGGAGCTCTGGAGAGGAAGTGGAAAGGGTATTCAACATGGACATCACTCTTCACCATCCTCCTTTCCTCCCCCATCTCAAGAGCTAATGACCCCTTGCTCATTCTAATTCTAGGTACTGCTCCTTCTCCAAAGTCAACTGGAACAAAACTTACTTGTATGATTTTGACTTGATCCTCACTAAGGAACAGTATTCCATACCTCAGATACTGTTAACATCTTAATTACTCAAGGTTAAGTTAACTTAGCTGTAGCTTCAGGAAATAGTTTCTGTGATGGCTAGCTACCAATTTGTAATTTCTGACCATAAACTCTTCCTACACTAACCTCATGCAGTTATTTCCCAATCATTATACATGGCTGTCATTAAAAGATCTTGTTGCAGTTCCTGCTATGTAATAAGGATTGGATATCTAACAAGGCAATCAGATAGAGTCAGCTTCAGAAACTCAAACTGTTGCCTCATATTTTAACATTTTTACATGTGATATATAGAAATTCAGGCATTTCCCAAGGCAAAAGACCTCTCTAGATATCCTCAAAGAACCATCAGAGCAAAAATAAAATATCTGCCTTAATTTTGTTTCCACTGGCTACATTAGTTGAACAACAACAGTAACAAAATACATTATACATTAGAATTTTTATCTGACTGCAGACTTGGAGATTGGCATGGAAATATATTTCTGTGACTTATTTATATGAGAAGAAATAAGCAATGAGTCTGGCACTAAAGCACTGCATTATGCTCATTTTGGATTCAGACCAGACAAATGATAGGCCTTCCCTGAAAGAGGTGGTTCTGAAGGAACTGGTGGAATTAGTATCAACAAGGGCTACAAAGTTGAAGCTTGCTATTGGCAAAAACAGTAACTTAGAAAGTGGCAATTTATTCTCAGCTCTCAAGATCTGGCAATTTATTCTTGCCTGTCAGTATTTTTGCCAAGAGCTGCTCATGGTATACTGTGAACTCTGCCTCCTGAAGTCTCCTGCTTATATTTGTCTTTAAAGGACATCCTTTCTTCAAAACTCCAAGCTCTGCCCAGACATCTGTGGTGTGGCTGTTGAGGGCAGTGTAGAGAAATGGAGAGGGCCTTTTGGCAGGTGTCAGGAGAACGAGACTGTGTGACCTTGCATGAGTCACAGCCTCTCTCTGGCCTTTAGCTGCCAAAGGGCTGACTCTTCAGGTCTCTTTTAGCTTTAACATGCTACAATTCTAATCTCTTCTCTCCTGGGACAATCTTGGTAAAGACACTAAATCCTAGTATGGAAGATTTTGTGATTTTACAACAAAACACATTTAATCATACTGAGCATTATTTCAACAACTGCTCAGAAAGGTAAAAAGTCAGACATATTAGGTGAAGGATCATGACGGAAACGGCTGATGTGATTTCAGAGCCTACAATTTGAAATTTGTAAGAACTCTGGAACCCGACATTTGGCCTAAAATTGGCAAATCACATTGCAAAATTATTTTTAGTGACAACCATGTTCACTACCTGGTAAAAGGGAAGAGTCAAGAGTTTGGGGCTAGACTCTACAAGAAAAGGAAAGCCCAGTAGGGCAAGGTTAACTCTATGTAATTTTTGACCAGTATTTGGCCAATATTGCAGTTCATCACTTTTTTTTTTTTTTTTCTCGAGATGGAGTCTTGCTCTGTTGCTTAGGCTGGAGTGCAGTGGCGTGATCTCGGCTCACTGCAACCTCTGCCTCCCGGGTTCAAGCCATTCTCCTGCCTCAGCCTCCCGAGTAGCAGGGACTACAGGTGTGCCCCACCATGCCCAGCTATTTTTTGTATTTTTAGTAGAGTCAGGGTTTCACCATGATGGCCAGGCTGGTCTCAAACTCCTGACGTCAAGTGATCTGCCCACCTTGGCCTCCCAAGGTGCTGGGATTATAGGCGTGAGCCAACGCACCTGGCCTTGGTTGATCGTTTTGGACCTTTTCATGGCATTAGCAATTTCTCCCCAATGACTAGGAACAATGACTAGGAACAATGACTCTGTCCCCACATTATTCTGGAAAACTAAACTTTTCACTTTCAGAAAAGACATGTAATTTGTCAGAAAAGCACTCTTTCTCTTTAATAATTGTGCTGCTATTTTCTCAGTACTTTATCAGTGCCTAGCCTGCTGCTGGGTTTAAACTGCCATTAAAAATTACAATAAACAATGATAACAGGTTCCCCCCGCCCCACTTTTTAGGTATTAAATCATTTTCCTTTGCACACTTCTCATTTTTTTCTGTAGCATGCCCAACTTCCACCAAACTTAGGTGGGTGATTTTACACGGCTACATAAAGCTGACTTTTGGGAAATCCATGAATCAGAATGATCTGGGTTTCCTAAAAAGGAAACATCTTAAAACACAGGCTGGATTAATTGGTAGACTTCTAAATTTACCAAGCACATGTCTTAACATAAATTTAGTGCTGATAATGAGGTACACTGGCATTGTTTAGAATTAAATGTTCTTTCTTCAGGATAAAATAGAGCAGCATGGCTAGTCTGCTCTGTTTTCTGGGCTTGGCTCAGATCCAGCATTTACTCCTAGCAAAGATAAAGTGTAATACAAATACTTTATTATTAGGAAGAGAAACACTCACTTTCTATCTCATCTCTCCCCACCTGGCCTAATGAAGTAGATCAAATTTAAGCCTGTATTCTTGAACTGAGAGTAAAAGAATGAACTAAGTCATTTGATTAGACATCTTGATAATGATGGAAAAAGAATAAAAATTACAATTTTTTTTTTTTTTTTTTGAGACGGAGTCTTGCACCATTGCCCAGGCTGGAGTGCAGTGGCAGGATCTTGGCTCACTGCAAGCTCTGCCTCCTGGGTTCACGCCATTCTCCTGTACCAGCCTCCCGGGTAGCTGGGACTACAGGCACCCGCCACCACACCTGGCTAATTTTTTGTACTTTCAGTAGAGACGGGGTTTCACCTTGTTAGCCAGGATGGTCTCGATCTCCTGACCTCATGATCCGCCCGCCTCGGCCTCCCAAAGTGCTGGGATTACAGGCGTGAGCCACACCGCCCGGCCTAAAAATTACAATTCTAAGCTAGATGGAGAGACCTGAAAAGCATAAAGCCTAACCTAGGAGAATAATGTTCTGGATTGGCTATAGACAGCTATGACACCAGTGTTATTTGGAAAAACAGCATGATTTTTAGCTCTTAAGAGCTAAATTTAGACTTACCTCACTAGACAGTCAATGAAGTTCACAACATTTTCTCTGAGTACTTCAAATTTGGTTTGCTTCTTACTTCTTCTTAACTCCTTCATTTCCAATAAGGACTATGGATAAAAGAACATAGCTTTTCTGGTGATCCTGAGACAGAAAACCCCTCAGAGGGAGCTCTGTTGGTAAGTTCTATAGAAGCAGCTGATGCCCTTTCCATAAGACAGGATGTACACAGAAAGATCAAAATGGGTTTTGTTTATTCTTTTTATTTTTAAGGTCTGGCAAGAATCTCGCCTCAAAGGTGTTTTGCTTTATAATATACAAGTAAATTTTTGGGGAAAGAGGAAAAGGGCAGTTCACTTTACTACTAAATTACATGGCAGAGTGCTCACTATTCAGTCCATTAATTCATTTAAGAAAAGGACTTAACAGGATAAAGAAAAAAATCTTGCCTTTTTGCCATACTAACAGAATAGATTCCATGTGTTTTATTTTACTTAGACTGAAATTTTACTATACATTTATCATAATTTGGTATCACAGTACAAAGAAGGTTCTTCATTTTGACAATCAAGATCCTAAAGTTAGAACTATCTGAAAAAGAATATATTGGACATACTGTGGCTCAATTTCCGCTCTATACTTGAATATGCATTTTTAAAAATCAAGAAAAGTAACTAAAACGAATGAGTTAGGCTCTTTTAAATCTCTCAGTTTGATCAAACAGAAAAATACATCAGATAAATAATCAGATTTGTGCAGCCATGTTCCCATTTTCTCTTATTGCTAGCTAATTCTCTTTCTCTTGCTGAGCCCACAGGAATGGTTTCCACCTATGTTAGCTAGTAGGTTCCAGAATGTGTGTATGTAGAGTAATGATGGCAATGGGACTAACAGGATGTTCAACTTAGAAGTGAGTTAAAAGTCTGCTTTGTTCCTGGTTGTGGTTTAAAAATGAAAACAAAAACATCCAGGCAGAGCTAATCTAGAGGACAAACTGAAAAAAGGGAGTGTCACAGGATGCAGCTGGAAGGGAGGAAAGTAACCTGACCTTCTGAAGATGATAGAGGTCTGTCTTCTGAAGCCCCTTTGGCTGTGACCCAGAAGCATCTTCTTCCTCTTTGGTTTCTGCTTTTAATACAAAACCAATAGACATCAATGAGGGTAAATTCAAGTCAAGAGAACAAACATTTCTACTACTCCAAAGGAAGTAAAAGTTTCACCTATATATATTTTTTTAATGTGGCAAGGGATCAAGATTCCATCTGATAAATGATTTCTTACAGAAGCTGAAGGCCAATAATACATAACCTGTGCTGTAGTGATGTCTTCAAAAAATCAGCTACTGAATTTTAAAAGTGTTACCACAATGAAAACAAAACAAAATACAACCTAACAAAACTCCCTCAAACCAACAGCAAAAAGTCTCAAAAAAAATTTTTTTTTTTTTCAGACAGAGTCTTGCTCTGTTGCTCAGGCTGGAGTGCAGTGGCGCCATCTTGGCTCACTGCAACCTCCTCCTCCCAGTTCAAGCGCTTCTCCTGCCTCAGCCTCCGGAGTAGCTGGGATTACAGGCGCCGGCCACCATGCCTGGCTAATTTTTGTATTTTTAGTAGAGAAGGGGTTTCGCCACGTTGGCCAGGCTGGTCTCAAACTGCTGATCTCAGGTGATCCACCCGCCTTGGCCTCCCAAAGTGCTAGGATTACAGGCGCGAGCCACCACGCCCAGCCAGTCTCAAATATTTTTGATGTTATACATAGCTTTTTAAAAAAATCATAAAAACTTAAAACTGTTTTCCTTTGATTATGTCAAGATTGTAAACAACAAAATTTGAGTATGAAGAGGGTAGTGTGTAAAAGTTTTGAAATAATCCACTAAAACATAAAGTGCATCATGGTTCTTTGGCAAAGGGAAAGAAAACCATAACTGCTTAAATGTACAGCTGTGCTCCTTCTAGAGAGCATAAGGCTCTCATATTCTTCTTCAAGTGCAGGTTGGGTTTTGTGAACTCCACACACATGGTTTGTTTGGCCGGAAACTATGACAGGAGGATGCAGCTGGAGAATACACACTGGCTTAAAGAATAAACTGCTTTTTAGCTATAAGTAATTTCTGGTTCAAAAAAGACATTACTAAAGGTTAAAATGTCTACTAGATTCTTTGTCCCATGTCATTAACATGTAGTCTGCTACATGTTAATAAACCTAATGTGCCTCTAAAATACATCTAATATGGGCTGAATGAAGTGCCTCATTCCTATAATCCCAGCACTTTGGGAGGCCACGGTGTGAGGATTACTTGAGACAAGGAGTTTGAGACCAGGCTGGGAAACATAGTGAGACACTGTCTCTACTCCAAAAAAAAAAAAAAAAAAATTAATTAGGCTGATGACGGGGCTTATGCCTGTAATCTCAACACTTTGGGAGGCTGAGGCAGGCAGATTGCTTGAACCCAGGAGTTTGAGACCAGCCTGAGCAACACGGCAAAACCCCATCCCTACAAAAATACAAAAAAATTAGCCAAGTGTGGTGGGACATGCCTGTAGTCCCAGCTACTTGGGAGGCTAAGATGGGAGGATCACTTGAGTCTGGGAGGTAGAGGCTGCAGTGAGCCCATCATGCTACTGCACTCCAGCCTGGACAACAGAGGGAGACTCTGTCTCCAAAAAAAAAAAAAAAAAAAAAATTCAGCTGGATACTGTGGCCCTTTTCTGTAGTCCTAGCTACTCAGGAGGTGGAGGCAGGAGTATTACTTGAGCCCAGGAGTTCTGAGGTAACTGTGAGCTATGACTGCACAACTGCACTTAAGTCTGGACAACACAGCAAGATCCTGTCTCAAAAAAAATCTGATATGACACTCTGTCCTACTTAACTCTTCCCAACTGTAATTTTAAACCCAAACTGTAATATGTAATAAATGTTAAGGAACAGAGATAGCATATAGCCAAATATTTCTACTCATCCAACGTGGGGAGTTTTAATTTCAGTTTATTATTAATAATGAGTCACTTTTGAAAATCAGGAAATAACAGACATTTCTTCAAGACAGTGGTTTTGCTTTAATTTGTAAAATTCTTTATTCTTTAGGCTACTAATCATCTTAATCTTCAACCTTCCCATTTCAAAAGCTGCATTCCTTTATTTAGTTCTAGCATATCACACAATTTGTTTACTAGCTCATATTATATTAACTCTAATTAAAAATGTATCTAGATTACCTCCAGTTAATGGTGTCCAGCAAAAAAAGAAGAAAAAATTATATGTGCAGTTTATTTTTACAGCAATCTTCATAAGTCCCAGTTTGTAAAAGATTGAAATTTACACGGTATTTACCTTCTAGTTTTCTAAGCCTTTTACCCTATTTATGTACTTAAGGGTGGCCCCTTGCTGATCCAGTGATCACTACTAGGGCATTTATATTGTAGGTCAGCGACAGAAAAACAATGAACTAGTGGTTAAGAGAGATGGGCTCTGGTCTGAGTGCTACCACTAGCTAGCTGTGTGATCTCAAACAAGCTGCCGTCTTTTCCTAGACTTTAGTTTCTGGTTATATAGCTGAACTCAATGATCTTAATAATACCAACATCCAGCCCTTAAAAGTTTTTGTGTTCTGAAAAGTAGTTGAGCTCATGCTGCAGTGGCAAGAGCAATGCCCACACATAACATGAAAGAAAATCCCTTAGTGCCTGTTGATGACTTCCTCACTCTGGCTGCTCAGGCCACTCTAGTCAGGCAAACATTCTCTTTCATCTTCCATGACTGAGCACTCATCAGGTGCCTCACATTGCAGCTATGGAGAGATATGGAAAGATTTTTGCAAAAGCAGTTTCCTAAAGCCAAAAGATTTTTAAGACAAGCACTTGCCAAACATAAAAAAAGGATTAAAACAGACATTTTAAATAAGATATTTTCAACATGTCATGTCCAAGTCTATGTGATTATATATGAAAAAACTACCTTTTCCCCCAAAACTCCATTAAAAAATTGCCCTAAATTTGGGAAAAGTAAAAGGTACACACCAATATTTTTTATTGTTGTTATTGTTCTACTAAAAGAATACCATACTTTGGTGCTAGAAACAGAGCAAGAAGAGCCCATGAAAAGCTAGTATTTAGGGAACAGAACATGGCTACCTATATACAATCAGACACCCTAAGCGTTCAGGATATATAAATGATCACGTGGAGGTCAAGCAAAAGAGAGAAACTGTAACCCTCCAACAATGAAGAGTGCCAGGCTGCCTCAGTTAATTTAGGACTGAAAGATTCCAGCTTTTGTAAATCCGATTAAAGTAAGCCTCATGCAGATTTTGGTAATCAACATACCAATGAGCCTCAATGCTGTGAAAGCATTTCATAGCTATTAATTATTCAAGCTTACAAATGATTTATGCAGTGCTTTGGAAATCTATAAAGAACTTGATGAAATGCTTAAGAAAAAACCTCTAAAAAGAGTTCTTAATTATGACACCCTGCTACTCTTTCCAATCTTTTCGATTTCTTTTTGTTGACTTTTTAAAGACAAGTCCCCTAAACTGTCAATCTGGAGAAAGAATTTCTTTTTCTGCCCATTTGATGCTCTTCATTGTTTAAACCAAATCTAGAAGAGAAACATTTGGCCTATTTGTGATTGTTAAAACGTGATACTATGAGGCTTGGCATACTGACTGATCATGAACTACTTTAAGTCTTTATCTCTAAGCACATCGGAAGGTGGGGTTTTCCATGCCATTTTAGTTAAATGACTGTCATGGCCAATAGAATTGGGAGGATATTACACTCTTACCATCCAGGCTCTGAAACTGGGCCAGGAACTCCTCTATTCTCTTAGCTGTGCTGCCAAGGTGGTTTTCACAGTAAGACTTAAAAACCTTGAAACATTTCTCAAGGATGGTCATGAGTTCATCCTTTGCCAACATCCTAGAACAGAACAGAGTCAGTGACAGGAAATGTAATATAACTAGAAAATTAACACTTAAAAAACATTTTATTTAATATACATATTAAATGTTTCTGCTCAGAAGATAAAAGAAATTCTTCATTAGTAGCTATCAACATTTTTTGGAGAGATTTTCCTCCATATATGTGACATTCAGAAGAATTCCTGAAGGGTTCTCATGATAAAGTTTAGCTTAGAAAATTTACAAAGGTCTGGATTCATAGTGTGGCTCTAACACTATGTTTGTAATATAGAACAAGGTTACTATACATCTCTGATCCTTGGTTCGTTGTCTGTAAAATGGAAATAATAACTTGCTTATTTCACAGGTTAGATGGAGACTTAAAAATTAAATGACAAGAAGAACTGGAAGACTCCAGCACAGTGCTTACCACACAGTAGGCATTTAATGATAGCTTTCTTTTCTTTTGATCTAAATGTACATATGAAATAAGAAATGTCTACAGAAGATATGATGTGCTAAATGTAAACTTGTTTGAAAGAACAAAAATATTACACTCATTTCTCTAATTATCACCATTTAAACTATTTTTACATCTCCTCTGGGCTTTATAAACATCAGTCAGTAAACCCACTGAACTTTAAATGAAGTAGGCAATTCTAATTGTTATTTATAGCACAGGCAGAGTGGCTGAGTAGCTCATTCACAGCTATAGAAGAAATCTTTGTTAGAAATGGAGAGAAAATACAGATATTCTGAAGTTAGGATCTTGTTCTTGGAGTTTACAGGACTTCTCCACTAAGATCATACTCAGTAACGGCATCAAAAGGAATCAGACCAATATTAGGAATTTTTAAGCAGTGGCATTACACAAATATTCAAATTATTCTCAGCAAATGCATCTAAGTCATTAAAACTATGATGATTAAAAGTTCTAATATTTCCAGGTGCGGTGGCTCACACCTGTAATCCCAGCACTTTGGGAGGCCGAGGCGCGCAGATCACAAGGTCAGGAGATCGAGACCATTCTGGCTAACATGGTGAAACCTCGTCTCTACTAAAATTACAAAAAATTAGCTGGGCGTAGTGGCGGGCGCCTGCAGTCCCAGCTACTTGAGAGGCTGAGGCAGGAGAATCGCTGGAACTGGGGAGTCAGAGGTTGCAGTGAGCTGAGATCACGCCACTGCACTCCAGCCTGGGCGACAGAGTGAGACTCAGTCTCAAAAAAAAAAAAGTTCTAATATTAACCACGATGTAACAGACAAATCCAGAATGTGGGCATTTTGAAATACAACTAATTCACTTATGTTTGACATCTTTCATAATAAAAAAATGAGAAGAAATACTAATATTGCTAACTTGGGAGAAAAAAACAAAGCTAAATAGACTATGATTACTGAGAAATTGAACCGGTTACTTGAACTAAAATTTAAACCCCAACAACAACAACAAAAAGACAACCACTAAATATGGAAATTGTTAAGGGTAGACCAAATAGTAAATTTCCACAGAGTTTTTTTAAAAGTATAAAACTTTATCTTCCTCTTTCTACAATAATTATCTAAGATACAATCTTTATCTGTGAAAGGCAGCTAATTGGTCCAGGAAAAATACGCCAAGACATTTCATACTTGATTACATTTGAGATTTAAAATTTGTGGCTTTCTATTGCCCAGATAGAGTTATGAGAAGAAAGTTAAACTCTGAAATTGAGGCAATAATCAATAGCTTACCAACCAAAAAAAGTCCAGGACCAGACGGATTCACAGCCGAATTCTACCAGAGGTACAAGGAGGAACTGGTACCATTCCTTCTGAAACTATTCCAATCAATAGAAAAAGAGGGAATCCTCCCTAACTCATTTTATGAGGCCAGTATCATCCTGATACCAAAGCCAGGCAGAGACACAACCAAAAAAGAGAATTTTAGACCAATATCCTTGATGAACATTGATGCAAAAATCCTCAATAAAATACTGGCAAACCGAATCCAGCAGCGCATCAAAAAGTTTATCCACCATGATCAAGTGGGCTTCATCCCTGGGATGCAAGGCTGGTTCAACATACGCAAATCAATAAATGTAATCCAGCATATAAACAGAACCAAAGACAAAAACCACATGATTATCTCAATAGATGCAGAAAAGGCCTTTGACAAAATTCAACAACCCTTCATGCTAAAAACTCTCAATAAATTAGGTATTGATGGGATGTATCTCGAAATAATAAGAGCTATCTATGACAAACCCACAGCCAATATCATACTGAATGGGCAAAAACCTGGAAGCATTCCCTTTGAAAACTGGCACAAGACAGAGATGCCCTCTCTCACCACTCCTATTCAACATAGTGTTGGAAGTTCTGGCCAGGGCAATCAGGCAGGAGAAGGAAATAAAGGGTATTCAATTAGGAAAAGAGGAAGTCAAATTGTCCCTGTTTGCAGATGACATGATTGTATATCTAGAAAACCCCATCGTCTCAGCCCAAAATCTCCTTAAGCTGATAAGCAACTTCAGCAAAGTCTCAGGATACAAAATCAATGTACAAAAATCACAAGGATTCTTATACACCAATAACAGACAAGCAGAGAGCCAAATCATGAGTGAACTCCCATTCACAATTGCTTCAAAGAGAATAAAAAACCTAGGAATCCAACTTACAAGGGATGTGAAGGACCTCTTCAAGGAGAACTACAAACCACTGCTCAGTGAAATAAAAGAGGATACAAACAAATGGAAGAACATTCCATGCTCATGGGTAGGAAGAATCAATATCGTGAAAATGTCCATACTGCCCAAGGTAATTTATAGATTCAATGCCATCCCCATCAAGCTACCAATGACTTTCTTCACAGAATTGGAAAAAAGTACTTTAAAGTTCATATGGAACCAAAAAAGAGCCCGCATCACCAAGTCAATCCTAAGCCAAAAGAACAAAGCTAGAGGCATCATGCTACCTGACTTCAAACTATACTACAAGGCTATAGTAACCAAACAGCATGGTACTGGTACCAAAACAGAGACATAGATCAATGGAACAGAACAGAGCCCTCAGAAATAATGCTGCATATCTACAACTATCTGATCTTTGACAAACGTGACAAAAACAAGAAATGGGGAAAGGATTCCCTATTTAATAAATGGTGCTGGGAAAACTGGCTAGCCATATGTAGAAAGCTGAAACTGGATCCCTTCCTTACACCTTATACAAAAACTAATTCAAGATGGAATAAAGACTTACATGTTAGACCTAAAACCATAAAAACCCTAGAAGAAAACCTAGGCGATACCATTCAGGACATAGGCACGGGCAAGGACTTCATGTCTAAAACACCAAAAGCAATGGCAACAAAAGCCAAAATTGACAAATAGGATCTTTTTTTTTTTTCTGAGACGGAGTCTCGCTCTGTCACCCAGGCTGGAGTGCAGTGGCGTGATCTCGGCTCACTGCAAGCTCCGCCTCCTGGGCTCACGCCATTCTCCTGCCTCAGCCTCTCCGAGTAGCTGGGACTACAGGTGCCCGCCACCACGCCCGGCTAATTTTTTGTATTTTTAGTAGAGACGGGGTTTCACCGTGGTCTCGATCTCCTGACCTCGTGATCCACCCGCCTCGGCCTCCCAAAGTGCTGGGATTACAAGCGTGAGCCACCGCGCCCGGCGACAAATAGGATCTAATTAAACTAAAGAGCTTCTACACAGCAAAAGAGACTACCATCAGAGTGAATAGGCATCCTACAGAATGGGAGAAAAATTTTGCAACCTACTCATCTGACAAAGGGCTAATATCCAGAATCTACAATGAACTCAAACAAATTTACAAGAAAAAAACAAACAACCCCATCAAAAAGTGGGCAAAGGATATGAACAGACACTTTTCAAAAGAAGACATTTATGTAGCCAAAAAACATATGAAAAAATGCTCATCATCACTGGCCATCAGAGAAACGCAAATCAAAACCACAATGAGATACCATCTCACACCAGTTAGAATGGCCATCATTAAAAAGTCAGGAAACAACAGGTGCTGGAGAGGATGTGGAGAAATAGGAACACTTTTACACTGTTGGTGGGACTGTAAACTAGTTCAACCATTGTGGAAGTCAGTGTGGCAATTCCTCAGGGATCTAGAATTAGAAATACCATTTGACCCAGCCATCCCATTACTGGGTATATACCCAAAGGATTATAAATCATGCTGCTGTAAAGACACATGCACACGTATGTTTATTGTGGCACTATTCACAATAGCAAAGACTTGGAACCAACCCAAATGTCCAACAATGGTAGACTGGATTAAGAAAATGTGGCACATATACACCATGGAATACTATGCAGCCATAAAAAATGATGAGTTCATGTCCTTTGTAGGGACATGGATGAAACTGGAAACCATCATTCTCAGCAAACTATCGCAAGGATAAAAAACCAAACACCGTATGTTCTCACTCGTAGGTGGGAATTGAACAATGAGAACACATGGACACAGGAAGGGGAACATCACACACTGGGGACTGTTGTGGGGTGGGGGGAGGGGGGAGGTGGGAGGGATAGCATTAGGAGATATACCTAATGCTAAATGACGAGTTAATGGGTGCAGCACACCAACATGGCACATGTATAGATATGTAACAAACCCGCACGTTGTGCACATGTACCCTAAAACTTAAAGTATAATAATAATAAAATTAAAAAAAAAGTCAGATACACTTGAACAATCTGTTAAATCTGACCTTTAGGCCTATTCAAGCAGACAAGATTAGCATTTCTGGTGTCCAAGGAATCACCGGCACTGACTTGCTTGGAGGGGAAAGGCGGGTGAGGTACTGCTGGCAGAAGATCTAACCCAAGTTAGCAGCACGTGAAGGATTAGCTTCCCAGGATAGGGGCAGCAACAGCTCTTGTCCACTTTGAGCTCCAAATAACTGAATATCAAGGAAGGCCAAACCTAGCCTATTATCCAGGAGACCAAAAAAGAGGGCATTATTTCATATAACTTTGGAAGCAAACTTCGTTAGTCATAACTCTTAATGTGTCATTTGATTGGAGAAGGTACTCAGATGTAAACTGCCAGGGATTCAAATAGTTATTAGTCCTCTTATTCGTTTTTTTTTTTTGAGATGGAGTTTTGCTCTTGTTGCTCAGGTTACAGTGCAATGGCGTGATCTCGGCTCACTGCAACCTCTGCCTCCCAAGTTCAAGTGATTCTCCTGCCTCAACCTCCCGAGTAGCTGTGATTACGGGCATGCACCACCATGCCCAGCTAATTTTGTAGTTTTAGTAGAGGCAGGGTTTCACCATGTTGGTCAGGCTAGTCTCGAACTCCTGACCTCAGGTGATCCGCCCACCTCGGCCTCCCAAAGTGCTGGGATTATAGGTGTGAGCCACCGTGCCGGTCTAGTCCTCTTATTCTTAGCCAAAGATTATGTTTTGCTCCCAGAGCAGAAAGATCTTACACTTTCTCAAGTATTCTCTAGTTTAATGTAAAATGACAAGACTTGAGGTAAGGCTGATTAGAAATAATAACCAACCCCAATAAAGTCATTATTTAAAATTTTTTTTCCAGTAAAATTATACACACACAGAATCAATGCTGCCTGCTATCATCACTATTATTCAGCATCATTCTGGAGTCTAGATGCTACAATAAATTAAGAAAAAGAAATGGTATAAATGTTAAGAAGGAGGATGAAATTAATCATTTCATATGATGTGACTGTAAAGTTAGAAAATCTAAGAACTGTAAATAAAATAGAGAGTGTAAAAGAGCTGGGCGTGGTGGCTCATGCCTGTAATCCCAGCACTTTGGGAGGCCGATGGGAAGATCACTTGAGCCCAGATGTTTGAGACCAGCCTGGGCAACAAAGTGAGACCCTCATTTCCACAAAAAATAGAAAAAATTAGCTCAGCCTGGTGGTGCACGCTTGTAGTCCCAGCTACTCAGGAGGCTGAAGTAGGAAGACTGCTTGAGCCTGGGAGGTCAAGGCTGCAGTGAGCCGTGATCATGCCATTGCACTCCAGCATGGGTAACAGAGACCCTCTCTCAAAAAAAAAAAAAAGAGAGAGTGTAAAAAAGTGAGTGAATGAAAGATATATATGCATTCATATATACATATCCACATAATGTAATCAATACCTTATATTAAACTACATAATGAAAAAAAGCCCACGTTCAAAATGGTAACAAAACCTACTGAATACACAATATACATTATAATACATGTGTACAACCTATATTAAAAAAGAAAGCCCTGAATAAATGAATAGACATTTTAACACTCACTATTGTAAAGATACAGATCTTTCCAAATTAATCTATATTCTTAACAGTTTGAAACAAAATTACACAGGGTAAATTTTATTTTTATTTTTATTTATTTATTTATTTTTTTGAGACAGAGTCTCGCTCTGTCGCCCAGGCTGGAGTGCAGTGGTGCAATCTCGGCTTACTGCAAGCTCTGCCTCCCGGGTTCACGCCATTCTCCTGCCTCAGCCTCTCTGAGTAGCTGGGAGTGCAGGCGCCCGCCACCACGCCTGGCTAATTTTTTGTATTTTTAGTAGAGACGGGGTTTCACCGTGGTCTCGATCTCCTGACCTCGTGATCCACCCGCCTCGGCCTCCCAAAGTGCTGAGATTACAAGGGTTATTTTTATTTTTTTTTGAGATGGGGTTTTGCTCTTGTTGCCCAGGCTGCAGTGCAATGGTGTGATCTCGGCTCACTGCAAGCTCTGCCTCCTGGGTTCAAACGGTTCTCCTGTCTCAGCCTCCCGAGTAGCTGTGATTACAGGCATGCATCACCACACCCGGCTAATTTTGTATTTTTAGTAGAGACGGTTTCTCCATGCTGGTCAGGCTGGTCTCGAACTCCTAACCTCGGGTGATCTGCCTGCCTCGGCCTCTCAAAGTGCTGGGATTACAGGTGTGAGCCATGGCGCCTGGCCATAAATTTTAAAAACTAATAAAATTATTCTAAAATGTATCTGGAATAATTGTTCTAAAAAACAGGAACAACATGTGTACACTTGAGTGTGTATGGTAGGGCTGTAAATATATTAAACAGTGCTAAGCTACAGTGATTAAAATTGATGGTACTTGGGAATAGACAGGTCAACAGAAGGCAATGAGTTCAGAAAGAGATCTAGGTGTTTGTTATGTCACAGGGATAGCATTTCAAATCAGTGGGGGAAAAGATATTGGGTATCAGAATTAACTATTTTAAAAAAACAGGTCACTATCTCGCCTTAAACACAAAAATGCATTTCAGATAGAATAAAAATGTAAGTACGGTCTGGGAGCAGGGAAAAAGAACTAGCTCATCAACCATAAAATACTAGAAGAAAACCAAGAAAGATATTTAAGCCTGATAATATCCAGCAGCAGCAAGAGTATAGGGAAATATACACTGGTGCGTGGTTGATGTGAGTGTACACTGTACAACAATGTTTGTATTTTAGACTCAATATGTTTACAGCTACCTTTGTTTTGTGGAAATAGTTATACAAATATACAGACTTTCCACTGCTCATGATTATTGTTTGTAATAGTGAAGAATTAGAAACAATCTAAATATATATCAAAAAAGGGTCTGATTAAATAAAAAGCACTTTAAAAACATGATATTATATAGTGATGAGAAACAACGAGGTAGGGCAATAGGTAATACTAATGATGACAGCTAACATTTATATCCACATGTGTATCAAGTGTGGTTTGATACAATACAATGTAAATACTATTATTATTCCCATGTTAGAGATGAGAAAACAAAGGCACAGAGAACTTAAGTAAACTTGTCCAGAATACAATAGCTGGTAATTGGCAAAGCTGGGATTTGAGCCTAGACAGATTAGCTTGACATTCATGCTCTTACCGAGCATGCTATATTGCATCTCAAAACATGGCATCTGTGGTAGAATATTAGGCACAAACCAAAATAACCACCACAACAAAAACAAAACAAACACAAAAAAAACAAAAAATGCAAGTGTGGAACACCATATATAGTATTATTTAATATACATTTGTGTGTGGAAAAAAATCTGAAGTGCAAAGAGCTAACAGTGGATGACTGGTTTTCGAAATTATATAATACAACGGGTAATATCAGAAAAATACTTATTTTTTCACTTAGATTATTAGAATGACTACAGCAAACACTTTTTTTTTGGTTTGGTTTGGTTTTGTTTTTGAGGCGGAGTATTGCTCTGTTGCCAGGCTGGAGTGCAGTGGGGCAGTCTCTGCTCACTACAACCTCTGCCTCCCGGGTTCAGGCAATTCTCGTCCTTTAGCTTCCCGAGTAGCTGGGACTACAGGTGCACACCACCATGCCTGGCTAATTTTTTGTATTTTTAATAGAGAGGGGGTTTCACCATATTGGCCAGGCTGGTCTTGAACTCCTGACCTCAAGTGATCTGCCTGCCTCGGCCTCCTAATGTGATGGGATTACAGGCATGAGCCACTGTGGCCATCAAAGCACTTTGGATAAACCAAACCTAACTGAAGAAGATGACTTGAAAACAACTACAAAATATTTAGCTTATTCCAAAAAAGTGTGTTTATATATAGCACCTCGAATAAAAAATTAAGGATTGAGTCTAGCTATCAGACAAGCATTTTTCAAACTGGGTTTCAACTCCTTTGTCAGTCATGAACCAATCATTCAAGAGATATTTATTGAATGCACACTACATACTAGGCACTGTTCTGGGCATTTGAGGTAAACCTTATTGAATGAAAAATCACCGTCGTCATGGAACTTACATTCTAGTGGGAGAGCTGGGAGAAGCATAGACACTAAACACTATGTATCTATATCATATATACGATATATGCGTTAAAAATTGATAAATGTTATGGAAAAATATTGAACAGAGTAAGTGGAGAGCCATGGGAGGTGGAAGCTTTCAATGTTTAAATGGTTAGGGCCTCATTGAAAAGATGACATTTAATCAAGTACGTAAAGGAGGAAAGGAAGTTAGCCATACAAATATCCAGAAGAGCTTTTCCTGGCAGACAGAACAACGGGTGCAAAGGTTCCATAGTGGGCATATCTGGAATATTCAAGAAAACAAGGAGGCCAAGATGTCTGAAATGGACAGAGAAAATGAGCAGTAATCAGAGAGAGGCCACGTGGGGAGAGCAGGGGGGCAGTCACGCAGTGTCACTGTATACGGCTTTTACTCTGAGTGAAATGGGGAGTTAATGCAGGGTTTTGAGCAAAGGAGTAACATTATCTGAAATATTTTAAAAGGACTATTCTGACTGCTACTTTGAGAAGAACCTGTAGGGGAGCAGAAAAACCAGAAAGGAGGCTACTGCAATAATCCAGGTGAGCAATGACGATGACTTGGACTATGGTGGTACAAGCGAAGGAAGGTGGCAAGAAGAGGTCTGATTCTGGATAAATTATGAAGGCAGAGCCCAGGCTTTTGGTTTGAAAAATCAGAATGATAAAGAGACAGTAGGAAAATGATAGATTTCAGGGGAAGATCAAGAGTTCAGTTTTGGGTATGTTAACTTTGAGGTGTGTATTGGATATCTAAGTGGAGGTATTAAATAGGACATAAATGGACATAACAGCCTGGCACTCGGAGAGAGGTATAGGCTTATGATTAAGCCCTGGGGCACTGTAATGTTAAGATGTCAGAGAGAAGAGAAAGCACTAAAGGAGAATGTGAAGGAGCATGCACTGAGGTAAGAGAAAAACCAAGAAAGTCCTAAAAGTCCATTAAGAAAGGAGTGATGAACTGTTGTCAAATGCTGCTAACAGGTTAATGCTAGATTTAGGAACATGGAGGTCACTGGTGACTTTGATCAAACTGGTTGTGATCTGGAGCACAAACCTAATTGTAATCAGTTAAAGAGAGAATGGGAGAAGAATTAGAGACAGTGAGACAATGCTTTCCAATTTTGGTGCATTCCAACTAACATTTTGTTTTAAAATAAAGAGAATAAAATTGTAAAGAAAATAGCAGAACTAAAAAATTTGAAAGCCACCATGTGAGATTAAAGAGAAATAACAAAAAATGTCTAAGATAGGTCACATTAATGCCACAAAAGAGCGATTTATCTTTATCCAACTTGATTAAGAAATAATTGCTTCGCAACTGGCTGGGCACGGTGGCTCACGCTTGTAATCCCAGCACTTTGGGAGGCTGAGGCGGGTGGATCACGAGGTCAGGAGATCGAGACCAGCCTGGCTGACACAGTGAAACCCCATCTCTACTAAAAATACAAAAAATTAGCTGGGCTTGGTGGCAGGCGCCTGTAGTCCCAGCTACTCAGGAGGCTAAGGCAGGAGAATGGCATGAACCTGGGAGGCGTAGCGTGCAGTGAGCTGAGATCACGTCACTGCACTCCAGCCTGGGCAACAGAGCAAGACTCTGCCTCAAAAAAAAAAAAAAAAAAAAAAAAGAAAAGAAATAATTATTTCACTATCAGGTAAATGGTCCAAAAAATGCCTGTGACACCTAATGTATTAAAAACTTTATAGGTAATCTGTCACAGGAGTTGAGAAAAACAATAAAGGCTTTATAGATTGTCATTTTTAAAAAAAGTTTTCTTAACTAAGACAGAAAGAGAATCATTAAGCAATCATTAAAAGCAATCATCCTGCAGGGCAATGGAGTATTCTGCTTCATCATACAGAAAGCCAATAATTTCTGGTTAAGTACTAATTATATAAATGTCTGATTATAAGAACAGGCTACAAGGAAAAACTGGCCAATCCATGGCTAATGAAAACACCTTTTGCCTGATGAGTTTCCAAATTCTAAACAAACATTACCATTACCAGCCAGTTTTGAAAAATACTCAGAACTCAAACTTGCAAATGTATATATATCAATGAAGACTGGAAGTTAAGGAAACGAAACAAAAAAGCATGCAAAAATAATAAAAAGCATGTAAAAAAATTAAAAAGCATGTAAAAATAAGAAATTGTCTTATTCGAAGACTAACACAACAAAGCAATTATGTAGGATGATAACAATGAAACAGAAACCAAAAGTATGTGTATCTCCTCCTAAGCCTTGATATTTCGTATTAGGTGCACTTCCTAGAGAAGCTGTCCAACCCCACAAATGGAGGTTAACTGTCCAGTCTACTGGTTCCTCAGCACCCTAGCCCTAACCCATCACAGCTCTTACTACTCTGTATTGTAGCTCTCTACTGTTCACGTCAATGATTTGACCAAAATTCTGTATTGGTAAGGACCAGGGTTATCTTTGTCATCCGATCAGTGGTTTCAAAAATGAAGCATTTAAAAAACACTTTTTTTTAATGGATGGGCAAAGCAATAACCGTGCAGTAATTAATAATTTCCTAACCTAATGCCTTAGTGAAGAATACTTTTTCTAAAGGGAACAGTTCTCAAACTGGTTCATCCCGGGAAGCACCTGGAAGTCATGATGTCCTTTGTGGGATGCCATGCTTTTTTGTGGAATACATCAAAAAGAATAAATTTAATTCATTACATGGTTAGAAGCAACTTGAGTAAGTTCAAATATACACATACTTTATTGATGCAATTCTTTTTTTTTTTTGGATAGAGTCTCGCTTTGTCACCCAGCCTAGAGTGCAGTGGCACAATCTCAGCTCACTGCAACCTCCACCTCCCAGGTTCAAGTGATTCTCCCACCTCAGTCTCCAGAGTAGCTGGAATTATAGGCACACGCCACCATGCGAGGCTAATTTTTGTATTTTTAGTAAAGACGGGGTTTTGCCATGTTAGCCAGGCTGGCTAACTCCTGCACCTCCACCTCAGCCTCCCTCGTAGCTACGACTACAGGCGTGTGCCACCATGCCCAGCTAATTTTTGTATTTTTAGTAGAGACAGGGTTTCACTATGTTGGCCAGGCTGGTCTCCTGAACTCAGGTGATCCTCCTGCCTCGGCCTCCCAAAGTGCTGGGATTACAGGCGTGAGCCACCATGCCTGGCCTATTGATGTAATTTTTAAAAGTACAGTCAGCCATCTGTATCTGTGGGTCCCACATTGGTGGATTCAATCAACCTTGGATTGAAAATATTTTGGGGGGTAGGAGCAGAGACTGTATAGAACATGTACAGACTTTTTTCTTGTCATTATTTTCTAAACAACACAATGTAACAACTATTTACATAGCATTTATATTGTATTAGGTATTACAAGTAAAGTAGAGATGATTTAACATATTTGGGAGGATGTGCACAGGTTATATGCAAACACTATATACCATTTCATATATGGAACTTATGGTGTCCTCTTAAAACCAATCCCCCACAGACAGTGATGGATGACTGTATAACCCTGAGTTCACAAGAAAGAAAGAAAAGAGCTGTCAAAGTTTGATGAGTTATTTCTGAGTTTTTAAAATTAATATTTCTTAGTTATCTGTTCATTTTGCTAGCAGAAAAGTGACAGTAGGCACTAAATGTTTAATAAAGAAAAACAAAATACAAATTCAGATCTTTTTTTCTGTTTACTGTGATAAAAACCATTAGCTCACTATTAGTGGAATACCTCAATCCAGTTTTCGAGCCAATTTGAGATCAGTTGCCTACAGCCATTCAGCTTCTCCACAAATAAAGACTTTTCCTTTGATGGCTTCATTGTTTTCCTCAAAAGTACCCCCGCCCCCCGCCTTTTTTTTTACTTCTCCCTTTATTTTCTAGAAGTATTTCTCAAAGTATAGTTCCTGGGCCATCTGTCTGAATGTGCCAGGGTGCTTGTTAAATGCTAATTCCTACTGAAACACCATACCAGCGTTCCCAACAGAAGCTCTGGGGAAAGAGCTGAAATGATTAATATCTCAGCTAATTCTTTGACCTCCTGATCGGCCTGCCTCCCAAAGTGCTGGGATTACAGGCATGAGCCACCTCGCTAGGCCATATCTCAGCTAATTCTTATGCATGTTGAAGCCTGGAAACCATTACACAAAAAAACAGTGACTCTCAATATCTTTTGTTTTAAAGAGAGCTTTAACAATTCTGCCCCAAGCCTGATTTCATCATCTGTAAGCCTACAGATAATTGCGAAGGCCCTGATGTGATGCAAATTTAGGATTGGCAATTCCTTTTCTAAAATAAAGAAATTATATCATATTATTTTATTTATTTCTATTTTTTATTTTTTATTTTATTTTTATTTTTTATTTATTTTTTTTGAGACAGAGTTTCGCTCTGTCGCCCAGGCTGGAGTGCAGTGGCGTGATCTCAGCTCACTGCAATCTCCGCCACCTGGGTTCATGCCATTCTCTTGCCTCAGCCTCCTGAGTAGCTGGGACTACAGGCATCCGCCACCACGCCCGGCTAATTTTTTGTATTTTTAGTAGAGACGAGTTTTCACTGTGTTAGCCAGGATGGTCTCGATCTCCTGACCTCGTGATCCGCCCGCCTCGGACTCCCAAAGTGCTGGGATTACAGGTATGAGCCACCACACCCGGCCATTTATTTCTTTATTTTTCATTTTATTTATTTATTTTTGGGTCGGAGTCTCGCTCTGTTGTCCAGGCTGGAGTGCAGTGGCGTGATCTTGGTTCACTGCAACCTCTGCCTCCCGTATTCAATCGATTCTCCTGCCTCAGCCTCCTGAGTAGCTGGGATTACAGGCATGCGCCACCATACACTAATTTTAGTATTTTTAGTAGAGACGGGGTTTCACCATGTTGGCCAGGCTGGTCTCGAACTCCTGACCTCAGGTGATCCACCCACCTCGGCCGCCCAAAGAGTTTGGATTACAGGCGTCAGCCACTATGCTCAGCCTATTTATTATTTTTTTTGAGACAGGGTTTCACTCTGTTGCCCAAGCTGGAGTGCAGTGGTACAATCACAGCTCACTGCAGCCTCAACCTCCTGGGCTGAAGTGATCTTCCTGCCTCAGCCTCCAAGTAGCTTGGACTATAGGCATGCACCAACATGCTCATATACTTTTTGTATTTTTTGTAGAGATGGGGTTTCTCCGTGTTGCCTAGGCCAGTCTTTAACTCCTGGGCTCAAGTGATCTGCCTGCCTTGGCCTCCCAAGTGCTCTAATTCATAGGTGTGAGCCACCATGCCCTGCCAGAAATTGTATTTTAATGATGCAGTTTCATAAAGCTCTTGGATGGATAAATCTACATCATCATAAATTAGATTATTAGGAAGCTTATTACAGATTGTGGAGCTGTGTCATTTTTCCTAGTAGATCTTTAAATATCACCTAAAGTTGATCTGCAAAGTAAGGAAATAATGCATTACTTAGAGTCCAAATTTCTAGTCTCTTTGAACTAAGCTGAAGGGATCAAATGTTAATATCATTATTCAGGTCATGTTTTTATTTTATTTTTTAACTCAATGAAAGCTGAGATGACCTGCTAATATATTACTGTTTAAGTCAAAAGCCTTACTCAAAAATTAGAATAATTCCTTTAGCCTAAGGTAAATTCCTCCAGCTATCAATCACCTTTGATTTGTAAGTCTGTTTCTTTGCAAGCTCATAAGGTTACACTTAGGATAAGCAGACTAGACACTGTGGCTCCTTTCATTTATGTCTGTGTCCTGTGCCAATATGGCTAGTGTCAGGATGGGGGAGGGGGGTATCTGAGTCCACAGAAGCTTGCTCTGCTAGTTTAAAATTTTGGATACACTCTGAACATGGACTACTGGCCACAAAACCATAAATTTCCTTTTATTACCACCTCTAAGTAACTGGAATAGGGTTGAAAGAGTTTCAGCTCTGTCAACTGTAGAAAAGTCAATGTTTCTGGCCTTGGTTTCCTTATTTGAAAGAAAATGGAATAACTGTAGATGAGTAATTCTCAATTGATGAGGTAGGGGACATAAATTCCCCTAAAAAGTGGGGTGCACTTTTCATTATCCCCAATCCAAGAATCCACTGCTACTGGTATGAGAGTGTAGTACTCTTCAGGTCTGGCTGATCCAACACGCTCCTTTAAGTTGAGGCTCTGATTTTTTTTTTTTTTTTTTTTTTTTTTTTTTTTTTTTCTGAGATGGAGTCTCGCTTGGTTGCCCAGGCTGGAGAGCAATGGCAAGGTCTCGGCTCACTGCAACCTCTGCCTTCCAGCTTCAAGTGATTCTCCTGCCTCAGCCTCCCAACTAGCTGGGATTAGAGGTGCTTGCCACCAAGCCTGGCTAATTTTTTGTATTTTTAGTAGAGACGGGGTTTCACCATGTTGGTCAGGCTGGTCTCGAACTCCTGATCTCCTGATCTTGTGATCTGCCCCTCCCTTGGCCTCCCAAAGCGCTGGGATTACAGGCGTGAGCCACCACACCACCCAGCTGGCTGTGATTTACAATAACCCCTAAAACCTTATTTATGCAAGGTTCTGTGAATTTTAAAAATATGAAAAATTACTGGCCTAGCATTTGATTTCTAGATGGGTGTTCAGAAATTCTCTCCAATAGAGGGGTGAAATTTTCCTCTTACAGTCTTTCACATCTGATAAGGAAAAACAGTTGTACTTACCTGGCTCACTGCTGGGTTAGCATCATTTGTTACTACTTTCTGTTCCCAAATGGCTTTTTAATGGAAACATATCCTTATATAATGACACAGGGTTGAGTGAAAAATTAACCTACTCATATATATCCCATATAGGGATGTGGTCTTCATACTCCAAGAGTTGACTAAGCAAGGAAAGGCAGAACATATGCAGAACCACTGAGCTCATGTCAAATTATAGCACATATTATAAATGCACATTTGCATGCTCCCCACACACATGAATGTCTGTTGCATACATTTAAAAAATGACTGTGATATAAAATTATATAGGTCTTTTTCCACTAATAAATATGTGACATAAACATTCTCCCACATTATTACAAAGTCACTGTAAATATGTTTTAAATGGTCACCAGATATCTCTTCAAGTAGATGACATATTGTTTGTTTTATTTTCCAGGTTTCAACAGTTTTATTGGGAGGTTTTGTTTTCTGTGAAATACACTAGAGGCTGAAGAAGGGGGGACACATTGCCTTTACAAGATCAGCGTTTTCCACCACTAAAGAAAAGGCATGAGGTGTGACATACTGGGGTTCGAATCTGCCTCCTGCTTTGCTCACATTTCTTTTTTTCTCTTTCTTTTATATGTATATTTTTGAGACGAAATCTCACTGTCATCCAGGCTGGAGTGAAGTGGTGCGATCTCAGCTCAGGGCAACCTTTGCCTCCCAGGCTCAAGTGATCCTCCCACCTCACCCTCCAAGGATGGGACCACAGATGTGCACCACCATGCCAGGCTAATTTTTTTTTTTTTTTTTTTGTATTTTTGGCAGAGAGGGGGTTTCACCACGTTACTCAGGCTGGTCTCAAACCCCTGAGCTCAAGTGATCCGCCCACCTTGGCCTCCCAAAGTGCTGGGATTACAGGTGTAAGCCACTGTGCCTGGCCTCTTCTTTCTCAACAAGTATCACAGAACACAAACACAAAGGCAAGAAATAAAAACAGCCAGATCAACCTCCAACAGGGCCACACCCACACCTTGTCCCACTCCCCAGGCTGGGTCAGGCCTGGGAGGGGCTGGGGCAGCTACTTACTCTACAGTCCTCAGGCTGCATGAGAAGGCTGCAGGCTCAGAAGGGGTGGGACTAAATTAATAAATTAGAATAAATTAGGGGAGAGGAATGCAACTTTGTGCTGGGAGGGCCCCTTCTCTCTAATATACAAGAGTTGTTGGGGGAAGGTAGGAGGCATCGCCAAAGGCCACTATGGTGGGGGTAAGAGCAGCAGAGGCAGAAGTCACCTTTTCTTCCATGTTCTTCCCAAACAAAGCAGAAGAATTAAGGGTAGATGGATGTCTACAGCCATACTACCCTGAATAGGCTGGATCTCATCTGATCTATGGTTATTTAAACATGTCAGCTTCCACCTACAGATTGAGTATCCCTTATCTGAAATGCTTGGGACCAGAAGTGTTCTGCATTTTGGATTTTTTCAGATTTTGGAATATTTGCCATATGTGCATAATGAGATTATCTTGAGAATGGGATGCATGTCTAAACACAAAATTCCTTTATGTTTCAAATACACCTTCTACACACAGCTTGAAAGTAATTTCATACAATAATTTAAATAATTTTCTGCATGAAACAAGGTACACTGAATCATCAGAAAGCAAAGGTGTCACTATCTCGGCCAACTAGATGGACAATCAATCTGTAGTTGTTTGGTATCCCCATCATTACTGACTCTTGAATTCATATGCAACCATTTTCTTACACTTATTCGCACGTAAGAACTTAACACTTAAAAAACAGGACATACCATTGGTACAGTGAAAAAATAATGTGTTAAGTGTAACTAAGTAATACCCACATCAGTGTTAAACAACAGCAACAAACGATGGCAAGCTGAATAAACTGTGGTGTGCCTCTGTTTTGCTGCAACCCATTTCATGAGGTCAGGTGTGGAATTTTCCATTTGTGGTATCACAAGTGCTCATGAAGCTTTGAAATTTGAAGTGTTTCAAATTTTAGAGGACTTTGAATTTCAGATTTTCAGATTAGAGATGCTCAATCTGTAAAAAGTATTTTTTCTTGAAAAATCATTTAAGCTGATTCTTATAAAAAATTTCAAATAAGAAATTTAATTAGATTATGTTTCTAATAGTACCTTAGCAGTTATTCTTTCCAAAGCATCATTCAGGGATCATTTTAGTCTTTTCTCTCATGACTTAAATAAAATTTCAAGACAGGTGATGAGAATGGTCTCAAGTTCAGGTGATGCCTATTGAGAATGCCTTAACTAAAAAGTGTCCCTGACTTCTGGTCTACACCAAATCTGTACAAAGGAGAAAAGGCTGATTCCAGCCCAGAGGTTCCCTGATTCCTTTCCTCTTTTATAGAACCCAGACTCCTGCCTGTCCTTGCTGTAGGTATTATATTTGACCCGTAGTGCTTTTTACGTTGCTTTGCTTTTGACTGCCCATGTTTCTGACCTCAGCTTAGCAAAATGAAATCTCACTTTCTATTTTTTGCTTCTGCCGTACTCAGATCTCCAAATCCGTATTTTTGATCTTGGCAAAGAATAGCAGAAGGTATAACAGCTTTGAAGTCAGACCTGGAGTAGAATCCTGGTTCCCTCGGCAGCTAGGTGATCTCAGGCAAGTCACTTAATCCCTGTGTGTGTTTCAGATTCCTCAGGGGTAAAGTGTGCCTAATAATATCTACCATAAAGGTATATTAAGAGTTTTAGATTGGAAAATGTACTGAGAGTGCCTAACAAAGTGCCTTGCACACAGCAAGCCTTCAATAAGTGATGGTTACTGCTATCACCATTACTACTGCTGCTCATGTTTCCTTACCCTACTTTGGAACTGGCATTCTTGGTTCTTGACTGTACCCTAAGACAACTGGTGTTGGGAGGTTCAGAACAGAAAGAACAAGTTCCTTCTTGACAAAAGAATCTATGAATTTGGGAACACCTCACTGGAGAAGGAAGACAATTACTAATGACAAAGCTTAAAAGAGAAAACCCTGAAAGAATCAATTGGGCATATAAGATAGGTATATTTACTTGAATAGAAAGCAAAATAAGCCTCAGAAATACTATAGTTGACATAAGCTTATAAATACATAGAAATCTTACTGGGATTTTTTGGTTTCCTTATGGGTAAAAAAAAAAAAAAGAAAAAAGAAATCTTATTGGGATTTTAAAAAATGAAATAAAACACAGCTTTTCAGTGGCGATCTAGTTTCCATGGGGAGGTATTTTTCCAGATAGCATGAAATCCATTTTCTATCTTAAGCTGCACCTGCTAGATCACTGATATTTGTATTATTAAGTCTCTGGACTTAAAGTGCTTTCAGTGTGAATTTTCCTCCTACTGTGCCCATCTGTTCTTTTCTTGTGGGCCCAGAGGAAAGCAAGACTTAATAAATATTCAGTTTTCAGACTTCTTTAAAATATTTTTATATAAGCACTTACAACCTCTGAGGAAAATTATAAAACTGTTTGGCGAAACTTAGCTCACATGTGATTTCCCCTTATAACTATCCAAGTGTCATTTTTTTATGGAAGACTAAAAAGTAACTATACATATAAGAAGTGAAGCCAAGGAATATAAATAATAACTTTAACACTAAGATATCTTATTTACTTGTATATTATTACATAAAGAATTTATGAATTAGCCAATGTTAAGGTGGGGGAAGGCACCAAGGCCACTGCCTACTCCTTGCTGCTCCTAATCAAGGTCAGCTGTGACCACTGGGTACCTATCACCCAATGATGCTCTTCCTCCATTCAGCCAGGTTGGGGACATGGTGACCTCACTTTTCATGACTTGCTTTCCCTGCCATGATATAAAGTTGGCTGGATTCAAATGATCCATATCTAAGCTCTCTTAGGGTAGTGTCAGTATTTGACTAAACAATCATGGATTTTCCTTTAAAAACCACAAATTCAAATGCAAGGTTAAACCAGCAAAGAAATGGATAGTTGCTATATTGAAAACATCATAGGCTACATGGATAAATTCAAGATACATGCAAATATTCTTAGACACAACATGGCTATTTATGAAACTTTTTGGCAGGCAGGGTTCTAGAGGAAGGTGCTACTTACTGGCAGGCTTATAGCAGACAAAAACAGAAAAACAAGAAAAAACGAAACTACCTCAGCAGCTGCAAGACTGATGCATACTCCTCTGAATCCCATATGTTCTTTTCTAAACATGTGCAGTACAACTCTCTGACCTGTAAGTGAACAACACATTTGTGAGGAACCAAAAGTGTATACACACTACTAGTTTGGCAAAATCATTTCTGGTCAACACACACAAAAAAATGTTATTAAGTCATTTTCTTTAGATTATAATAGACTTGGCATATATCTCATGGATCAGCCTTTACAAGAATGCAATTTACGGCCAGGCGCGGTGGCTCCCGCCTGTAATCCCAGCACTTTGGGAGGTGGAAGCAGGTGGATCATAAGGTCAGGAGATCGAGACCAACCTGGCTAACACGGTGAAACCCCGTCTCTACTAAAAATACAAAAAATTAGCCGGGTGTCTGTAGTCCCAGCTACTCAGGAGGCTGAGGCAGGAGAATGGTGTGAACCCAGGAGGCGGAGCTTGCAGTGAGCGGAGATCACGCCACTGCACTCCAACCTGGGCGACACAGCGAGACTCTGTCTCAAAAAAAAAAAAAAAAAAAGAATGCAATTTACGTAAAAGTAAAATGAGACTATACTGAGATTGGTTGATATCAGTGGTCATTTAAAAATAAGAAACTGATAAAGGAAAAATGAGAAAAAGAGGCTCATTTAAGGCTCAATGGCAAAAATCACCTCATGAACAAGTCATTCTTTTTTTTTTAGACGGAGTCTCATTCTGTCATCCAGGCTGGAGTGCAGTGATCTCAGCTCAGTGCAACCTCTGCCTCCCAGGTTCAAGCCATCCTCCTGCCTCAGCCTCCCTCATAGCTGGGACTACAGGCATATGCCACCATGCCGGGCTAATTTTTGTATTTTTAGTAGAGACAGGGTTTCACCATGTTGGCCAGGCTGGTCTCGAATTGCTGACCTCAGGTGAACCACCTGCCTTGAGTCACTGCACCCAGCCAACAAGTCATTCTTACATACTGGTATTTGTTCTCCAAAGCTTTGAGCTAAGATGATTTAGGAATATAGAATTCCTCTGCTAAAAGCTACTCTACAGATGGTTGATAGGTTTATGGAATAACATAAAGGCCAGCTGAGCATAATTTTTCAAGGAGAAGAAGTACTGCTTCTCTTTTTATTCTGGGTGTAGTGCAAGGTTAACCATCAAGCATTCTCAAACAGATTCCTTCTTCCATTAAGGGAAGAGAAACAGCCCTCTCAGTATAGGCGACAAGGAAGTGTTAAAGAAAGAAAGTTCAAATGCCTTAGTACAAAAACATTGTAGGGGAAGCAACACCACTGGGATTCATATGGCTGTTTCTAGCTGTGGCCATCTGAACAAAAAATAATTTCAATTACCAGTAATGTGTACAGCTGGAATGGACTTAGATTGTGTTCTCATTGTAAGGATTGGCTTCATTTCACATTCTGATGCCTGAATGCTACAAAAACCAAAGCAAGAAAATACTAACATTCCTACTTCATAGATTCCAAATGAGGAGGCTTGGATTACCTGTCGACCTAGTGGATACTTGGGAAGAGAAGAGGTGAACTTATGAAGACATCTCAAAACCAGGAAGTAATTCATATGATAAACATGCAGGTTTTCTAGTAATAATTGTGTTTCTTCCTAAAAATCACAGAATATATTATTAATATATAAGTCAGCTAATAAAAGAGCATAATAATACAATCTACTTCATGGCTATATAAAATTTCTGGAAAACTGAAGAAGATTCAAAACTACAAATTCATGAAAATTTGAAATACATATAAAATCCAGAATACAGGCTAAGCATTTCTGATTTAGTATCAAGTCTGGTGATACTTTACACATGCCAGAATTGATACTGTATTTTAATCTCCTGATAGCTCTAGCATACCCACAATACTTTGGCCCCCAAAATTACAAGTGTGCAGGAAAGCACCTTACTGGATGCTTGCCTGCGCCCATCACCTGGTGTGTGCCACAGCGAGGGAAGGTGGTTTATCCTCCACCTTGCTAGCATCAGAAGAGTGAGATCACCAGACGGAATGGTACCAACCTAATGAACTTGCTAAAGTTCTGCTTATGTTGTATACTTTTCCTAAAGTACTGCTCAAGTGTGTTAGTGTGTTTGAAGAGGAAAATGAAACGACTATGGCAGAAACACAAGTGATTCTGATGAGTCTCTGCCTCTTGCTGAGATCTCCAATACTGGTTTTATTTGCTTCACCAATTAAGAAAAAAAAAGAATAAATAAATAAATAAATCTGAAGCAAATAAGCTTTATAATTTAGCATCTAGCAAGAATGATGACATGAGGGATAGTGTCTTAAGAAATCCATGCAGGGGAGGGGTGGAGCCAAGATGGCCGAACAGGAACAGCTCCGGTCTCCAGCTCCCAGCCCCAGCGACACAGAAGACGGATGATTTCTGCATTTCTGCTTGAGGTACCGGTTTCATCTCACTAGGGAGTGCCTAACAGTGGGTGCAGGACAGTCGGTGAAGCGCACTGTGCGCGAGCCGAAGCAGGGCGAGGCATTACCTCACTCGGGAAGCGCAAGGGGTCAGGGAGTTCCCTTTCCTAGTCAAAGAAAGGGGAAACAGACGGCACCTGGAATATCGGGTCAGTCCCACCCCAATACTGCGCTTTTCCAACGGGCCTGGAAAACGGCACACTAGGAGATTGTGTCCCGCACCTGGCTCGGAGGGTCCTGTGCCCACGGAGTCTCGCTGATTGCTAGCACAGCAGTCTGAGATCAAGCTGCAAGGCGGCAGCGAGGCTGGGGGAGGGGCGCCCGCCATTGCCCAGGCTTGCTTAGGTAAACAAAGCAGCCAGGAAGCTCGAACTGGGTGGAGCCCACCACAGCTCAAGGAGGCCTGCCTGCCTCTATAGGCTCCACCTCTGGGGGCAGGGCACAGACAAACAAAAACTCAGCAAGAACCTCCACAGACTTAAAGGTCCCTGTCTGACTGACAGCTTTGAAGAGAGTAGTGGTTCTCCCAGCACGCAGCTGGAGATCTGAGAACGGACAGACTGCCTCCTAAAGTGGGTCCCTCACCCCTGAGCAGCCTAACTGGGAGGCACCCCCCCAGTAGGGACAGACTGACACCTCATTCAACCGGGTACTCCTCTGAGACAAAACTTTCAGACGAACTATCAGACAGCTGAATTTGTGGTCTCACGAAAATCCGCTGTTCTGCAGCCACCGCTGCTGACACCCAGCCAAACAGGGTCTGGAGTGGACCTCTAGTAAACTCCAACAGACCTGCAGCTGAGGGTCCTGTCTGGTAGAAGGAAAACTAACAAACAGAAAGGACATCCACACCAAAAACCCATCCGTACATCACCATCATCAAAGACCAAAAGTAGATAAAACCACAAAGATGGGGAAAAAACAGAACAAAAAAACTGGAAACTCTAAAAAACAGAGCACCTCTCCTCCTCCAAAGGAACGCAGTTCCTCACCAGCAACGGAACAAAGCTGGATGGAGGATGACTTTGATGAGTTGAGAGAAGAAGGCTTCAGACGATCAAACTACTCTGAGCTACGAGAGGAAATTCAAAACAATAGCAAAGAAGTTAAAAACTTTGAAAAAATATTAGAAGAATGGATAACTAGAATAACCAATGGAGAGAAGGGCTTAAAGGAGCTGATGGAGCTGAAAGCCAAGTTTCGAGAACTACGCGAAGATTGCAGAAGCCTCAGTAGCAGATGCGATCAACTGGAAGAAAGGGTATCGCTGATGGAAGATGAAATGAATGAAATGAAGAGAGAAGGGAAGTTTAGAGAAAAAAGAATAAAAAGAAATGAACAAAGCCTCCGAGAAATTTGGGACTATGTGAAAAGACCAAACCTACGTCTGATTGGTGTACCTGAAAATGATGGGGAGAATGGAACCAAGTTGGAAAACACTCTGCAAGATATTATCCAGGAGAACTTCCCCAATCTAGCAAGGCAGGCCAGCATTCAGATTCAGGAAATACAGAGAACGCCACAAAGATACTCCTCGAGAAGGGCAACTCCAAGACACATAATTGTCAGATTCACCAAAGTTGAAATGAAGGAAAAAATGTTAAGGGCAGCCAGAGAGAAAGGTCGGGTTACCCACAAAGGGAAGCCCATCAGACTAACAGCTGATCTCTCAGCAGAAACTCTACAAGCCAGAAGAGAGTGGGGGCCGATATTCAACATTCTTAAAGAAAAGAATTTTCAACCCAGAATTTGCTATCCCGCCAAACTAAGCTTCATAAGTGAAGGAGAAATAAAATACTTTACAGACAAGCAAACGCTGAGTGATTTTGTCACCACCAGGCCTGCCCTAAAAGAGCTCCTGAAGGAAGCACTAAACATGGAAAGGAACAACCGGTACCAGCCACTGCAAAAACATGCCAAATTGTAAAGACCATCGAGGCTAGGAAGAAACAATAGCAACTAACGAGCAAAATAACCAACTAACATCATAATGACAGGATCAGATTCACACATAACAATATTAACGTTAAATGTAAATGGGCTAAACGCTCCAATCAAAAGACACAGACTGGCAAACTGGATAAGGAGTCAGGACCCATCAGTGTGCTGTATTCAGGAAACCCATCTCACGTGCAGAGACACACATAGACTCAAAATAAAGGGATGGAGGAAGATCTATCAAGCAACTGGAAAACAAAAAAAGGCAGGGGTTGCAATCCTAGTCTCTGATAAAATAGACTTTAAACCAACAAAGATCAAAAGAGACAAAGAAGGCCATTACATAATGGTAAAGGGATCAATTCAACAAGAAGAGCTAACTATCCTAAATATATATGCACCCAACACAGGAGCACCCAGATTCATAAAGCAAGTCCTCAGTGACCTACAAAGGGACTTAAACTCCCACACAATAATAATGGGAGATTTTAACACCCCACTGTCAACATTAGACAGGTCAACGAGACAGAAAGTTAACAAGGATATCCAGGAATTGAACTCAGCTCTACATAAAGTGGACCTAATAGACATCTACAGAACTCTCCACCCCAAGTCAACAGAATATACATTTTTTTCAGCACCACACCACACCTATTCCAAAATTGACCACATAGTTGGAAGTAAAGCTCTCCTCAACAAATGTAAAAGAACAGAAATTATAACAAACTGTCTCTCAGACCACAGTGCAATCAAACTAGAACTCAGGATTAAGAAATTCACTCAAAACCGCTCAACTACATGGAAACTGAACAACCTGCTCCTGAATGACTATTGGGTACATAATGAAATGAAGGCAGAAATAAAGATGTTCTTTGAAACCAACGAGAACAAAGATACAACATACCAGAATCTCTGGGACACATTCAAAGCAGTGTGTAGAGGGAAATTTATAGCACTAAATGCCCACAAGAGAAAGCAGGAAAGATCCAAAATTGACACCCTAACATCACAATTAAAAGAACTAGAAAAGCAAGAGCAAACACATTCAAAAGCTAGCAGAAGGCTAGAAATAACTAAAATCAGAGCAGAACTGAAGGAAATAGAGACACAAAAAACCCTTCAAAAAATTAATGAATCCAGGAGCTGGTTTTTTGAAAAGATCAACAAAATTGATGGACCGCTAGCAAGACTAATAAAGAAGAAAGAGAAGAATCAAATAGATGCAATAAAAAACGAAAAAGGGGATATCACCACCGATCCCACAGAAATACAATCTACCATCAGAGAATACTACAAACACCTCTATGCAAATAAACTAGAAAATCTAGAAGAAATGGATAAATTCCTCGACAAATACACCCTCCCAAGACTAAACCAGGAAGAAGTTGAATCTCTGAATAGACCAATAACAGGTTCTGAAATTGTGGCAATAATCAATAGCTTACCAACCAAAAAGAGTCCAGGACCTGACGGATTCACAGCTGAATTCTACCAGAGGTACAAGGAGGAACTGGTACCATTCCTTCTGAAACTATTCCAATCGATAGAAAAAGAGGGAATCCTCCCTAACACATTTTATGAAGCCAGCATCATCCTGATACCAAAGCCTGGCAGAGACATAACCAAAAAAGAGAATTTCAGACCAATATCCTTGATGAACATTGATGCAAAAATCCTCAATAAAATACTGGCAAACCGAATCCAGCAGCACATCAAAAAGCTTATCCACCATGATCAAGTGGGCTTCATCCCTGGGATGCAAGGCTGGTTCAACATACGCAAATCAATAAATGTAATCCAGCATATAAACAGAACCAAAGACAAAAACCACATGATTATCTCAATAGATGCAGAAAAGGCCTTTGACAAAATTCAACAACCCTTCATGCTAAAAACTCTCAATAAATTAGGTATTGATGGGACGTATCTCAAAATAATAAGAGCTATCTATGACAAACCCACAGCCAATATCATACTGAATGGGCAAAAACTGGAAGCATTCCCTCTGAAAACTGGCACAAGACAGGGATGCCCTCTCTCACCGCTCCTATTCAACATAGTGCTGGAAGTTCTGGCCAGAGCAATCAGGCAGGAGAAGGAAATAAAGGGTATTCAATTAGGAAAAGAGGAAGTCAAATTGTCCCTGTTTGCAGATGACATGATTGTATATCTAGAAAACCCCATTGTCTCAGCCCAAAATCTCCTTAAGCTGATTAGCAACTTCAGCAAAGTCTCAGGATACAAAATTAATGTACAAAAATCACAAGCATTCTTGTACACCAATAACAGACAAACAGAGAGCCAAATCATGAGTGAACTCCCATTCACAATTGCTTCAAAGAGAATAAAATACCTAGGAATCCAACTTACAAGGGATGTGAAGGACCTCTTCAAGGAGAACTACAAACCACTGCTCAATGAAATAAAAGAGGATACAAACAAATGGAAGAACATTCCATGCTCATGGGTTGGAAGAATCAATATCGTGAAAATGGCCATACTGCCCAAGGTCATTTATAGATTCAATGCCATCCCCATCCAGCTACCAATGACTTTCTTCACAGAATTGGAAAAAACTACTTTAAAGTTCATATGGAACCAAAAAAGAGCCCGCATCGCCAAGTCAATCCTAAGCCAAAAGAACAAAGCTGGAGGCATCACGCTACCTGACTTTAAACTATACTACAAGGCTACAGTAACCAAAACAGCATGGTACTGGTACCACAACAGAGACATAGATCAATGGAACAGAACAGAGCCCTCAGAAATGACGCCGCATAGCTACAACTATCTGATCTTTGACAAACCTGACAAAAACAAGAAATGGGGAAAGGATTCCCTATTTAATAAATGGTGCTGGGAAAACTGGCTAGCCATATGTAGAAAGCTGAAACTGGATCCCTTCCTTACACCTTATACAAAAATTAATTCAAGATGGATTAAAGACTTATATGTTAGACCTAAAACCATTAAAATCCTACAAGAAAACCTAGGCAATACCATTCAGGACATAGGCATGGGCAAGGACTTCATGTCTAAAACACCAAAAGCAATGGCAACAAAAGCAAAAATCGACAAATGGGATCTCATTAAACTAAAGAGCTTCTGCACAGCAAAAGAAACTATCATCAGAGTGAACAGGCAACCTACAGAATGGGAGAAAATTTTTGCAACCTACTCATCTGACAAAGGGCTAATATCCAGAATCTACAATGAACTCAAACAAATTTACAAGAAAAAAACAAACAACCCCATCAAAAAGTGGGCAGAGGACATGAACAGACACTTCTCAAAAGAAGACATTTATGCAGCCGAAAAACACATGAAGAAATGCTCATCATCACTGGCCATCAGAGAAATGCAAATCAAAACCACAGTGAGATACCATCTCACACCAGTTAGAATGGCCATCATTAAAAAATCAGGAAACAATAGGTGCTGGAGAGGATGTGGAGAAATAGGAACACTTTTACACTGTTGGTGGGACTGTAAACTAGTTCAACCATTGTGGAAGTCAGTGTGGCGATTCCTCAGGGATCTAGAACTAGAAATACCATTTGACCCAGCCATCCCATTACTGGGTATATACCCAAAGGACTATAAATCATGCTGCTATAAAGACACATGCACACGTATGTTTATTGCAGCACTATTCACAATAGCAAAGAGTTGGAACCAACCCAAATGTCCAACAACGATAGACTGGATTAAGAAAATGTGGCACATATACACCATGGAATACTATGCAGCCATAAAAAATGATGAGTTCATGTCCTTTGTAGGATCATTTTCATTAGTAATAGGACAAAAAAACCAAACACAATTTCTCATCTAGGTAGATTGAACAATGAGAATGGACAGAGTAGTGGCTCACGACTGTAATCCCAGCACTTTGGAAGGCTGAGGCAGGAGGATAGCTTGAGCTTAGAAGTTTAAGACCTGGGTGAGCAACATAGTGAGACCTCATTTGTATAAAAATTAAAAACCCACAACCGAAAACTAGCCCTACTCTCCATATTAGGGATTTAGATACAGAAAAAAAAAAAAAAAAAAAGCAACCTATGGATGATTAATCTCACAAATCAGTTTTAAAAGGTTTTGTTGATGGGAGAGAGATGTTTTCTAGAGCCTCCTGAAATAGTTTAGAAATGATTTTAAAACATTATATCCTATCAAGTAATTTTCAGGCCTCAATTCCTTTTATAACCACTTACTCTGTAACATTTTCTTAAGAGGATTATCATCTGTGCCATGGTCTTCAATATTTTTCTCCTTTAAGAAGTCAAATAAAGGCTTTGCTGGGCTATGTCTTTATTTCAGTAATATCTTGCAGATACCCATTATTTTTAGTGGTCAACCATATAGAAAATAACTCAGACATCAATAAATTCAAGCAAATCTAACCTCTATAAAGCAATAAATATGACATATCTTCCTAAACACCAACTCACTTAGGAAATCAATTCCTTGGTCAACGATCTATGGGTCATTACCTGAAAGCACAGGGCAAATTAAAGAAAAGTTTTTAGCACCTAAATGTTTTCCCTCCCATTATTTGAGTTAATTGGTAATTTCAAAATCTATGTCTCCCATCATAACAAAATCTAAATCTCCTATCATAACAAAAGTAGCCATAATCAAAAATTGTTTTAACCACCATTGGGAGGGTATACTTTAGTTCTAAACTTTAGTTTAGTTCTTTAGTTTTTTACTGTGAGCCATAACATACAGATGGCATAAAGCCATTAATTACCTTGATGTGTGCTTAAATAGCTTTTAAACAGAGGGAATATTTTGAAGAAAATGAACTAATTACTGAATAATCATACTGCATGATACTTGTGCTACCTATTTTCTTTTGCCTTGTGGAATAGCTATGTGTACAAGTATCTGGGTGATGCAGTAGAAGTGAGTATCTTCATTCCATTTACTTGGATAAGGAGAGAAAAGAAATACTTTACTCACTATAGGGCAATACTGCATACTGAAGGAACATACCCGCCCCGGAATAAGTGTTCGATGAGGGATATAAACATGTTTTTCTCCTAGGTGGTCTCAGTTCTTTCATCCTTTTCACTGTGTGGTGCATCCCTGTGCTGAGTAGAGTTCTAGTGTTTAAAAAATGTTTTGTTTTGCTTTAATCATTATTTTAAGATAAAAATAAAAATTTTAAGATGAAGTCTCACTCTCTGCAACCTCCACCTCCCAGGTTCAAGCGATTCTCCTGCCTCAGCCTCCTGAGTAGCTGGGATTACAGGTGCCCGCCACAATGCCCAGCTAACATGTTGTATTTTTAGTAGAGATAGGGTTTCACCATGTTGGCCAGGCTGGTCTTGATCTCCTGACCTCAAGTGATTCGCCCACCTCAGCCTCCCAAAGTGCTGGGATTACAGGTGTAAGCCACTGTGACTGGCCTAAAAAATGTTTTGTATTGTATTGTTTTGTTCCATACAACATATGTGGCAGACTATATCATCTGGTGTTCAATTGAGGAAATGGTGGTTGGTTCCAACAATGGAGAAAAAGACTGGCTATGATGGACTTAACGAATGAGAGAAGGTTTGCTGTACCTTTCTATGGGATTTTTCAAAAGTAATTTTGAGCATCCCAGATCTTCACCTTATGTGCTGACTTTAGAACCTAATCTCCACACAATAAAGATTTCATTGTTATTTATATGTGTTTTTATCAGTTGCAACAAAAAACATCACAAATGATTAACATTTTCTTATAACATGTCCTCTAAGTTCTCCATCTTACTTAGATACCTGCACATATGTATCTGCCTTTACTTATTCAAACAATAATTCTTTTTTGTTTGTTTGTTTTTGGAGATGGAGTCTTGCTCTGTTGCCCAGGCTGGAGTGCAGTGGCGTGATCTCAGCTCACTGCAACCTCCGCCTCCCAGGCTCAAGCGCCCGCCACAATGCCCGGCTAATTTTTTGTATTTTTAGCAGAGATGGGGTTTCACCGTGTTGGCCAGGCTAGTCTCAACTTCTGACCTCAAGTGATCTGCCCATCTCGGCCTCCCAAAGTGTTGGGATTAGACACTGCGTGAGACACTGCACCCGGCCTTAAAACAATAATTCTTAATGTACTTATGGACACTATTTTACAGACTCAAACCTGTAAAAGGTTTTGATATATGAGAAAATTTTCAGGCCGGGCAGGGTGGCTCACGCCTGTAATCCCAGCTCTTTGGGAGGCTGAGGCGGGTGAATCACCTGAGGTCAGAGTTCAAGACCAGCCTAGCCAACCTGGCAAAACCCCATCTCTACTAAAAATACAAAAATTAGCTGGGTGTGGTGGTGGGCGCCTGTAATCCCAGCTACTTGGGAGGCTGAGGCAGGAGAATCACTTGAACCCGGGAGGCAGAGGTTGCAGTGAGCCAAGATCGCGCCGTTGCACTCCAGCCTGGGTGACAGAGTGAGACTCCATCTCAAAAAAAAATTTTCCATTTAATACATTACAGCAGTATCATACCATGTACATGTGAAAATAAAGCCTGTTGAAATATTAACCCTACTTTCCATTCATTAAATTTTTCTTCAGGCATTTTTTCTGCACACTAGTCATAGCTGTCACCATTTTGTTTCATAATTGTGTTTAGAATGATTCTTTTCTACAGAGATACACTTTGTCTAGGAATATGCATTATTTACTAAAGAGATATGCTTTCTCTGTTCTTTAAGCATGAAGACTTCTTAGTCTTTACTGATTTTTGACAAAGGAACAGAAATATTTCTCTGCTATAAGAAAAACAGGCATGGCATAGTGGCTCATGCCCATAATCCCAGCACTTTGGGAGGCCACAGCGGGAGGATCACTTGAGCCCAGGGGTTCAAGACCAACTTGATAGTGAGCAACATAGTGAGAGACCCTGTCTCTACAAAAGAAAAAAAAAATTTAAATTAGCTGGGCATGGTGGCATGTGCCTGTAGTCCCAGATACTCAGGAGGCTGAGGTGGGAAGACTGCTTGAGCCCAGAAGGTCAAGGCTGCAGCAAGCTATGATTGCACCACTGTACTCCAGCCTGGGTGACAGAGCGAAACTGTCTCAAAAAGAAAAAAAAAAAGCAAAGCAATACATAGCATCCTCCTTGCTCTTCTTCAAATATGGCAGACGTGTTCCAACCTCAGGTCCTTTCTACCTGCTCAGAATTCCCTTCCTCCAGATTCTTGAGTGGCAAGCTCTGTGACTTCCTTTAGGTCTTTACTCAAAATTTACCTTCTCAGTCAGGTCCTTATCTAAAATTTTGACTCCACTTCCCACGCACATGGAACTTTATATCCTTCTTCTCTGCTTCATTGTTTTTACCTCAGCACTTATCACTAACAGATATTTTACTTATTTATCTTATTTATTGTCTGTCTCCCTGATACAATGAAAACGGTATAAGTTTTGACTGTTTGGTTCACTCCTGTATTCTCAAAACCCCTAGATTAACACCTGGCACATAATAGGCACTAGAAAAATATTGGTGGAATGAAGAGTACATTAATGAATGAAGACCAAACAGTCTCTCTTTTATTTATTTTTAATTTTTGAGACAGGATCTTGCTCTAGCAACCAGGCTGGAATGCAGTGGTGCAATCTCAGCTCACTGCAGCCTTGACCTCCCAGGGTCAAGTGATCCTCTTGTCTCAGCCTTATAAGTAGGTGGGACTATATATAGGTGCACATCACCACACCTGGCTAATTTTTTTAGAGATGGGGTCTCATTATGTTGCCCAGGCTGATCTGCTTGCCTCGCCCTCCCGAAGTGCTGGGATTACAGGTGTGAGCCACTGTGCCCAGCCTCAGTCTCTCTTTTAAGCAAGAGCAACCATACTTTGTCTTGCTGGATGTGGTCTAGATTTCCTGATTTTTCAAAAGTCTGAATTTGTAACGTAAAATTTCTCAATATGTAAATATTGGTTCTAACATATTTTTTTAAATGTATGTTTAAAAAACACATTTACATTAGACTGTGGGTTGCCTCTTAATGTGCAATATACCCTCTTAAATTAGTCATCTCCAACCTCATCAATCCTGTCTGTTATTCATACAAAAATCATTCACTGATAGCATGTCTTTTGCAGCAACATGGATGGAGCAGGAGGCCAGTATCCTAAGTGAAAGAACTCAGAAACAGAAAATCAAATACCGCATGTTCTCACATATACGTGAGAGCTAAATAATAGGTACACATGTATATACAGAGGAAAATAACCCCAAAAGGGGTAGGGTTGGGAGGGGTGAGGGCAGTGAAATTATTATTATTATTGTTATTTTTTGAGACGGAGTCTCGCTCTATCGCCCAGGCTGGAGTGCAGTGGCACGATCTTGGCTCACTGCAAGCTCCGCCTCCCGGGTTCACGCCATTCTCCTGCCTCAGCCTCCCGAGTAGCTGGGACTACAGGCGCCCGCCACTACGCCCGGCTAATTTTTTGTATTTTTAGTAGAGACGGGGTTTCACCATGTTAGCCAGGATGGTCTTGATCTCTTGACCTCGTGATCTGCCTGCCTCGGCCTCCCAAAGTGCTGGGACTACAGGCGTGAGCCACCGCATCCGGCCGGAGAAATTATTTATTAGGTACAATGTTCACTATTCAGGTGATGGTCACACTAGAAGCCAAAACCTCACCATCATCCAATATGTAACAAACCTGCACCTGTAACCCCTTGAATCTATTTTTTAAAAATCATATATCATTGTTTACTTATATGACAGAGCCCCTATCGTTATTGAGCTAGCTGCTTTCTCTGGAGGAGAAGTCAATACATATGTAAAACTTATATAGGTAAAGAAAAAAAGGCTAGGCAGAATTATATTTGCCGTGCATTCACCTCTCTTCTACATCCATAGTACTTACCACTTTTATCTCTAGAATTGTATGTATAGGGGTGAACAGTGACCTCAGATTATAAAATAAAGTATGTAAAAATGACTATAAACTTCTGTAATTTCAATCAATCCACTGATCATTAAAAACTGGTAAAACAGACTGTTGAATTTTAGGATTAAGAGATATCAGCTGTCTAAGAACACAGCACTTTCTCATTTATCATCTTGTTATAACTAAGCCTTATTTCTCTCATTAGAGAAAAATGCTGGCTGGCAGTGTTTTCCAGACTTAGCGTATTACTGCTATCTAATAAGAATGCCAAACCACAGCTTTCTCCTAGCACTTATGTGGCAAGAGTGCTAGTCTTCTCATCTGTCTCTGCCTTTTGTTCTCCATATTCCTACCTCAGCAGTGTAGATCAAGACAAGCACTTGACAAAGAGTTTGAATTTAAATGATTAATTCTTGACGCACTAGGCTAATGCCTAGCTCATTTGATCACATTTGATAGACTGCGATTGTTTTCCTTTTTCCTTTACTTTTCCATTTATTATTTTTTCTAAGAAATTTTCTTCCCCCTGTCCGCCCTGTAGGTCTGACAAAAGAAATAGAAAGAGGTGGGGGCAAAGGTGAAAGGCAGGTCTCCATCAAACTCATGAACTGATTTTGTGCCTTTTGTTCATGAGACACCATGATAAACACACCAAACGGTGAAAAGAAGTCCTTACTTTACCACGAACTTGCTCTGTGACATCAGATATTTCACTTCCTTTCTCTTGGCTGCAGTTCTTCATTTGTGAAATGAGGGTGCTAAAGGAGTTCAAGGTTTATTTCCCACTCTAAAAGGATTTAAAATCGAGTTGGGAAAATAGGTATAAAGACACGAAACATTAACAAGTAAGAATAATAAAACTTCAATTGTCACCTGCAAGGGAATGAATCTAAGCTTTCTACATAGTATGATGATTTTTAGTATTTCATCAGCTGTACCAGGTCTTCTAATGTCCCTCCTTAGTAGGAAATTCCTAGCAAATCATCTACAAATGTACATTGTTTAGTCAGGTAAAGTTTTAAATTTTATTTTATTTTAAGTTCTGGGATACATGTGCAGGACGTGCAGGTTTCTTACTTAGGTAAACGTGTGCCATGGTGGTTTGCTGCACCTATCAACCCATCACCTAGGTATTAAGCCCCGCATGCATTAGCTGTTTATCCTGATGCTCTCCCTCCGACCTGTGTTCTCATTGTTCAGCTCCCACTCACAAATGAGAACACGTGGTGCTTGGTTTTCTGTTCCTGTGTTAGTTTTAGTCAGCTAAATTTTTACATTTAAAAGTACACTTTTTAAAAAACCCATTACTGAGTTCATTAAATTCAAAGCTGACAAATAGTTTTGAAGCAGTGGATCCATAATTTTGAGGGAGTTAAAGGTTTTTGTTAACATCTTGATTCTAGTCAGAGGATAACTGAGATCAATCACTTGTTTAGGTGGGAACTCAATAGATTAGTTCTAGCTTAAGAAAATAAGGTGATGGGGGAAACAATAACAAATGCTTCCTCCTAGGGAGGCAGTCTAACTTAGTAGTTCTTAAAGTGTGGTTTCCAGTTATACAGACTGTAAATTTCTCTAGAATATTCTGTGAGGTCTATCTCTTAGACACTTGAATATAGAAAATGGGCACAAAATGATAAACTCTAATGGTAGGCATGTCTATACAACTATATAACATAAGAGTATTATTACATATAGATTGTATGTTATAATACATAAAAATGTATATACATCTTTACACACATTGAAATTGTTCATATTGGCTGGGTGCGGTGGCTCACGTCTGTAATACCAGCACTTTGGGAGGCCTAGGCGGGCGGATTACTTGAGGTCAGGAGTTCAAGACCAGCCTGGCCAATATGGTGAAACCCTGTCTCTACTAAAAATACAAAAATTAGCCGGGTGTGGTGACCCATGCCTCTAATCCCAGCTACGAGGGAGGATGAGGCAGGAGAATGGCTTGAACCCAGGAGGTGGAGGTTGCAGTGAGCTGAGATCGTGCCACTACACTCTAGCCTGGGCGATAGAGCGAGACCCCCTCAAAAAAGAAAAAAAAAATCGCTGGGCGCGGTGGCTCACACCTGTAATCCCAGCACTTTGCGGGGCTGAGGCAGGTGGATTATCTGAAGTCAGGAGTTTGAGACCAGCCTGGCCAACATGGTGAAACCCCGTCTCTACTAAAAATACAAAAAATTAGCCGGGTGTGGTGGTAGGCACCTGTAACCCCAGCTACTTGGGAGGCTGAGGCAGGAGAATTGCTTGAACCTGGGAGGTGGAGGTTGTAGTGAGCCAAGATCTCGCCATTACACTCCACCCTGGGCAACAAGAACAAAACTCCACCTCAAAAAAAATAAAATAAAATAAAAATAAATAAATAAATAAAATGTGTTCATATTGATCTTAATTTTTATGAGTGAAAAATATATAAGAAGCTATTATTTTCATTTATAAAAGTTTTATTGTCATATTTGTTTTCAAATCACTTTATTTTTATTTTTATTTATTTATTTTTTTTGAGACAAAGTCTCACTCTGTCGCCCAGGCTGGAGTGCAGTGGCACGATCTTGGCTCACTGCAAGCTCTGCCTCCCAGGTTCATGCCAATCTCCTGCCTCAGCCTCCCGAGTAGCTGGGACTACAGGCGACTGCCACCATGCCCAGCTAATTTTTTGTATTTTTAGTAGAGACGGGGTTTCCCTGTGTTAGCCAGGATGGTCTCGATCTCCTGACCTCGTGATCCACCCGCCTCTGCCTCCCAAAGTGCTGGGATTACAGGCGTGAGCCACTGTGCCCAGCCTCAAATCACTTTTATTTGCTGAACAAACTTTGATTATTACTAACCCTATGAAAAAATCATACTAGGAATTATTATCCTACTTTTTTTTTTTTTTTTTTTTTTTTTGAGACAGAGTCATGCTGTGTTGCCCAGGCTGGAGTGCAGTGGTGCTATCTCAGCTCACTATAACCTCTGCCTCCCTGGTTCAAGGGATTCTAGTGTCTCAGCCTCCCAAGTAGCTGGGTTAACAAGCACACACCACCACACTTGGACAATTTTTTTGTATTTTTAGTAGAGAAGGGGTTTTGCTATGCTGTCCAGGCTGGTCTCAAACTCCTGGCCTCAAGTGATCTGCCTGCCTCGGCCTCCCAAAGTGCTGAGATTACAGGCATGGGCCACCACACCCAGCCTATTATCCTACTTTGTATATAAGAAAATTGAGGCTTAAATAGCTCCCATTCACAATTACTACAAAGAGAATAAAATACCTAGGAATCCAACTTACAAGGGATGTGAAGGACCTCTTCAAGGAGAATTACAAACCACTGCTCAGTGAAATAAAAGAGGACACAAACAAATGGAAGAACATTCCATGCTCATGGATAGGAAGACTCAATACCGTGAAAATGGCCATACTGCCCAAGGTAATTTATAGATTCAATGTCATCCCCATCAAGCTACCAATGACTTTCTTCACAGAATTGGAAAAAACTACTTTAAAGTTCATATGGAACCAAAAAAGAGCCCGCATCACCAAGTCAATCCTAAGCCAAAAGAACAAAGCTAGAGGCATCATGCTACCTGACTTCAAACTATACTACAAGGCTATAGTAACCAAACAGCATGGTACTGGTACCAAAACAGAGATATGGACCAATGGAACAGAACAGAGGCCTCAGAAACAACACCACACATCTACAACCATCTGATCTTTGACAAACCTGACAAAAACAAGAAATGGGGAAAGGATTCCCTATTTAATAAATGGTGCTGGGAAAACTGGCTAGCCATATGTAGAAAGCTGAAACTGGATCCCTTCCTTAACCTTATAAAAAATTAATTCAAGATGGATTCAAGACTTAAATGTAAGACCTAAAACCATAAAAACCCTAGAAGAAAACCTAGGCAATACTAAGACATAGGCATGGGCAAAGACTTCATGACTGAAACACCAAAAGCAATGGCAACAAAAGCCAAAATTGACAAATGGGATCTCATTAAACTAAAGAGCTTCTGCACAGGAAAATAAACCGTCATTAGAGTGAACAGGCAATCTACAGAATGGGAGAAAATTTTTGCCATCTACCCATCTGACAAAGGGCTAATATCCAGAATCTACAAAGAAGTTAAACAAATGTACAAGAAAAAAATAACCCCTTCAAACAGTGGGCAAAGGATATGAACAGACACTTCTCAAAAGAAGACATTTATGCAGCCAACAGACATATGAAAAAATGCTCATCATCACTGGTTATCAGAGAAATGCAAATCAAAACCACAATGAGATACCATCTCACACCAGTCAGAATGGTGGTCATTAAAAAGTCAGGGAACAACAGATACTGGAGAGAATGTGGACAAATAGGAACACTTTTACACTGTTGGTAGGAATGTAAATTAGTTCAACCATTGTGGAAGACAGTGTGGTGATTCCTCAAGGATCTAGAATTAGAAATACCATTTGACCCAGCAATCTCATTACTGGGTATATACCCAAAGGATTATAAATTATACAACTATAAAGACACATGCACACGCATGTTTATTGTGGCACTATTCACAATAGCAAAGACTTGGAACCAACCCAAATGTCCATCAATGATAGACTGGATTAAGAAAATGTGGCACATATACACCATGGAATACTATGCAGCCATAAAAAAGGATGAGTTCATGTCCTTTGCAGGGACATGGATGAAGCTCGAAACCATCATTCTCAGCAGATTATCACAAGGACAGAAAACCAAACACCGCATGTTCTCACTCACAAGTGGGAGTTGAACAATGAGAACACATGGACACAGGGCGGGGAACATCACACACTAGGGCCTGTTGGTGGGTGGGGGTGCTGGGGGAAGGATAGCATTAGGAGATATACCTAATGTAAATGACGAGTTGACGAGTTGATGGGTGCAGCAAACCAACATGGCACACATATACCCATGTAACAAACCTGCACGTTGTGCATATGTATCCTAGAACTTAAAGTATAATAAAAAAAAGAAAGAAAATTGCGGCTTAAATAAGGTAAGTGATTTTCTTAAATATACATAGCTAATGAGTAACTGCAGTTCAAATACAAAATTTCCTATATTTTGTAGTACCACATTATTGATTGTCATGTATTTTTACAAAACTATAAAAAGAGAAGCATTATTATGAGAATATTCAAAGATACTTTTACTCTAAACTAAAAAATCAATAGACACATTCTTTTGTTTTGTTTTTGTTTTTTGAAACAGAGTCTTGCTCTGTTGCCCAGGCTAGGGCATGATCTTGGCTCACTGCAACCTCCACCTCCCAGGTTCAAGTGATTCTCCTGCCTCAGCCTGTGGAGTACCTCAGATTATAGGCGTGCACCACTATGCCCGGCTAATTTTTGTATTTTTAGTAGAGACAGGGTTTCACCATATTGGCCAGGCTGGTCTTGAACTCCTGACTTCAAGTGATCCGTTCACCTCAGATTCCCAAAATGCTGGGATTACAGGAGTGAGCCACTGTGCCTGGCCTAAAACATTCATTTTTTCTTAGACATTTTCTGTCTTTTGATTTCAGCAGGTAGCCTGCAGGTAACTTTTTCAGGGTAAGGGTACAAATCTCTGTGCTTCTTCATATTTCTCACTGTATAAGTCTCTAGAAAACATGCGCTTAAATGACAAAGTATGTAATTTGAAAATGAATACACCAAAGATCATAACAAGCAAAACTGACAGTGCAACAAGAACAAGGATAGTATAAATAAATGCTAAGAAAATATGTAAAAAGTCACTGAAAAGCAGACATAAATGTCAGGCTCTTTTTTTTTTTTTTTTTTTTTTTTTAAAAAGACAGAGTCTTGCTCTGTCACCCAGGCTGGAGTGCAGTGGTGCAATCTTGGTTCACCACAGCCTCCGCCTCCCAGGTTCCAGCAATTCTCCTGCTTCAGCCTCCTGAGTAGCTGGGACTACAGGCATGCGCCACCACGCCCAGCTAATTTTTGTATTTTTAGTAGAGATGGGGTTTCACTATGTTGGCCAGACTGGTCTTGAACTCCTCACCTCAAGTGATCCACCAAGCCAGGCCTCACAGAGTGCTGGGATGATAGGCGTGAGCCACCGTGCCTGACCAATGTCAGGCAATTTCTATAATACACTAGCCTAGACATTCTCTCCCTCTGTCATCTCAATGGTTAAAGGTATTCTTAAAAAATCTATTCCTGGCTTCTGAAATACACTCTGACAGAAAGTTCTAGCAGGAAATGGACTTGACAACTAGCTGACTCAGCAGAGAGCTAATCTAGCTAATCTTCAAAGACTCAATAAACATGCACACATTCTTTCTCACTAGTTCTTAAATTTCTTCCCAGCAGAACAACCTGCATGGAGGTCTGAGAACCTCCTACACTGCTCTGAAGGCATTACAGAGATTACTAAAATGATTATTGAGCCCAGTCTAGAAGTGACTTTATATTACAGCCCAGTGTGGACTCTACATTAGAAATAATGTTTAATAAAAGGTTTAATAAAAGCCATTCTGAATATTTTTTGAGCTTTTATAATGGGCACAAATTACCAATGGAGGTAAACACATGCCCTCTAGAATCTAACATTTTTTAAAACACATTTTTAATTTTTTAAATTGATATACAATTTTTAAATTGTATGTTTAAAATTGTATGTTTAAAACACGTTTAATTTTTAAAATTGATATACAATTGTACATGTATAAGATCTAACATTCTCTTGTTCAAAATCTGAAAATCATACGTATTACCAAAACTCATCTTTAGCACTATGGCTTACCTTCAATCTCATCTTACTATCATTACAATATTCTAACAACTTTTTCCGAAAAAAGGCATGAGGAGTATGAAAATAAATGTGACATTATGTGTTTCTAAATGCTCATCAGTAAGAGACATGTTCTTAAAAAAGGTACATTAATTCAATAGACTACTATGTCACTCTTCAGTACTAATATGGAACGATTTCCAAGATTAAGTACAAAATAAAACAAGGTGCAGAATATTGTAAGAAGGCAGCAACTGCCAAAATATAATATAATTACTTGTATGTATGGAGACTATATCTAGAATGAAATATAAGAAACTAGTAACACTGGCTGTATCCAGGGAAGGGACATGGGTAGTTGGAAGACAGAGGTGAAAGGAAGCCTTTCACTGTATATTATCTTTACCTTTTGAATTATATACTATATCCAAGTATTATTTATTCAAGGAAGAAAAAAGCTTTCCTTCTTTTGATATTCCCTATGTTGTACAGCTCGCTGATAATTTTCTAAGCTCATTACTTCTTTCCTAGCATTATATTATCAATATATAATGATATTTCTTCAAATCAAATCAATACCCACTTAGCAGCAGACGCCTAAGTTGCCTGGCTTCTAAATGCTTTTATTTATCACAGCCTTTAGAAAGAACATTACAATGAAATTGCTGGCAGATTCCAAAACTGCTAGGTGGAAAAAGATTCACATAGCAGATCTCTATAGATCTAAAGGTGCTTTCAAAATAGGCCACAAGAGAAACTTGGTGTTTAATATTTTTTCTTGATTAAAAAAAGCCTCATCTTTTAGAGCTAAGGTTTTATGTCATCTTTAAAACTCACATTCCTAGTTGACTATCAAGACCCAGTACTTCACTGTATAAATATTAAGATGCACAAATATGTTTTATTAACTCCATAAATGTTATGTGCATATTCTTCTTTATGAAAGGAAAAAGAGAATGAAATTGAAACACATTCACATTCCTACCTTCAAACATCTCTCATCGGTCAAGAGCGCAACTTGCTTTTCTGAAGCTTGCTTTTCCACGTACCTAGAATTTTTACCATTCCAAACACAAAAAGAGAAAATTAAACATTCAACATATTTAAATAGCATATTGGGAAAAAGAACTACCTAGATTGGTAGCCATTTTTTTCATTTCTTCACAAAAATAAATTCAGTATGACATTTATGGTTTAATGGCAATTTTAAACTCCTTAAATCAGCTGGATTTCATAGTCTATAGATATAAACATTAAAAAAGGCCATAAACCCCAGGAATAGGAAATGTTATTTCTAAAAAGTAACTCTGGAGAACTTACAAATTATGTCCCTTTGTAAAAATACTTTTCTTTTTGCCCAATTTTCAAATCCAACAAGGAAATCCCACAATTAAAAACAGAATAGGTTACTATTCCTTTCCCTACTTCAGAAATAACTGGATCTGAGATCTCTTATTTAGTACCAAATTCTAGTATAGTATGTGTTAAATATGTACTTCTCTTTTTACCTCCTAAAAGATGGAAGACGTCGGATGTTTTCACATTGATTATTTGATAAAAAATTTATTCTTCTTTTGGCTTCTGGAAGATTACAGCACAGGACACTTAAGGGCTGGGAATAGAAATGCTCTAATAGAGAAAGCTGAAAGACATGTGAAGATTAAACATATTTGTTATATTTTGGCAGTAAATCTATTGCACTACATCTGCTCAATTTTAAGGATTTTTTTTAAAGAGCCAAAGTATTTATGGCACTAATATATTTAATAATGTCACAATAATACTGCAAACAACATAAAAATGGCTATATAACTCTCATATTTTAAGGTTCCAATTCCGTGAAGAAGGTCAGAAAATGGTAATCTTTGAAATACAAACTAAGATAAACTAATATAAAAGGACAGAATAGCTATCTGCAAAAGCAACACATAATAATTATAAATGTGGTGTGGACCAAACTGAGGTTTAACTTAAGGGTCTAATAGATACCTCAAAAATCATAAGAAAATGCCAATCTAAAATCAGTGTAAAAACTGGTCTGTTACAAAAAAATAATGCTACAATGGTAGGAGCTGTGCCTATGGATTAAAGTGAATGATGAAAATTTATCTTTTCAAATTAATTTTTTTCCCATGGAGGAAAACATGGTGTACTATCTGGTAAATATTAAGTATTCTAATAATAGAATGCTGTGGGCTCTATGGTAGAAGGGAAGACAATTTTCCAGATTCTAACATTCAGTTTGCTTAGAATCAACATAATGAACATTTGGATAATCTTGTATACATTTGGATAGTCTTGAGTTTTATACCTAGAAACCGGTATAACTCGCAAGACTATGCAAATGTTCATTATGTTGATTCTAAGCAAACTTTGCTTGACCAGTTTGGTATTTTTGGGTACCTTGATACTGGTCACTCCTCATCACAAATTAATAAATTAGCATGTTAGGTTACATATCCATCTTAAGGTATTTGTTTGGGATGAATCAATAATCTTGGGCTTGATCCTTCCTGGGGGAACTGATAATGAATTTCTGAGTTTATAATGCTGACAACAAGACACCCAAGGCTAGAGGAAATCTTCCAAAATAGTCCATTCTCTAAGGCTGTAATGCAAAGGGCCTGCCTAACTTAGAAACAAGTACAAAATAGAAAGCAACTGTTTATGCCAGGTGCTAAATTACTTTTGCACATATTAACATAATTTTGTTTCTTATCTTTTCTAATTATGTCAAAGTGATAATGCTTATCCCAATGTTAACACTACTTTTTAGACACAAGAAAAATAAAAACTAAACAGGCTAAGGGGCTTGCTGCGGAAGAGGAATAGGAGGAAGCCACAGAAGTTACAGTAGAGCTACAAATAGGATATGAACCCATTATCACTTAACTATTTTGTTCAAGTGTGTTTTCAATATCTGGGTCAATCAACAAGTTGGTTAACATATCTACCTACTGAAGGGAAGGCTAAAACACACGGAATGATAATATGTCCCGTTGTACATCCTACGGAAATCAGGAATTACATAGTCCTAGTTACTCAGGAAACTAAGATGGAAGATCGCTTGAGCTCAGGAGTTTGAGACCAGCCTGGGCAACAGAGTGAGACTCTGTCTCAAGTAGAAATCAGGACTTACCAATATTTTCCACTGAGGACTAGGAAAACTGGGGAAATGAGGTCTAAAGATGCTGTCACTTGTTAGTGGTGTGACCTTGGCCAAGCCACTTAACTTAAATCTTAATTTCTTCATGTGCAAAACTGAGGATAATACACATGAATAAAACCACGTAGGCCAGGCAAGGTGACTCACGCCTATAATATCAGCACTTTGGGAGGCCAAGGTGAGCAGATCACCAGAGGTCAGAAGTTTGAGACCAGCCTGACCAACATGGTGAAACCCCATCTCTACTAAAAATACAAAATTAACCAGGCGTGGTGGCGCATGCCTGTAATCGCAGCTACTCAGGAGGCTGAGGCAGGATAATCACTTGAAATCGGGAGGCAGAGGTTGCAGTGAGCTCATATTATGCCACTGCACTCCAGCCTGGGCAACAGAGCGAAACTCCATCTCAAAAAGAAACAAAAACAAAAAAACCATGTAAATAGTTTAGTAAAGTGTCAAGCATAAAGAAAGTGCTTAATAAATTATCAGGAAACCATAAAATCATCTAATCTGATTGCCTTATTTTACAAATGAGAAAACTGAGACCCTGAGAGATTACGTAACTTGGTTAATGTCCTTTACTTTCTGTCTCAAGGTATTTAGAGTACAGTTTCTATTTCCTGAATCTCTTTTTCTCTTGGCTTCAGTGGTACTCCACCACTTTCTATTGGTTCTCCTTGTTTTTAGTCTCATTTTCTACTGCTCAGTTTTACAGGTCAGTTTGTCTTAAGGTGCTGCCCTTAGCCTTTCCTTACTCCCTCTAGCTGACATTTCATCCTTATAACATGACTTTAACAGCCACCTTTTAAGGATAAGTCCTAAATATCTATTTCCAGTCCAAATCTTTCTCCTGAGCACAAAATCTTTATATCGAACACACCCCTAAATTAACCATATACAAAAAGAAACTCATCCTTTTCTCACAACAACCTTGCTCTTTGCTATGTATTAACATGTACAGTTAATAAATGGTACTAACCTCCAATCTGCCAAGCTAGAGCCTGTGTCATCTTACTCCTCTCTTAAACATCCTTTCAGCTTCAAGTCAAGTAAGAAAAAACAGAACAAAACAGAACATCCTATCACCTACTTAGTCACCAAGTTTTTTGATTCGATCTCATCCTCAAATTTGTTTCCTCCTCTGTAGTTCCACTATCATTACCTTAGTTTATTTAAGTGCTTGTCATGTCCTGTCTAGATTACTGCAATAGCATTCTAACAGATCTCTCTTCCCCTACTGTTGCTTTTGCCTGAAATTTTGACCTGGCTAGCTCCTATTTCTTAGGCATACACTTCTGTTTTCCTGTGGAACCCCAAGGCATGTTTCTTTCATAGCATTGACTACTCAGACTTGTGGGTTTACTGTTTTGCCTCCATCATTAAACAAATAACAATTTGAAGGCAGAGATTTCTTTTTTTTTTTTTTTTCTGAGATGGAGTCACACTGTTGCCCAGGCTGCAGGTGCAGTGGCATGATCTTCGCTCACTCGCCCACTACAACCTCCACCTCCCAGGTTTAGACGATCTCCTGCCTCAGCCCCCTAAGTAGCTGGGATTAGAGGCATGTGCCACCATGCCTGGCTAATTTTTTGTATTTTTAGTAGAGACAGGGTTTCACCATGTTGGCCAGGCTGGCCTCGAACTCCTGATCTCATGATTCGCCTGCCTCCGCCTCCCAAAGTGCTGGGATTATAGGCGTGAGACACCGTGCTCAGCCCAGAGATTTCTTTTTTATCTGTATCTTCAGGGTTCAGCATAGTGCTTGGTTGACAATAGGTTCTTGACAAATATTTATGAGTAAATGAATGAAATGAAATTAAAGAAATAATTTAGAAAGTTTAATCTTGATATCATTTAATTCTACATATTCCTAAGGTAAATAATGCTTTATTCTTTTAAAATACTCTTTAAAAGGTCAAAGTTGGGAGGAAAAGATACATATTAGACAAAGAAACCACTGCTATCTTTTTTTGAAGAAAACATGAGAAATTATAATCTTCAAGGCACTACACAAAATGAAGTATTACCAAATTGAACTTTTTTTTTTTTTTCTTTAATGGAGTCTCACTCTGTCACCCAGGCTGGAGTGCAGTGGCGCTATCTCGGCTCACTGCAGCCTCCGCCTCCTGGGTTCACGCCATTCTCCTGCCTCAGCCTCCTGAGTAGCTGGGACTACAGGTGCCCGCCACCACGCCCAGCTAATTTTTTTGTATTTTTGGTAGAGACAGGGTTTCACCGTGTTAACCACGATGGTCTTGATCTCCTGACCTCGTGATCCACCCGCCTCGGCCTCCCAAAGTGCTGGGATTACAGGCGTGAGCCACTGCACCTGGCTATCAAATTGAACTTTTGCACCAAAGGTTACTAATATACATATAGGTTTCTAAAATCATAATTTTGTTTGTTTTTTATAGAGACAGGTCTCTTGCTCTGTCACCCAGGCTAGAGTGCAGTGGCACAATTACGGCTCACTGCAGCTTTGACTTCCCAGGCTCATGTGATTCTCCCACCTCACCCTCCCGAGGACCTGGGACTCTGTAAATAAGCCACCACGCCTGGCTTATTTTTTTATTTTTAGTAGAGATGAGGCTGCATTATGTTGTTCAGGCTAGTCTCAAACTACTAAGCTCAAGTGATCCTCCCACCTTGACTTCCTAAAATGCTGGGATTATAGTCATGAGCCACCATGCCTGGCATAATATATAGGTTTTAATGAACTAGACAACTGGCATGTGTTCACAATGACTACACTTAATGTAGCTGCCAAGAAAAGGAAATAATACTAACTTTTAAACAACTGGAGAATGGGGATCTTTTTTAGGTTACAGCATGTATCATGAAACTAAATTCCTGAATTAGCTTCGGGCAATTCACGAAACTAGTGAAAATGCATTCCCAATGTATCAGAATACAAATTACAGAGACACACACACACACACACATGCACGGTCCAGAAACTAAAAACGTTTTTCATATCTTTAAAGGATTATTAAAGAAGAAGAAACAGAAACAGAAACAGCAGTGACCACATGTAGCATGCAAAGCTAAAAATGGGCGGGCGTAGTGGCTCATGCCTGTAATCCCAGCACTCTGGGAGCCAAGGTGGGTGGATCACCTGAGGTCAGGAGTTCGAGACCAGCCTGGCCAACATGGTGAAGCCCTGTTTCTATTAAATATACAAAAATCAGCCAGGCGTGGTGGCATGCACCTGTAATCCCAGCTACATGGGAGGCTGAGGTAGAATTGCTTGAACCCGGGAGGCGAAGGTTGCAGTGAGCTGAGATCGTGCCACTGCACTCCAGCCTGGGCAACAAAGTGAGACTATATCTCGAGAAAAAAAAAGCTAAAAATGTTTAATATCTGGCCCTTTACAGAAATTTGCTGACCCCTTATATATAGAATTTCCTTGGCAGAAAAAGTCCATAAGCTTTCATGAGAGTCTCGGAAACAAACCAAAAAAGTCCCCTTGTCCCTACCCCCAAAATGGTTAAGAATTGCTGGAATAGAAGTCTTTTCCCATTATTAATATCCTAATGAATGTATTCTCTACATTTTGCTGCAAGGTAACAAAGGAATTGTAGAACCTAGAATAAAATAACTGGAATTTACTTATTCTAGATTTTGCCATTTAAAATGCCTGTCACACTAGACAGCCTGAAATCATGTGCAAATTATTTAGAATCAGCTTGAGAATTTTCAAACCCATTACTGTGTTCTTACCTGAAGTCCTTTTATAAAGTTTTGAATTGAGAAATCATGATACAAAAAAATGTTGGTCAGAACCTGTAATACTTTTTCATTTATTTTAAAGGGAAACTGAGTTGTAAGAAGTAGCTGAAAGAGATTAAAAGGGAGGGGGACATACTCCTTGTTAGTCTTCATAAATACTCTTCATAAATACTAAGTATTAATAATGAGGCAAAGAATGATACTATGACACGGTTAACTATGAAAGCTGCGATTAATAGCTAGTTTTTTAAGCTCAAATGTCAACAAAAATTTTAAGTTAATTTATACAAGACTAACAAAAAGAAGCTACTTATACTATATCTTCAGAACCAAAGATCTATACCATCTTCCATCAAATTCCTGATTTTAAAAAATACCACCTATTAACTATATGATTCTTTTTATTTTCCTCATCAGAAACCACTGAAGAAGCTGCAGGCTTTGGCAATTCTTATTACCAGATGAGATTTTTTTCATTCCTGCTGATTCAAATTAATGAAGAGTAACATATTATGTATTGTTGAAAGAGAAACAGAAATGTCTATTTCACAGACGTCTATTTCAAAAGTATAGAATAGCTGAATTTGTATTATTTGGCTAATTTTCAATAGTCTATAGTGATGTTTTATACCTGAAAATGAAAAGTCACACAAGGCTTCTTAAACAGAAACATAGTTGTAAAAGGCCAATTGAATTTGGCTATAACCAAGTTTTTTTTTTTTTTTTTTGTAGAGGAAAGGTCTTGCTCTTTTGCCCAGGCTGGAGTGCAGTGGTGGCATCATAGCTCACTGTAGCCTTGAACTTCTGGGCTCAAGTGATCCTCCCACCTCAGCCTACCAAGTAAAAGGGATTATAGGTGCTTGCCACCCTTTCCTGCCTAGCCAAGCAAATTTAAAAATTGTAGCTTGAAAACATTTTCCTTAAAGTGTCTATAAATCACTTTTATGGAAAAAAAGAAAAACACTAAAACCCATGTATAAGTGGCTAGTGGGCAGGTTGTTATTAGTTTACCTTAAATAAGCAGCATAAAGCACATCTTAAAGGAGGTGAGTCCAGAAGCAATTTGGGAAAGGTCAATGATATGGTTTGGCTGTGTCCCCACCCAAATCTCATCTTGAATTCCCAAGTGCTGTGGGAGGGACCTGGTGGGAGGTAACTGAATCATGGGGAAAAGTCTTTCCCATGCTGTTCTCATGATAGTGAATAAGTCTTATGAAATCTGATGGTTTTATAAAGAGGAGTTCCCCTGCACAAGCTCTCTCTCTTTGCCTGCTACCATCCATGTAAAATGTGACTTGCTCCTCCTTGCCTTCCACCATGATTGTGAGGCCTCCCCAGCCATGTGGAACTGTGAGTCCATTAAACCTCTTTCTTTTGTAAATTGCCCAGTTTCGCCTACGTCTTTATCAGCAGTGTGAGAACAGACTACTACAGTAAATTGGTACCAGCAGAATGGGGCACTGCTGAAAAGATACCCAAAAATGTAGAAGTGACTTTGGAACTGGATGACAGGCAGAGGTTGGAATGGTTTAGAGGGCTCAGAAGACAGGAAAATGTGGGAAAGTTTGGAACTACCTACAGACTTATTGAATGTTTTTGACCAAAATGCCGATAATGATATGGACAATGAAACAGGCTGAGGGGGTCTCAGATGGAGATGACAAACTTGTTGGAAACCAGAGCAAAGGTGACTCTTGTTATGTTTTAGCAAAGAGACTGGTGGCATTTTGCCCCTGCCCCAGAGATTTGTGGAACTTTGAACTTGAGGGAGATGATTTTGGGTATCTTGAGGAAAAAATTTCTAAGCAGCAAAGCATTCAAGAGGTGACTTGAGTGCTGTTAAAGGCATTCCATTTTATGAGGGAAGCAGGGCATAAAAGTTTGGAAAATTTGCAGCCTGACAATGAGATAGAAAAGAAAATCCCATTTCTGAGGAGAAATTCAAGTCAGCTGCAGAAATTTCCGTAAGTAACAAAGAGCCAAATGTTAATCCCCAAAACAATGGGGAAAATATCTCCAGGGCATGTCAGAGGTCTTCATGGCAGCCCCTCTCGTCACAAGCCTGGAGACCTAGGCGGAAAAAGTGATTTCATGGGCTAGGCCCAGAGTCCCCGTGCTGTGTGCAGCTTAGGAAGTTGGTGCTGTGTCCTAGCCACTCCAGCTGTGGCTGAAAAGGGCCAACACAAAGTTTGGGCCATGGCCGCAGAGAGTGCAAGCCCTGGCAGCTTCCACATCGTGTTGAGCCTGTGAGTGCACAGAAGAACTGGGGTTTGGGAACCTCCGTCTAGATTTCAGGAGATATATGGAAAAGCCTGGGTGTCCAGGCAGAAGTTTGCTGTAGGGGCGGGGTCCTCATGGAGAACCTCTGCTAGCGCAGTGCGAAAGGGAAATGTAGGGTCGGAGTCCCCACACACAGTCCTTACTGGGGCACTGCCTAGTGGAGCTGTGAGAAGAGGGCTACCATCCTCTATACCCCAGAATGGTAGATCCGCCGACAGCTTGCACCGTGTGCCTGGAAAAGCTGCAAACACTTAACACCAGCCCATGAAGGCAGCCAGGAGGGAGGCTGTAACCTGCAAAGCCACAGGGGTGAAGTTGCCAAAGACCATGGGAACCCACCTCTTGTGTCAGCATGACCTGGATGTGAGAAATGAGTCAAAGGAGATCATCTGGAGCTGTAAGATTTGACTACCTCGCTGGATTTCAGATTTGCATGAGGCCTGTAACTCCTTTGTTTTGGCCAATTTCTCCCATTTGGAATGGCTGTATTTACCCAATGCCTGTACCCCCACTGTATCTAGGAAGTAACTAACTTGCTTCTGATTCTACAGGCTCATAGGCAGAAGGGACTTGCCTTGTCTCGGATGAGACTTTGGACTGTGGACTATTGAGTTAATGCTGAAATGAGTTAAGACTTTGGGGGACTGTTGGGAAGGCATGATTGGTTTTGAAACGTGAGGACATGTGATTTCAGAGGGGCCAAGGGCAGAATGATATGGTTTGGCTGGGTCCCCACCCAAATCTCATCTTGAATTCCCAAGTGCTGTGGGAGGGACCTATTGGGTGGTAATTGAATCATGGGAGCAAGCCTTTCCTGTGCTGTTCTCATGATAGTGAATAAGTCTCATGAGATCTGATGGTTTTATAAAGAGGAGTTCCCCTGTACAAGCTCTCTCACTTTGCCTGCTGCCATCCATGTAGGATGTGACTTGCTCCTCCTTGCCTTCCACCATGATTGTGAGGCCTCCCCAGCCAAGTGGAACTATGAGTCCATTAAACCTCTTTCTTTTGTAAATTGCTCAGTCTCAGGTGTGTCTTTATCAGCAGCATGAGAACAGACTAACATAGTCAATATTAAAGAATCATACTTGCATTTATGTAGAAACATAGTTAATTAACTTTAGTTGCTAAAGTCTAGGAAAATGTTAGTATTTATTTGTTGTCAAGAGCTGCATGACAAATCAGTTAGGAAACAGTCCACTAAAAACTTCAAATCATTTTATACAAAATGTAAGAGTCAGGCTGGGTGTGGTGGCTCATGCCTGTAATCCCAGCACTTTGGGAGGCCAAGGCAGGTAGATCACTTGAGGTCAGGAGTTCCAGACCAGCCTGTGTCTACTAAAAATACAAATTAGCCAGGCGTGGTGGTGCACCTCATGTAGTCCCAGCTACTCGAGATGCTGAGGCAGGAGAATCACTTGAACTTGGGAGGCGGAGGTTGCAGTGAGCCAAGATTTCGTCACTGCACTCCAGCCTGGATGACAGAGCTAGACTCCTTCTCAAAAAAATAAAAATTAGAAAAACCAAAATGTAAGGGTCAAAATATATTGTTACTACAAAGTCTACAAATTCTGTAAAAATTTACATTATAAACCTATAATTTTCTACTGAGTAAAGATATAAAGAGATTAAGCACATAGATATGATCACTCTTTTCATAAAGCTTATATTTTACCTGAAGAGGTAATATACAAAATCACTGTAAAACTATAAAACACTACAAAAATTATTAAGTAAAAATATTAAAGTATGTGAAGGAATATGTTCAATACAGTACTCAGAGAGTTGTAGAGGCTTATCATTAACAGTTATCTTAACAATCTATTATTGGCAGTTTTCTTTTCATCCTATTTCACTGGTAAAACTTATTCTTTTTACCTTATCGAGTACCGTAGTCAGGTGCTCCTTACAAGACAAAGATTGGAACAATTCTATGCACAATAGAGATGATACTGCATGAGGAAGCAATCGGTGGATGATAATAGGAGATGTGGCTATTCCAAAAATGAGTATTAGTGGAAATTCATGGAGATGTTGACTAGTTTTGAAAGAAAGACACAAAAGTGAAATTTATTTAGCAAATATATTTCAATACATCATATTTCAAGATAAAACAAACTTTAATGCTTACTTTATAGACACTGTTAAGGATTATCACTGCAAATACTAAAATTTTCTAAGTCTTTCACTTTCTTCTATTAAACAGAGAAATAATTACTTTCCAGACAGTCTAGCTCTGAAATCAATCTCTTAATAAAACCTCTCATTTTATAAATAAGAACAGAGAAGTCCAGAAAGTTTTTCCGAAGATTGTACAGTCTTTTTTCTTTTCTTTGTTTTTCAGATGTAGTCCTGCTCTGTCACCCAGGCTGGAGTGCAGTGGTGCAGTCTCGGCTCACTGCAACCTCCACCTCCTGGGTTCAAGCGATTCTCCTGCCTCAGCCTCCTGAGTAGCTGGGACTACAGGTGCATGCCACCATGCCTAATTTTTTAATTTTAGTGGAGATGGGCTTTCACCATATTGGTCAGGCTGGTCTCAAACTCCTGACTTCATGTGATCCACTCACTTCGGCCTTCCAAAGTGCTGGGATTACAGGTGTGAGCCACCGTGCCCGGGCCGAAGATTATACAATCTTAAGTGTTAGAAGAGATATTAGATACCATTCCATTTAATCTCTTATTCAAAGTTTGAGCCCTATCTATAATCTTCCTCACTTTTGGTGGCTAAGGTAGTCATTAAGTCTAAGCTCCAAAAAAAAAGTACAGCTTTTCTGTCACTATTTTGTACTGCGTACTTTCCCAGCATGCTAAGCAGTTCAGTGTCAGCATTAAGAAAAGTCCTAGGATCTGGGCTGGGTGCAATGGTTTATGCAAGGCCTAGGATCTGGGCTGGGTGTGATGGTTCATGTCTGTAATCCCAGTACTTTGGGAGACTGAGGCGGGCAGATCTCTTGAGGCCAGGAGTTTGAGACCAGCCTGGGCGACACGGCAAAACCCCATCTCTACAAAAAATACAAAAATTAGCCGGGCATGGTGGCATGTGCCTATAGTCCTAGCTACTTGGGGACCTGAGAAGGGAGGACTGCTTAAGCCCAGGGGGTGGAGGGTGCAGTGAGCCAAGATCATGTCACTGAGCTCTAGCCTGGGTGACAGAGCCAGACCCTGTCTCAAAAAAAAAAAAAAAAAAAGAAAAGAAAAGTCCTAGGATATAGAACTCTTAGAATCAATGAGGGAAAAAAGATCCTATCAAAGTAGAAATTTAAAGTATATTAGTAAATTAGCCAGGTGTGGTGGCTCATGTCTGTAATCCTAGCACTTTGGGAGGTCCCAAAGAGCACTAAGGAAGGCAGATCACCTGAGTTCAGGAGTTTGAGACCAGCCTGGCTAACATGGTGAAACACTGTCTCTACTAAAAATACAAAAATTAGCTAGGCGTGGCAGCGGGCACCTGTAATCCCAGCTACTCGGGAGGCTGAGGCATGAGAACTGCTTGAACCCGGGAGGCAGAGGTGGCAGGGAGTCGAGAAGGCACCACTGCACTCCAGCCTGGGGGATAGAGCAAGATTCTGTCTCCAAAAAAAAAATGAAAATAAAGTATACTAGTAAATTATTGAACACAATATATAGCTTTAGGCAAATGTAGCTATAACTATTAAAACAAGTTGACATATAGAAGAGGCCAAAATAAACTCCATCCTAAAAAATACACCATGGAAAATGCATGTCACTGAATTTTAAAATAAGAGTTCATTACTTCAATTCTGAGTCTCACATGATTGCTTTGAAGATGCAATGCAATTGTGAAAATAGTTTCTCACTAGAAATATTATATAAATGCGAGATAATGTTATTTAGAAGACACTTGTGCTTAGTAAAACTATATGCAACTCAAAGCATTTAAGAATGGATGGGTATCAGAAAATAAGACCTAATAAAAATCTCAACTTGGCCAGGCGTGGTGGCTCACTCCTGTAATCCCAGCACTTTGTGAGGCCGAGGCAGGCAGATCACCTGAGGTCAGGAGTTCGAGACCAGCCTGGCCAACATGGTGAAACTCTGTTTCTACTAAAAATACAAAAATTAGCCAGGTATGGTGGTGGGCATCTGTAATCCCAGCTACTCAGGAGGCTGAGGCAGAAGAATTGCTTGAACCCATGAGGCGGAGGCTGCAGTGAGCCGAGATCGTACCACTGCACTCCAGCCTGGGCAACAGAGCAAAACACTATCTCAAAAAAAAAAAAAGAAAAAAACAAAAACAACAAACTCAACCTGGAGTAGTTTATCTATTTAATGAGTGAGTAAGAGACAGTCAATCTTGGTGAGATAAACCATATTTAATACTATCTTACCATGTCAATTTAAAATTGGCTAAATGTGCCTTTGATTCTCATTCTTGGCTCAAAAAGCAAATGGAAAATCTGATAGGAGGTCTTTGAATATTCAATTATAAAGAATTTGAATACTTTGATTTTTATCCAGTTGGTATTAAAATGAAGATTATACTTTTCAAGTTAAAAGTATTATTTTCTTAAAAAGGGAATTTTTCATAAAAGCCAGGTGATACACCATCTACCTGCTGATAATTATGAAGTCTTGTAGTACTTTTGTGACAAAGCTTTCCATATCCTTCAAGATAACGACAACAGGAGGAGACTGCCATTGGCTAGAAGTAGTCCTTTTTTTGCTTTGCATTTTTGGGTCCGTCTTCTTTTAAGCCATTGCAGAAAGAAAGAGTTAAAGGTAAGCCTTACCACTCAAACAATGTTATAATGCCACATGTTGACATATCTCTCTTTAAATTTCACAATAACACTGTTTTTTTTTTTCTACCACATGATAAATAGAAACTCAGGTTACTAGAATCTTTCTGTGTCTGACATGGGAATGATAACCAAGAAGAAAAAGGTTCAGTAAAAATCTATAACTCATATGAAATATTTATATTTTCTGCTAAGGAAATGACAGAAAAAAACACAGAAGAGGAAATTTTCTACAAAATTGGTTTTTCTGTTGGTAGAAAGTTATATTCTGCTTTGCTTTACAGTGAGAACTAGTATTTTTAATGAAAAAAACATAATGAATAGTAGTACTTGCTACTCTGCCACTGTGAAATTTCAAGCCTGAAATGGATACTAGGTATCATCTGGTCCAATCTCAATTTTTAAAAAGATATCTGACATAAACCAAAAGTAGCATTTGATCTGGAAAGTCTAAAATTGTGGAGCAAATAAGGTATTATGGTAAGTATTAGACATAGTTTAGTCCCTATATAAAGCAAAATGAAACTTCACTTACAATGATTTCAGCAAAAATGTTGATTGGAAAATGTAACCACAGTATTTTTTTTCCCATACTGTCTGGCCACAAAGCACCATAACCTAAGACTATGGTTTTATGATGCAGTTACCTAGTGTTAACCTAGGTTATTATTTTTCACCAGACTGTCATGGTAGAATGGAATTTCTTTTTACTTATCTGTTTGTCGAATATACTTTACTTAAAGAGCACTGATTCCCTAAGAACTCTAAACATAAAACAAATTAGATTTTAGAAAATACATGATTATTCTTCACTGAACTAAGTTGACAGTGGATACTAGCAGCATGGTTCTATTGGACAAAGCAAACATTGAGGAACCTAAGAGATAATATATTAAAGTTATAGTTACTGTCACAGAGATGGAACATGCAACAGAAGCAATTCCTGATGCTCTGTTTTTGTCATTAGAGGACATTCTCCAACAAATAATATGTCCTTGTAAAAACCTAAGCACTTACCAGGAATTAGGCTGCATACTAATAAAAGAACATTTTAAAATTTGAGTAGCATTAGAAAAAATAAATAGCTACTTTTAAATTAACACCTAGTGCTGCAGAAACATATCCTTGTTAGATCAAAACAGTACTGTCTAATATTATTCCAAGCCACATCAATCATATGTCAATTTCCTGGGAGAAAATCGTCAGTTTATATCTACCTGTGTGACAGTCATATACCAACTGGAAAGTGAATCCATTGAATAATGTGTCTTTCTTTGGGCGACCTGAACACTTTCCTCCTCTTTGGATTTTATATCTACACAGCAGTCCATCAACTGTGAGACCAACTTTTGCAAAAAATGTTTTATATCTGCGGAATATAAAAAGTAAGAAAGCTTATCTCTGCCTCTTCTAAAAATAAAACCAAAGCTCTTGAAACTTCTTGCTCAATGTATTACTTTTTTTTGGCAGAATGTGTTTTTTTATACTTACCATCAATATAGCTAATATAACATTTAACATATTAACTATTGATGCTCATTAGTACTTTCATTAATTCAGACTAAGACTAAACCAAAGCTTATGTATATTATCTTTTTTTTTTTTTTTGAGATGGAGTCTCGCTCTGTCGCCCAGGCTGGAGTACAGTGGCAGGATCTCGGCTCAATGCAACCTCTGCCTCCCGGGTTCAAGCAATTCTCCTGCCTCAAGCCTCCCCGGTAGCTGGGATTACAGGAACATGCCATCATGCCCAGCTAATTTTTGTATTTTTTAGTAGAGACAGGGTTTCGCCATGTTGGCCAGGCTGGTCTCGAACTCCTCACCTCATGATCTGCCTGCCTTGGCCTCCCAAAGTGCTGGGATTACAGGCATGAACCACTGCTCTCGGCCACTAATGTATATTATCTATAATAAAAAGGTCACAGAAGCAAATGTGTAGATATGCAAACTATAAATTTTAGGAATATGTATTTAAATTACACAGGAAAATAAACAGTTTTCAAGGTCCCTAAGAAAAATCAAGTGTCATATGAATTATTTTGCTGATCTTTCATATAGCCATTTTTAAAGATGCTTTTAAGGGCTTTTACTTAATGTCAGTTTATGAATATGAAAGCAATATAAGCACACAAATCTCTTTTATCAATCTAAATCCAAACAAATTTTACTACATTAGGGCCAGGCATGGTGACTCAAGATGTAATCCCAGCACTTTGGGAAGCCGAGGCAGGAGGATTGTTTGAGCCCAGGAGTTCAAGACCAGTCTGGGCAACATAGCAAGACCCAATCTCTACAAAAAACAACAACAAAACCCCACAACGTAGCTGATGCAGCTGAGCGTAATGGCATGCACCTGTAGTCCTAGGTACTGGGGAAGCTGAGGTGGGAGAACTGCTTGAGGCCAGGAGTTCAAGCTGCACTGAGCTATGATCATGCTACTGTAGTACAGCCTAGGCAACAGAGTGAGACCCTGTCTCCAAAGAAAAAAAATAAAAGCTTTTTACTATATTAGTGTGAACACTCTTTATGATTTCGTGGGTTCACATGCTCAGGATTAGCTCTGTCAGTGGACTATTTTTCACCATGGTGGCTTTTCAAAGTGGGACAATAAGATGATTTATGGATGAAAAATGAGCCCATGTAGTCTACTCTCTTTTGAGCTGAACAAGAGCTCCTCATTCCCCAATTCTCAGCTTTCTGTCCTAAGTCTTTCTACTTACTAAACGTTTCACTGGGTTAAAGAACGCATCTCGCAAAATGCCTGGACTGCTACCGGCAGTTAAGCTGATAGGGCAGAAATGGGTCAAGAATAAAGACAGCAAAAAGAGGCAGAGTTCTGTAATAGTCACAATTACTCTGAGAGGCCCCAAACCTTACCCTGCCCAAAACATAGCACTGTGTTCTTTCCACCAAAAAAAGGGATAAAGAAAGCCTGAAAAAGAGAGAAAAGGATGAAAGAAGTCTGTAACATCTCACCAAGGTTATTATGGCATTTATATTTTACCTGGACAATCTTTAGCTTGCAATGAGACTACATATGGTGTGACATTATTCTGAAGGGCCTCTGTTAGACTTTTGAATGTCAAATCATGATCTGTGACATTCACACCTATGAGATAATAATACATCAATATTACATCACCATTTTCATTAATAATAATTTAATGACAAAAGCTATTTAATATATCAAGCAAACAAGTAAAAACATTTAAAAAATGATTAATAACAGAAACCAAGAAAATATGCTATATAAATGAGATATCCATTAACAATAGCTATCAAAAGGCATACACTATATTTGTCAGGAAAGATATTTTGCACAATTCCTCTTTCAAACAAATTATGGGGATGTACACTTGAAAACTTTTTTTTTTTTTTGAGACAGAATCTCGCTCTGTCATCCAGGCTGGAGTGCAGCAGCTCAATCTCGGCTCACTGCATCCTTCACCTCCCAAGTTCAGGTGATTCTCCTGCCTCAGCCTCCTGAGTAGCTGGAATTACAGGCATGTGCCACCACACTGGCTACTTTTTGTAGTTTTGGTAGAGACAGGGTTTCACCATGTTGGCCAGGCTGGTCTCAAACTCCCGACCTCAAGTGATCCACCCGCCTCAGCCTCCCAACGTGCTGGGATTACAGGTGTGAGCCACCGTGCCCAGATGACCCTTGAAAACATCTTAGAAGTAATTTCATTGCTTTGTCAAATTCATAATGAGCTCTTTAAGGAAATTAAAACTGGCCAGGTACAGTAGCTCACGCCCATAATCCCAGCACTTTGGGAGGATCACTTGAAGCCAGGAGTTCAAGACTGGCCTGGCAAACATGGTGAGACCCTGTCTCTATGAAAATTTTAAAAAAGTAAAACTATGGGTTCTTTTGGTATTTATGGAATCCCTGGTTTTCATTTCTGCAAATCACACTTTCAGGGCACCGCATACAGTTATCAAATTTTTGAGTGAAAAATTTCCCACTACTTTGGAAAAAAAATTCTGTTAACTGGTATCTTCCCTAACATAACCATCTGTGATTTCTAGAAAGTCATTTGGTGCTTAGGCAGATAGCAGCAGCAGCAGCCACTTTCAAACTGCTTAAGAGTTACAGTCGCAAAATTTTCATTGCTTGGAAGAAAAAGAAAAATTTCAGAATCATCCATGCCAGCAATAATAAACCATTTTTTTTCCTAGAAAAGCCAAAGAATAAAAATATTAGCAGACTATTTTTTAAATGGATATTGAAAATAGAAAATATCAAAATGATTCCTAGCATGCATTACGGTCTATGATTATAATAATGTATCTCTGAACAAATTTAGAAGTTCAGTAAAACACTGGTTTATCTTGTCTTTCACTGACTGGCTATACGCTATTTATTAATAACATTATATTCGTTATATTTATATTATAAAACAATGAACTTGTCTATCACAAACAAGATAATCAACAATGTGTTTAACTAGAAAAATGTTCTCCTCAGACCATGATTTTGAAACATTCTTTCCATTAGCTTGGTACAAGTGGACCATCACTGGGCCTGTTTTTCATCAAATGGGAGAGTTTTTAGATGTTGCATTGTAAAGCTGGTCCACAGCATAATAAAAATCATTCCCTTGAGTCTTATTAGTGTGGTCCTGGGACTATGGGCATCAGCTGGTACCCTGTTAGAAATGTAAAATTTCAGGCCCCACCCCAGACCCATTAACCAAAATCTACATTTTAATACGATCCCTGGAGGTTATTTGTGGGTACATTGAAGTTGAGAATTAATTCCTTATCTCAGAGCTAACTAGCATAACAAATCTTGAATAAATTGAAAGAGAAATTAAGAGCATGTTTGGAACCCAAATAAATTCAACTTTGTTTTCAAAGGGAACGAAGAAAATTTGCTAGTATTCCAAAGAAATTTTTTGCATTGTGCTGGAATCCAAATGTTTGGTAAAGATGAGATATTAATGATGGATATTTAAGTACTTAAGAAATTTACAACCTGCAATTTGAAAGCAATTTATGTGCAATTCATCCAAACACCTCCTTGTAGGTAATTAATATGAATATAATGAAACAATCTAAGATGGAAAAACTATGCACAGGAAAATAAAATTAAGGTCATAGAGTAATTCCATTGAAGATATGACTTAAAAAAGTATGAAAACCAAATCTACTAACACTGGTAGTTTCTGTATTACCAAATCTCATATACTCTTGTAATGTATCTACAAAGAAAGAGTAAAACAAATATATTTTCCCTTCTGACCAAAAGTTGGGGAGAGCATTAGCTAGATAAATACCTTTTAATTTACAAACATATGATCATCTGTAAAGATAAGGAATTTTTACTGGTTTTTGAAAATATGTAAAATAAACTATAGTTGGTTTAATTGTATAAATAAAAGAGACAAAACAGGCTCTTCAAAACAGGTCCTTCCATTATTCTCAACAATTAAAAAAAATTTAAAAACGAAATACACAGAGAAGCATGCATGAACAAACATACGCATATATACCAAGAACAAGAGCAGCAGTTGGAATTTCTCTGAGTTTTATTTGACCGCCCAAGTCTCTTGAATTCTTCTGGAATCCACAATGAGATTTTTGCAGAAATTCAATTAGACTGTCAAACAAGTTTTTATTTAATTCCTCTTGTAGTCGCTACAAAGAACACACAAAAACTTATTAGAAATAATAATCTGATGTCTTTCCTGGTTGTGGAAAGAAAATTGTCATGGATTCAATGATGTAAAATGATCAAAAGATGAACCTAATTAAAAAATGTTTTTTCCTTAAATCTCTAGTAATTAGTGCTCTGGGATCCCCCATTAAAAATTCCCTCTCAAGCCTGGTCAACATAGTGAGACCTCATCTTTACAGATAAAAGACAAATTAGCTGGGTGTGGTGGTGCACGTCTGTGGTCCCAGTTACTCGGGAAGCTGAGGTGAGAGGGTCACTTGAGTCTGGGAGGTCAAGGCTGCAGTAAGCTATGATCATGCCATTGCACTCCAGCCTGGGTGACAGAGCAAGACCTTGTCTCAAAAAAAAAATTTTATATATATATATATAAATATTATATATATAAATATATATGATTTAATGTCATATATATGACATTAAAGGGTTTGGATTTTGTCCTATGGGGAGCACCACTGAAGGGATGTGAAGTAAAGACATAATTGGATCAGGGTTAAGAAGGGTTAATCTGGCAACAGGGCTGGAGGAGTTGCCTGGAATTGGGCTGCAGTTGCCTTGAAGAGGGTCTTTTCTAATTTGGCCAGTGGTGTCAGGGATGCCAGTTAGGAGGATATTATAACAATCCAGATTAAGAAATGAAGACGGCCTAAACTGGAAACCACAAATTCAAATACCTTGAAGGATCACATGGAATACATGAATGAGCAAAGCCACTAGGTGTAAATCAGTAAGGACTGGTAGGCGGCAGTTATAAACTGGAAAGTATATAACCTTCCGAAAGGCAATTAAACCAAAAACTACAACACTGTGTTAGCCAACAACAACAACAACAAAAAGTTGTCAGCCTAAAATGCTGGCCCTAGAGCTACCAATTTGCTATAGTGAAGAAATGTTTCAGAGCTGGAATATAAAGATGAGAAAGTGAAGGAGTTTAGAAACAGCTTGATTTCACAGTTGTATACCTGAAAGGATAATTTAAGAGTGTCACCATTTGAAAGCTCTTTGCCTTAACAGCTATCATAAACATCTGTTCCACTCACAAGAAATATGAGTTTTTTTTGTTTTTGTTTTTGAGACAAGGTCTCTCTCTGCTGCCCAGGCTGGACTGCAGTGGTACTATCTCAGCTCACTGCAACCTCCACCTCCCAGGCTCAAGTGATCCTCCCAACTTAGCCTCCTGAGTAGCTGGAATTACAAGTGCACACCACCATGCCCGGCTAGTTTTTGTAGCTTTTGTAGAGACAGGGTTTCACCAAGTTGCCCAGGCTGGATTATGGTTTTTTTAAGGATACACAGGCTATGCTTGACCAATACTTCCTATATTTCATCAATACTCTTGTAAACTGGTGGAAAGGAAGATGAGATGCAACAAAAATGAGACTTAGGGTGTTACAGAAAAGTTATTAAAAAAAAGTATTCACCTCATTTTCAGATTTCATCTGCTGCCATATCAACTGGTAAGTTTCGAACCGAAGCTTACTGTCCTCAGGCTCATTTTTCCCTTTGTTAAAATAGTCCTCTAAAAACAGAAAGAAATAAGTCAATTTCTTTTTTCATATAATAGTATAAGTTATAGATCTTTTTTTTTTTTTTTTTGAGACAGAGTCTTGCTCTGTCCCCCAGGCTGGAGTGCAGTGGCGCGATCTTGGCTCACTGCAAGCTCCGCCTCCCGGGTTCACGCCATTCTCCTGCCTCAGCCTCCCGAGTGGCTGGGACTACAGGCGCCCGCCAACACGCCCGGCTAATTTTTTTTGTATTTTTAGTAGAGATGGGGTTTCACCATGTTGGCCAGGCTGGTCTCAAACTCCTGACCTCAAGTGATCTGCCCGCCTTGGCCTCCCAAAGTACTGGGATTACAAGTGTGAGCCACCGCGCCTGGCCTTAATTTTTTTTATATTCATCAAAAACATATATTTGGGGACAGATAACATTTAATATCCTCTGTACTTCATTTTATTTATAATCTTTTATTTTTACCATATTTATTGTATATTTAAGATTAAAAATGTCAATCTTTCTACTGTATTTCTATCATTTGCTTTTGAATTTCTAACAGTTTTTAAGTGGTTTTTTAATTAGAGTTATATGCATTTAATAATGTTTTCATTATTTGCTGTTATTCTACAACCTTGTATACTTTGTTTCATACATTTGCTTTGAACTCTCCTGTATTGAATGACCTACTACTACTATTCTTGTATTTTTCCACTGACATAGTTTAGTCCAGTCTTTCATTTATTCTGTCTGTATATTTTTATATCCTTTTTGAATGTTTTCTCCAAATGGTTAGCTATTTGTGAAAATACCATTTATTGCACTGGCTTTCAAACTTTTCAAACTATGATCCACATTAAGGAATACACTTTACATCATAACCTAACACACAGACAATGAACAAAAACTAAAGTCACAAAAAACAACACTCACCCTTATTATGTAATAGCAAATGTTTTCTTTCCTATTTTGTATATACTCATAGTCCACTAAATTGATTTCATAACTCACACATAAATTATGACATTTGGTTTGAAAAACCCTCATTTTTTGTACAATCCATCCTTCTCCCACTGATTTGACATGCCCTTATAGTCTAAATACTTATATATACTTTGAACTATGTTTGAACTTTTTATTTTGTTCTACTGAATCCAACCCTATTCCCCTACCAGTCCTGAACTGTTTTAATTATTATGGCTTTGTATGTTGTACATTTTATCAAATACATTCAGGTCTTCCTCCTGCTGCCCCCAAACATTGTTATTCTTTTTCAAAAAAATTTAAGCCATTTCTTCAAATTAATTTTATAGTAATCCTGTCACTTCTCAAAACTAGTTGTATTGGTATTTGACTAGATAAAATCAAATCCATAGATTGATCTGGGGAAAAATCACATCTTTAATATGTTAAAAAATCCCCAACCCCAATATCACAGGTCTCTTTTTTTAATCAAATATTTTAGATTCCTTATAGTTTTCTACTTTCCCTCCTATTTCTTGTTGTTTACTGCTACATATTTTATTGTAACAACTGGAGTGTTCATGTTAAATTTCTGCTGCTAATAATCTACCACCAAGTTTTAATGTTAACTGATAGTTTGGAATAGAAATTCACTTCATGTTAAGGAACTTCTCTCCTAATCACAGTTAACTCAGAGTTTTTAGCAACTATTGATTTTTAATTTTATCAAAAGCCTGAGAATACATTGAAGTCATCATATGGTAAAGTGGCAGACAAGGTTATAGAATTAAAATGCCAACAAAAAAAGAAAGCAAGGAGACACTATTATTATTATTATTACTATTACTTGAGATAGGGTCTCACTCTGCTGCCCAGGCTGGAGTGCAGTGGTGAGATCTCAGCTGACTGCAACCTCCACCTCCCAGGTCCAAGTGATTCTCCTGCCTCAGCCTCCCGAGTAGCTGGGACTACAGGCGCCCGCGACCACACTGGCTAATTATTGTATTTTTAGCAGAGACAGGGTTTCACCACATTGGCCAGGATGGTCTTGAACACCTGACCTCAAGTGATCTGCCTGCCTTGGCCTCCCAAAGTGCTGGTATTACAGGCATACATCACCCCACCCAGCCAGAAGACACTATTAAAGAGACAAAGCAGGCCGGCGTGGTGGCACATGCCTGTAATCCCAGCACTTTGGGAGGCCAAGGTGGGCGGTTCATGAGCTCAGGAGTTGGAGACCAGCCTGGCCAACATGGTGAAACCTTGTCTCTGCTAAAAATACAAAAATTAGCCGGGCATAGTGGCATACACTTGTAGTCCCAGGTACTCAGGAGGCTGAGGCAGGAGAATCACCTGAACTTGGGAGGCAGAGGTTGCAGTGAGCTGAAATTGCACCACTACACTCCAGCCTGGGCGACAGAGCAAAACCTTGTCTCAAAATACATACATACATACATACATACATAATTAAAAAAAGAGACAAGGCAGAACAACAAGGTAGCTTTAAAAAGAACAAAAATAGTCACTTTACATTAATAGGTAAAATCATAGTATAACGTGAAAGTGGCAAATCAAGACACAATTTTTATGTGCAGAATAATGCCGCATCAAAATACACATGAAAAGCCTCTTAGAAACTGGGAAACACAGCAGTAGGATACTTTAAACTGTTACCATGACTTCTCTCAGTCTGTTACAGATTAGGTAGGTAAATTTAAAAACTACACTGAAGAATATAAGCTCTCACTGTTGCCAGGTTTCTACCTGCCTTGGCTCCTATTCACAGTGCTCTACTTCAATGTGGGTATCTCCTACAGTGCCAGTGCTGCTGCCAGTCTCTCTCTCTCCAGTTCCTATCCAGTTGTTTTGCTGGATATGCAGTCATCCACAGAATACTGAGGAGAGGGAGAGTTACCAGTCTTAATTACATGGCCAAGTGTCTTCAGTCAGGGTACAGATGGTGGGCAAAATGCAGAGCATCTTCCTACTTCTTCAGTCAATCTGTTTCAACAACTGAAGCCAGTGAAGGCAAATGCTAAAGTCTGGGTATGTTTCCCTCATTCTTGCTCCATCTGCCTTACAATCAGGGTCAATTCCTCAAAGATTTTCATATTATAACACTATCTGTTGGTCTTAGAGCTACATAATGAAAAAAAAAAGCCTAGCAAACTTCTAAAGCAAAGTTCAAATCATACAATTATACACATCAGGTTTACTAGTACTAAAAACTATAAACCAGTCCTAATAAGTTGTAGCTTAAATTCAATACAAAAAGTTCTAAGTAGAAACTTGGCCTTATATAATGAGAGGCAATATTAAGCTATGGTTAAATCATGAGCTCTGGAATCAGAGAGGTTGGGTTCAAATCCTAGATCTACCATTTACTAACATTATAATATTGAGAAAGTTATATGTCTAAGTATCCTTATATATTTCAATGGCAGTAATACATTCCTTGTAGTTTGCTGAGGGGATTAATCAAATTGACACATATAAAATGATTGAAACAGTCTGGGTCTATAATCCCAGCGCTTTCAGAGGCCAAGGCAGGTGGACTGCTTGAGCTCAGGATTTGAGACCAGCCTGGACAACAAAGTGAGATGTCATCTTAAAAAATAAATAAATAAATTAGCAAGCAAGGTGACATGAGCCTGTAGCCCTAGCTGAGGCTAAGGCAGGAGGATTCCCTGAGCCCAGGAGCTCAAGTTTGCAGTGGGCAATGATTGTACCACTGCACTCCAGCCTGGGTGACAAAGTGAGATCTTGTCTCAAAAAACAAAACAAAACAGTCTGGCACACTGTAAACACCCAAGAAATATTAACAACTGTATTAGTTATAATTACATTGGTGATGATATTAGATGTCACTGCATGCTATGTGTCCCTAATGATAATGGGGGAACAAGTCTTGAATTTTCTCTGACCTATTTCTAGTAAGTTGAGCAATCTGCAACATTAAAGAAATGTGTGGTCAGGCATGGTGACTCACCCCTGTAATCCCAGCACTTTGGGAGGCCAAGGTGGGAGGATCACTTGAACTCAGGAGTTCAGGACCAGCCTGGGCAACATAATAAGATCTCATCTCTATTCAAAAAAAAATTGTGTGTGTGTGTGTGTGTGTGTGTGTGTGTGTGTATCATTACTTAAAACAAATCCTGTATGTTCAAGTTACCCATTTATTTCCTTAGTCAAAGAGTGGCATAGTTCATTTTTTCTTTTTTCAATTCAAAACTAGTACATGGGTATGCTTAATTCCATAAAATAATTTTTCCACTGGAATTAATTTTCACAGTGCTGAATATGGAACGTAAATACTCAATAACCCCGTGGGGAGCTTTTGAAAAATTCTAACACTTAGGCCCCACTCTTGAGATTCCAATTCAATTGATCCGGGTTAGGGTCTTAGCATTGGCACAGGCTGAGCATCTCTAATCCAAAAATCGGAAATCCTCCAGAATCTGAAACTTTTTGAGTACCAACATGATGCCACAGTGGAAAATTCCATATCTGACCTCAAGTGACAGGTCGCAGTCAAAACACAGCCAAAACTTTGTTCATGCACAATATTATTTAAAATATTATGTAAAATTTGTTTCAGGCTATGTGTTTAAGGTGTATATGAAACATGAATGAATTTTATTTTTAGACTTGGGTCTCATTCCCAAGATTATCTCATTATATACAGGCATATATTTCAAAATCTGAAAAAATTCCAATAACCAAAACACTTCTGGTCCCAAGATATGGGATAAGGAACTCTCACCCTGCATTTTTTCAAAGTCCCACAAGTTGGAATTGAATAAGGTCAGTAGATTGTATTAATATCAGTTTCTTAATTGTGACACTGTACTATAGTTATGTAAGATACTACCACTGGGGATAACTGGTCGTAGGGTACTTACTGGTGGAAGATTATTATATGTAATTATATGTGCATCTACAATTATATTAAAATAAGACTTTTTCAAAGTTCCCCAAATGATTCTAATGTGAAGCTATGATTGAGAACCAGTGCAATAAATACTTTCTGATACTAATACTGGATTTGATTGAAGAAGTCAAGTCTTCTTAATTTGATCACTAAACAGGTATCAGGATATAAATGAAAAAAGTGAAGACAGTATCTTTTTTTATTAATTGAATTTTATTGAGGTATAATTTACAAATAATTAAACACAATCATTCTAACAGTTTGACCCAGGTATATACTTACATAACCACTCTTTCAACAGAGAACATTTCCATCACTCCAGAAAGTTCCCTCTTGCCTTTTTGCAGTTAATTTCCCCTACTTCATCCCAGGAAACCACTGGGACTTTAAGACAATCTGTGTTGTTTTTGCCTTACAAAAAAAAAAAACAGCCAAGCGCAGTGACTCACACCTGTAATCCTGGCACTTTAGAAGGCTGAGGTGGGCAGATCACAAGGTCGGGAGTTCGAGATCAGCCTGGCCAACATAGTGAAATCCCGTCTCTACTAAAAAATACAAAAATTAGCCAGGCATTGTGGTGCATGCCTGTAGTCCCAGCTACTTGGGAGACTGAGGCAGGAGAATCACTTGAACCTGGGAGGCAGAGGTTGCAGTGAGCTGAGATCATGCTGAGAGCTAGACTCCATCTCAAAAAACAAACAAACAAACAAACAAACAAATTAGGCTGGGCACAGTGGCTCACACCTGTAATCCCAGCACTTTGAGGTCTGAGGCGGGAGGATCACTTGAGCCCTGGAGTTCAGGACCAACTTGGGCAACAAAGTGAGACCCTGTCTCTACAAAAAATTTTAAAAAATAATTAGCCAGGCATGGTGGTGCATGCCTGTAGTCCCAGGTACTTGGGAAGCTGAGGTGGGAGGATCATTTAAGCCCAGGAGTTTTCAAGGCTGCAGTGAGCTATGATCAGGCCACCAAACTGAAGCCTGGGTGACAGACGGAGACCCTGTCGCTAAAATAAATGAATAAACAAAACCAAAAGAAATGTCTTTCCTCTCTTACCCACATGGGTATATGAGTGTGTGAGTATGCAAATGTCTGAGTGAGTGATAAAAATCCACTCCCTTAATAACATAAGTATGTGTGTCTATGAGTGATTAAAACCCAGTAATTTAACAAATTAGTTTTATGAGATGAAGAGTGATTGAGAACTGTGTGGGACTCCTGTGCTTCCGAGAGATGATGGAGGGTGCAAACTGGTAGAAAGGATGTGAAGACTAACAGAGAGGAAATCTGGGCCACTTGGAAATATGTAGCCATTGTGAGAGTAGAAAGTCTTCCGCTACTCATTCTCAGCTTTTTCCCTTCCCTCAGGCTAGTGAGAAACAGGAGTCTTGGAACACAAACTATAAGGCCAAGGTGGTAACAATCCATGATAACACAAATTTATTCACATGGTATTTACGATAGTCTTACAAAGCTCTACAGGTTAGCTCTTAGAGAGACAGAATGAGAATAGGGAGAAATCTTAGTGATAAGCGAGTATAGTTGCTCATTTTACAGATGAAGAGACTTAGGGAAAGGTTAAACAGCAGGGCCAAAGCCATAGAGCTGGTCAGGCTCAGGATCACACTCCAAATTCCTTTACTTATAGTCCAGGAGATTCCATAACTTTGTGCTCTAGCAGGTAGAATTACTGTAAGAGATCCAAGACCTTGGGCTTTTTTCTCAGCTTGTATTGATGGGCACAGCATTTATCCCTAAGTTAGAACATGCAATATTCTAACATACATGTAGTTACTAAGCCCTAAGTTCCTATATGTTCCATACAGATGATTGCTTTAATTTACTTTGCCAAGTTTATTCATAAAATGGAATATCACATCAAAATTTTTAAGCATATTTAAGTCTCCCCATGAATATTGTATTTTAACACAAAAATAATTTTTATACAATTTTCATTAGAAAATATACACAAATTTATAATCATTCTTTCTTAGGTTTTCCTTATGTTACCAATTATCATTTTATCTTCTATATAACATTTCCCCCATCGTTAGAAATCTGGGTTGCCAAACGGAATCCAGCAGCACATCAAAAAGCTTATACACCATGATCAAGTGGGCTTCATCCCTGGGATGCAAGGCTGGTTCAACATAGGCAAATCAATAAATGTAATCCAGCATATAAACAGAACCAAAGACAAAAACCACATGATTATCTCAATAGATACAGAAAAGGCCTTTGACAAAATTCAACAACCCTTCATGCTAAAAACTCTCAATAAATTAGGTATTGATGGGGAGTGAACTCCCATTCACAATTGCTTCAAAGAGAATAAAATACCTAGGAATCCAACTTACAAGGGATGTGAAGGACCTCTTCAAGGAGAACTACAAACCACTGCTCAATGAAATAAAAGAGGATACAAACAAATGGAAGAACATTCCATGCTCAGGGTTGGAAGAATCAATATTGTGAAAATGGCCATACTGCCCAAGGTAATTTATAGATTCGATGCCATCCCCATCAAGCTACCAATGACTTTCTTCACAGAATTGGATAAAACTACTTTAAAGTTCATATGGAACCAAAAAAGAGCACGCATCACCAAGTCAATCCTAAGCCAAAAGAACAAAGCTGGAGGCATCACGCTACCTGACTTCAAACTATACTACAAGGCTACAGTAACCAAAACAGCATGGTACTGGTACCAAAACAGAGACATAGATCAATGGAACAGAACAGAGCCCTCAGAAATAATGCTGCATATCTACAACTATCTGATCTTTGACAAACCTGACAAAAACAAGAAATGGGGAAAGGATTCCCTATTTAATAAATGGTGCTGGGAAAACTGGCTAGCTATATGTAGAAAGCTGAAACTGGATCCCTTCCTTACACCTTATACAAAAATTAATTCAAGATGGATTAAAGACTTACATGTTAGACCTAAAACCATAAAAACCCTAGAAGAAAACCTAGGCAATACCTTTCAGGACATAGGCATGGGCAAGGACTTCATGTCTAAAACATCAAAAGCAATGGCAACAAAAGCCAAAATTGACAAAGGGGATCTCATTAAACTAAAGAGCTTCTGCACAGCAAAAGAAACTACCATCAGAGTGAAGAGGCAGCCTACAAAATGGGAGAAAATTTTCTCAACCTACTCATCTGACAAAGGGCTAATATCCAGAATCTACAATGAACTCAAACAAATTTACAAGAAAAAAAAACCCCATCAAAAAGTGGGCAAAGGACAGGAACAGACACTTCTCAAAAGAAGACATTTATGCAGCCAAAAAACACATGAAAAAATGCTCATCATCACTGGCCATCAGAGAAATGCAAATCAAAACCACAATGAGATACCATCTCACACCAGTTAGAATGGCCATCATTAAAAAGTCAGGAAACAACAGGTGCTGGAGAGGATGTGGAGAAATAGGAACACTTTTACACTGTTGGTGGGACTGTAAACTAGTTTAACCATTGTGGAAGTCAGTGTGGCGATTCCTCAGGAATCTAGAACTAGAAATACCATTTGACCCAGCCATCCCATTACTGGGTATATACCCAAAGGATTATAAATCATGCTGCTATAAAGACACATGCACATGTATGTTTACTGTGGCACTATTCACAATAGCAAAGACTTGGAAGCAACCCAAATGTCCAACAACGATAGACTGGATTAAGAAAATGTAGCACATATACACCATGGAATACTATGCAGCCATAAAAAATGATGAGTTCATGTCCTTTGTAGGGACATGGATGAAACTGGAAATCATCATTCTCAGTAAACTATCGCAAGGACAAAAAACCAAACACTGCATGTTCTCACTCATAGGTGGGAATTGAACAATGAGAACTCATGGACACAGGAAGGGGAACATCACACTCTGGGGACTGTTATGGGGTGGAGGGAGGGGGGAGGGACAGCATTAGGAGATATACCTAATGCTAAATGACGAGTTAATGGGTGCAGCAAACCAACATGGCACATGGATACATATGTAACAAACCTGCACATTGTGCACATGTACCCTAAAACCTAAAGTATAATAATAAAAAAAAAAATAATAATAAAAAAATCTGGGTTGCCAGTCAGCCTTTATTGTTTTGATTACTTCATCAAGGATCAAAATGTTTCTCTAGCAGAAACTCACTTTCATTTCTAAAGTTGTAGATAAAAAAACAATGGCAGAGAAGTAATCAAAAAGACAATCTCTTTTAAAGAACAGCAGCATATCCTTTGAAGGGAATTTGCTTCCAACTTACCTTTGGAAGGTGTAATTGGATTCTCTTTTCAATTAGAGCCCTGGGGTGTCCTCTTATCTCTTTGACCAATGCCTTGGAACATAAATCCTACATCAACATGGCAAGTAAGCCAAGCTCAGAGAAGAGAATTACTAAATTCAATTAGGGTTAGTTCCTAATAGTTTAAGAAGGTAGGGAATAAAAAATTTAATATTCAGACACCTTACCTACTGGCAGAGAGATCTTTCTCTTTTTGGAGTTTGGCTTAAAAACAAAGCAGCCCTATAAAAAGAAAGAAAGACAAAAAGCATAAAGTCAAAGTAGCCAAGGAGCAGAGAAATCTGATTAACCAAATATTTTATGGGTAAGCACTTTTTTAAAAAAAGATGGTAGGAAGAGAACATATTTCTTTCAGGTTCTAAGAAATGACATCACTTCTCTCTGAGCTACAGAAAGAAAATTCTAAAACAACAAGGGGGACTATCCACTCCCTCCCCTCCCTCCCATGAGATGCCCATTTTTGATTTTGCTCTTTGACACCTGATCTAAGAGGTAGACAAAGAAAATAAAAGCTGATTAAATTAAAGCCCAGAAAGGTTCCATTTTCATAAACTTAAAGGAATTAATACTATACATTAAAATGTGCTGGGCACGGTGGCTCATGCCTGTAATCCCAGCACTTTGGGAGGCCAAGGCGGGTGGATCACAAGGTCAGGAGTTCGAGACCAGCCTGGCCAACATGGTGAAATCCTGTCTCTACTAAAAATGTAAAAATTAGCCAGGCGTGTTGGTGGGAGCCTGTAATCCCAGCTACTCGGGAGGCTCAGACAGAAGAATCACTTGAGCCCTGGAGGTGGAGGTTGCAGTGGGCTGAGATTGTGCCATTGCACTCCAGCCTGGGCAACAAAGAGCAAAGCTCTGTCTCAAAAAATAAATAAATAAAAATGAAGATCAAAAAGGTTGAAAACAGTGATGTTCTCCCAACCCAAAACTTATTTAAACTTGAAGTATCTACAACCTTAGTAGTAAATAGATAATTGCAGCTGTTTCACTCTACACACTTTTCTTCATTTATCCATTAAAGTTTGACTCAACACTCATCTCCTTCAGGAAACCCTTCACAATTCTCTAGCCAGAAATTCTCCTTTCCCCGAGATCTCTCAGTACTTGAACATCTTTATTTTGCATTGTTTTAAGTCACTTTAATTGTATATCATAGTTGTGTATGGGTGTGTCTCCCTGAGTAGACTGTGAGCGCCTTCAAGCACAAACTGTATTTTATTTATAATTGTTTCTCCAATGTTTGGAATAGTGCTAACATACATATTAGGCAATCAGTATATGGAATGAATAAATGCTTGCCAAGTAATTGTCCTGGTAATTTCCCAGCTATGTTTAGTTCCATATTATTATTTGACTAGTGGTAGATCACCCCCAAGTTAGTGGTCCTAGTGATGGATACCTTCTTTTTTTTTTTTTTTTTTTTGAGATGGAGTCTCGCTCTGTCGTCCAGGCTGGAGTGCAATGGTGCGATCTTGGCTCACTGCAACCTTTGCCTCCCGGGTTCAAGCCATTCTCCCGCCTCAGCCTCCTGAGTAGCTGGGATTACAGGTGCCCACCACCATGCCTGGCTAATTTTTTGTATTTTTAGTAGAGACGAGGTTTCACTATGTTGGCCAGGCTGGTCTCGAACTCCTGATTTCGTGATCCACCCGCCTCTGCCTCCCAAAGTGCTAGGATTAGAGGCATGAGCCACCGCACCCGGCCTGATGGATAACTTCTTAAAGATTTCAATTTCTATGGAAAATAAAAGACAGAATGAAAGAACGATACCTAGGAAAAGTTGTCTCAGGATAGTGTTAAAGACTGCTGTGCAAATATAAAGTAGCCGTTTGGATTACATGTTCCAAATTAAGAACTGTGCCTTAGATTCTTTTTTTTGTTATTGTTGAGACAGTCTCCCTCTGTTTCCCAGACTAGAGTGCAATTGCACAATCTCGGCTCACTGGAACTTCTACCTACCAGGTTCAGGCGATTCTCCTGCCTCAGCCTCCTGAGAGGCTGGGATTACAGGCGCCCACCAACATGCCAGGCTAATTTTGTATTTTAGTAGAGATGTGGTTTCACCATGTTGGTCAGGTTGGTCTCGAACTCCTGACCTCAGATGATCCACCCACCTCGACCTCCTGAAGTGTTGGGATTACAGGCATGAGCCACCGCACACAGCCCTGTGCCTTATATTCTTATACCTGCAACTAGCAGAAGTGTGTGAAATCACATACGTATTTAGAAAAATCATGGGATACCATGACAAACCTGTCATTGCCTCCTTTCCAAATCCACCTGCAATTCAGTAAAGGAAAAACGAGCTTCAAAGGAGCAAGATATGAGGAGTGATCAGAAAGGATCTTAATATAGGGCAGTGATAGTAACATGGTTAACCATTTGGAACTGCTGGTCAAGTGATGTTGTTTGATAGAGGAAGGCCAACAGCCAGAAAATTTCATGAGGAAAGAGACATTAAAATGTTTTGATACGTTTAAGGACCGGGCGTGGTGGCTCACGCCTGTAATCCTAGCACTTTGGGAGGCCGAGGCTGGCGGATCACTTGAGGTCAGGAGTTCGAGACCTGCCTGGCCAACATGGTGAAACCCTGTCTCTTCTAAAAATACAAAATTAGCTGCGTGTGGTGGTGCGTGTCTGTAATCCCAGCTACTCTGGAGGCTGAGACGGGAGAATAGCTTGAACCAGGGAGGCGGAGGTTGTAGTGAGCCGAGATCGCGCCACTGCACTCTAGCCCGGTAACAGAGCAAGACTCCATCTCAAGAAAAAAAAGAAAAGAAAAAGAAAAAAAGCTTGCAGTTCCATAAATTCATGAAATAGTTCTTAAAGCTTCTTATTCATGTAAGGTCTCATCCCAATACAGACATTTCTGTTATAATACCAAAAATGCTTTCCTGAAAAATCTTACTTTCTGCAAGATACATAAAAATAAGAGGTGCTTATGCAATCAACAGGATTAAGGGATAGACCATTCAAAACCTACAGAACATTATAACCAGGACAAAATAAAACCAGTACCATTTCTAATAAAAATACTACCTTTAAATCTCTACTAGCATAACCTTAAACCCCAGGGCTTGTCCTTTCTCCTTGAGATGTAGTCTTTAAAAGCACTGCTTCTCATAAACCATTTTAATCAAAATAAAAAATCAGATCCATGATACGGCCTTCTTCATCAATCCATTGTTTTAACATAGGGAGAATGTAGCTTCTTCATTTGCATTTTTCAGCTTTCTCAGACAGCTTAACTTCAGGGGCTTCCCGGTGCACTTATAATAGAACTCAAGGTCTTACTTTTTGTGGTCCAGAACAGCGCTGTCCAACAGAACTTTCTGTAATGATAGAAATGTCATATATCTGCACTATCTAAAATGGTAGCTGCAGCCACATGTGATGATTGAGCACTTGAAATGTGGCTAGTGCAACGGAGGAACTGAATTTTTACTTAATCTTACTTTATTTTAACTCAAATTTAAATAGTCACATGTGGTTAGTGACTAACAAATTGGACAATACAGCTCTAGGGCTTATCTTCTTACCAACTACACTATGTCTTGCAATTTCTTGCCATCTGGGTAGCCAAGATGAGGAGGTCTATAAGATACCCCACCACACACATCCGCATCCACATTACTTTTCCATTCTCATTTTTCATGACGCTCCCACTCTTTGTCTACTTTCTGATTATGATTTTTAAATTCCTCTAATATGCCATTTTATTTCTATCTTCTGGGCCGAAGAAACATGTTCTCTCTGCCCTCCTCGCCCTAATCCTTAACCTAACTTCTACTCATTTTTCAGGTCTCAGCGAAAGGGTCACTTTCTCCAAAAAGCCTCCGCTAACCCCTGGCAACCTATATTAGGTTCTTCCCACTCTTCTGTTGTCTGCCTAGAACTCTTTTCCTTGCTAACACTTAAAATTTGTGATCGTCAGTTTATCTATGTTTACCGACTTTCTTGACTGCAGAAACTGCATCTCGGTACCTAACGGAGTGCTTGGCGCACAGTATTTGTGAGAGGGAAAAATGAGAGACCGGGCCACATCATCAGGATATCCGATCTCCACCAACTAGAACTTAAAAATCCTCCTAGCCGTACCACAAGGCAGATCCGCGTCCTCGCTCCCCAAGCAAAGTTGGCCTCAACTGATCTGGAGCAAGGACGCCTCGGCTCAGTACGCCGCTCCCTCCCTCCCCTCCAGCCAGGGAACGGAGGCCTACGTAACCTCCGCTTCATCCCTTCTTCAAAGGGGAATGAGGCAGCGGCAGAGCCACAGTGAGCATCGGCCACCACATACCTTAGACATCGAGGACGTGGCCATGGTCTTCCTGGCTCTGCGTATTCCAGATGCACTCGGGATTTCCCGCGCTCCCTCGCGGCTGCAGGGCAGAGGTTAGTGGCGAGCCACGCGGCTCCTTGATTGGCTGGCATCACCCTCCGGGGCGGGTTTCCGGCGCGGGGAGGCGGGACGTATAGGGAGGTGGCGCGAGGCCGGGACTGGGGGACTGCGGCGCACTTCCCTAGAGGCGGACATGGCGTGCGGCTTTCGCCGCGCTATTGCTTGCCAGGTATGGATCCCGGAGCGCGCAGAGGAGTCCCTGAGGAGCTAGGGACCCCAAAGGCCTTTCACCGCTGCGGGCCAGTCCTCAGTCAGCTGGAGGGTGGGTCCCACGGAATCCGGTTAGTTTCTACCACCTCCTCCCCCTTCTCTGGAGCTGGTGGAGCTTCAGAAGTCCTGTGGAGGGTCGGCTGGGATCAGTTTGTCCCGGTGAAAAGTAAACTTTGAAAGGTACCTAGTGCTTTCTTCACTCCTTCCCACCCCACAGCTACGAATGCTTTACCTGGGTGGCGGCAAGTCATTAGACCGTGATTAGACCCCATAGAAGTTAGTGTTCTTTACACTTTAGTGACATTGATGATGGATCTGGATTGTTCTTCAGAAGGACATTTTAAAGCTGCTTATTTCTCTTGCAGTCATTTAGGCAGCCTACCCTAGAATTATTTTTAGTAACGCCCAAAGATACAAGAGCTATCTGAGACGCAGTTTTTCTTGGTTCAGGGTCATATTTGAACAGCACTGTTGTGAGGAAGGGCTTACAAAATTGCAATATGCTTGCTTTGTTTTGTTTTTCCTTTTTGTGGAGAACGGGGTCTCGCCGTATTGCCCAGGCAGGCCTCAAACTCCAGGGCTCAAACTGTCCTCCCTCCTCTGCTTCCCTAAGAGCCGGGGTTACAGGCGTGAGCCACTGCGCTGGGCAAAATTGCAGTATAAATGTGGAACTAATCAAAAAGAATTTTTAAGACTCATTGGCCACCCTTGCAAGGAAACTTTCTATTGTGGTCTTGGCTAACCCATTTCCTTCTGATTAATGGATGTATTAGTGGACGTAATTAGCCTGGTGTATAATTTATCTTAGCTCATTTTTACAGTGTTTATAGACATTTGTGGGGAAATCCCTCTGCCTTGTCTTTATGTTTATAGATGTACTGCCTTGTCCAGTGATAATTCGCCAGATATCACCAACATGACATTTTGTTAAGACAGCTGAATTTATTGCTTACTGAGATAAGGAAGAACACCACTTAGAGCTTTGGTAGTGTATTAAACTGGGAAAGCAAGGTCAGATTTTACTGATGAGTATGGCTTAAGGCTGGTTTTTCAGAGGGAGAGGGTAGGAGGGTGTTGGAGGAAGATGGCTTGATTAGGGTTGGACACAGATCTGATACAGCAATTTAAGATTGGTAGGAAAAGCAAAGAGTGCAAGAAGCCTTAAGGCATAAACTGTTGAGGTTTTCTATTAGAAGAACTAATAGGCCTGGCATGTGGCTCATGCCTATAATCCCAGCACTTTGGGAGGCCGAGGTGGGAGGATGGCTTGAGCCCAGGAGTTCAAGACCAGCGTGGACAACATAGGTAGACCCCGTCTCAACAAATTTTTTTTTAAAAAGTAGCCAGGCATGATGGTGCACCTCTGTAGTCCTAGCTACCTGAAAGGCTGAGTCTGAAGGATCACTTGGACGGACCCACGAGTTTGAAGCTACAGTGAGCTATGATTGTGCCACTGCACTCCAGGAGGGGCAACAGAGTGAGACCCTGTAACCAAAAATAAAAATAAAAAACGTGAAAAGCTAATAGATTTCTCATGAAGTTCTTATAATGAATGATTAAGTTATTTGGGCAGAAGTCTTCTAGAACAGTAAAGTTATGCTAATGAAGACAAAAAAATAATAAATTCATGTTAATGTAGACAGTAAACCATATCAGGGAAGGTAGTTTTGGACCTTAGTATCTAAGCCGTGTGTAAGGGTGGATGTTTTCCATTCTTAGCCCTTAGGTCAAGATAATGCCATGATGAGAAACAAATTGTGTTTAGTTTTGCAAAGGCTGTGTTCTTTGTAAAGAATGTAAATTGGGCCAGCATGGTGGCTCACACTTGTAATCCCAGCACTTTGAGAGGCCGAGGTGGGAGGATCCCTTGAACTGACACGTTCAAGACCAGCCTGGGCAACATAGGGAGACCCCCATCTCGATAAAAAAATAAAAAACAAAACTTAGTTAGGTGTCGTGGCACACACCTGTGGTCCCAGCTACTTGAGAAGCTGAGGTGGGAGGATCGTTTGGGCCCAGGTGGCTGAAACTAGCGAGCTTTGATTGCACCACTGCACTCCAGGCTGGGGGACAAAGTGAGACCCTGTCTCAAAAACAAAAACAAAAACAAAAACAAAAAAAAGAGATAAGTTGGAGAAACAAGAACTAATATATTGAGTATATATTTGTGCTAATTACTACACATTCACATTTAAGCTCATGGCAACCCTATGATATAGAAGTATTAACCTTATTATATAATTGAGTCAGTTGAGATCCACAGAGATTAAATAACTTACCCAAAGCCACATCATCAATACATTGTAGAGTTGGTTTATGAACAGAAATCTAACTTTAAAATTAGATATTTCCTATATACAGTGCTCTTTGTGAAAGCAAGAAGCACAATCCAATCATTGAATGGAATCTAATGGATTTATACAGCAGTGTAAATTATGCAGATATATATCTATTTCTCTGAATATAGAGTCATTGGGGAATGATGTGAAACTTGAGGATAATAATATTTTCAATACATTAGGACATGGGGAAAAAAGAGCAAAGAAAAAACATGTTCAGTACAGTTTGAGCATCCCTAAGCTGGATATCTGAAATGCTCCAAAATTTGAAACTTTTTGAGTGCTGACATGAGACTCAAAGGAAATGTTCATTGGAGAATTCCAGATTTTCAGATTAGGAGCTGGGTATGGTGGCTCATGCCTATAACCCCAGCACTTGGAGAGACTGAGACAGGTGGATCACTTGAGCCCAAGAGTTCAAGACCAGCCTGGGAAACTAATTAGAAAATTAGTTGGGCATGATGGCACCCTCCTGTAATCCCAGATACTTGGGAGGCTGAGGTGGGAGGATCACTTGAACCTGAGAGGTGGAGGTTGCAGTGAGTCACGATTGTGCCACTGAACTCCAGCTTGGGTGGTAAAGCAAGACCCTGTCTCAAAAAACAAAACAAAACAAAACACCAGCCCCACAGATTTTCAGTTTAGGGATGCTCAACAGGTGAGTATAAAGCCAATATTCCAAAATCTGAAAAAATTGAAAAGTTGAAACACTTGTGGTCCCGAGGATACTCAGCCTGTATTTAATACCTTTGCGAATGAGCATTGTTTTGCTATAATAGTTTAGGAATGAAGGAATGTGTAACATGCAATGGCAAATGCATTTAGCAAACTTTGATTAATTAGTCAACAGTTTTCTAAGCGCTGTCATCAGTCCCAAGGCTAAAAGTGAACAGAAAATAGTTTCTGCCCTGAAATGGCCTCAGACTTGCTTGGAAAAAAATGTAAACAGGTAATTGCATTGCAGCCTGTAATCCCTGTATTAGAAGCATGTGCAAAGTGCCAAGGGAACTTGAAAGCTCCTAAGGATCAGACAAAGTTTTGTAGAAAGGTGATGTTAGGTCTCAGTTTTGAAAGGGGTATGGGTAGGAGTGTGCCAAGTAAATAGAGCGAGAGCTTGGGGAGAGGTCAGGTATTGCAAGAGGAGGATGTGCATAGACACATCTGGAAAGCATGATATGTACATAGAATCACAATATTTGGAATGCCTTCAGCAAGTCCTGTTGATTTTGTCTTTATATCTTGAATCCATCTACACTATTGCTGCTGCCTCCCCCTCTCCTTTCTCTATTCCACACCAAGCCCCCATTATCACCTATATTGACTGCTTACAACAGCCTTCTGATGGGGTCTTTGTTTCCATTCTTGCCCTCCCTCCAATTCATTCTCCATTTATCAAGAAAAGTGACATCTAAATTGTGAATCAAATCATATCACTTATCTTTCTTTGTTGCACGAGTCTCTACCAGAACCTTAACTTCTTCAACTTCCATTCATGCCCCATTCTATCATTTTTATAGGAACCTAGCTACAATGTTAATTTGTTTTTCTAACATAGCAGGGTCTTTCCGTTCCCATTGTATAGATTATTCCTTGTGCCTAAAAGAAATGCATTTTATACCATCACTCTTTATGCACGATGAAAGTTTCATGAAACAATACTTATTTCTACTGTATTCTGTTCTGTTTTATACATATTTTTTAAGGCTGGTGGTTGAGACTCAATGGAATTTGTTTTTATTTTTATTTATTTATTTATTTTGAAGTGGAGTCTTGCTCAGTCACCCAGGCTAGAGTGCAATGACGTCATCTCTGCCCACTGCAAGCTCTGCCTCCCAGGTTCACGCCATTCTCCTGCCTCAGCCTCCCGAGTAGCTGGGACTACAGGCGCCCGCCACCACACCCGGCTAAATGTTTTTGTATTTTTAGTAGAGACAGAGTTTCACCGTGTTAGCCAGGATGGTCTCCATCTCCTGACCTCATGATCCGCCCATCTCGGCCTCCCAAAGTGCTGGGATTACAGGCGTGAGCCACTGCGCCCAGCAACGGAATTTATTTCTAACTGGCAACCTATAATTTGAAAAGTATGTCCTCTAGTTCTCTTAGTCCCTTGTTTGCTTCTATGATGACGATAATAAGAGTAATTGTTTTGTTTTCCTTGTTTTAGTGTCTGTTTCCTCTATAAGCTTCATGAAGACAGAACATGTCTTGTTCACTCTTATTTCCTCAGCACCAGCAAAGTGCCCGAAACATAAGTGTTTAATATGTATTTGAAGAGTGAATACCTGAGTATCTCTGTTGTGATCTCATATAAAATATGCAGCTTCACTGAATGAGTTCATAATTTTAAAGCTACGGAGATGATGTGGTGTGGTGGCTAAAGTAACTCCATCTTGGATGCTAATCTGCCATGTTGACTTTTGATTATCCCCAGTTCCAGGAATACCTGTAAGATTTCTATTTTATCTACTGTTCATAGTACTTAAGGGCAGGATTTCTATTTTATCTACTGTTTATAGTACTTAAGGACAGGATTTATAATTCTTGCCCTTAAGCAAATGATAGGCTATGACATAGCATTCTTGATTTTTTCTAAGGAGTTGACCTCAATTGTCTTAGACATCCCTTCTGAAGCATGGTTACCCCTTCTCTGTGGTATATACCATAGAGAAGCCCTGGGTCTTGGGGTAGATAACTGCGCAAGGATTCATCATCTTGTCTCTTAGCTTCCTGAGATATGACTTCTGTTCATAAATCCATATTAAATGTTTCTTTCTGAGAAGCTGGGTTTGTCAGCCGCTTTCTTCAGTCTCTCAACTTCCTCAGTCTTTTGAGGGTAGATTTGTGTAGACCTGCTTACCATGGAGCACTTAATAATGGTGGGAAGGATTAGAATTCTAGCTTCACTATTTGTGTAACTAACTCTTGGCAAGTCAGCTGTAAGATGATGGTTTTGATTGCAAGTTTACAGGATTGCTGCAAGGATTAATAACGATGTTGAAGATTATAATAACTACTATTTGTGGGATACCTCACTTGTACGGTGCTGTATTTTGCTTTGCTTTACAGGACTATTAATAAAATGTAGTGAGATAAAGATAATAGAGTGCTTAATGTCAGGAGTTGCAAAGGGTCTGTGATTTTACGCTCTTAAGTTTCTACCACAGTTCCATGGATGGTAGCAGAAAACATCAGACCCCTGAATGAGGGAAAAGGATTTTACTGTTCATAGCAATAGCAGTAGCCACAGTATCAACATTATTTTGTGTGTCAATTTCCCAAGTTCTTTTTCTTCCCATACCACAATGTGAAGAGGGTCAGATAATACCTCTATAAACTGTGTACTGTGCTACAGGAGAGAAACCTTGAGTCTTTTATAATGGGCAGTAAGCATGCCTGCCCTTTGCTCTGGAGTGAGGAGCCATCTTTATCTTACAAATCTGTATCCTTGAAAGATAGTCCAGAACAAAGGCAATTTGTGTCTTGTTTACATACGCAGAAACATTAGAGTCCCACGAAGATTTGTCCCTCAACACTAAGCATGGTGGTATATTGTGCTTAGTGGTACACACATACAATTTACAATACTTGAAATTTTCATTTCATCATTTCAGTCATGCCATTGCTATTTGTATTATTATCCTTATTTTACAGAAAAGGACACTGAGATTCAGAAACAATGAAAGGAATAACCTAAGGTTACTCAGCTATAAAATTCTAGAGTTGAACTACTAACCTAGCTATTTGCCTCAAAGCCAGAATTCTTTGTATTCTATATGTAGAGTTAAATTTGTAAAATGGCCAGTACGTGTCTGGCTGCGAAATAATGATGGAATGTAGATTTGTCTCCCTTTCTTACTTGCTTTTCATTTTGCGCATTAAACTTAAATTCAGCTGGTTCTGTTTTTTTTTGAGATGCAGTTTTGTTCTTGTTGCCCAGGCTGGAGTGCAATGGCACAATCTCGGCTCACCACAACCTCCACCTCCCAGGTTCAAGCGATTCTCCTGCCTCAGCCTCCTGAGTAGCTGGGATTACAGGTATATGCCACCACGCCTGGCTAATTTTGTATTTTTAGTAGAGATGGGGTTTCTCCATTTTGGTCAGTCTGGTCTCGAACTCCCGACCTCAGGTGATCTGCATGCTTCGGCCTCGCAAAGTGCTGGGATTACAGGCAAGAGCCACCATGCCTGGCCCAGCTAGTTCATTTTAATTTTGTGTACTTTTAATTTTGAAATAATTTCAGACTTATAAAAAGTTGTGATAGTAGTACAAAGAACTCCATATCCTCTTTATCTAGATTCAGCAGTTATTAACATTTTGCCACATTTGCTTCATTATTCTGTTTAATTTTTTCCTGTGTCATTTGAGAGTAGGTTTCATACATAATGCTCCTTTACCTCTTAATATGTAATTGTTTATTTCCTAAGAACAAGGCTTGTTTTACATGACCACAGTACAGTTATTAGATTCACATAATATTGATAAAATGCTTTAACTTACAGTCCATATTCCAGTCTTGTTGATTTTTTTTCCCATATAGAATCACAAATTGCATTTAGTTTCTTGTAACTAGTACATTTTAAGTAGCTTTATGCTCTCCTTATTAACTTACATCTACATAGCTTGATAGAGGAGCTACCCTGCTAATGGTGAGCAGGAAGACCCGCTTTCTTGACTCTGCTGATGAGTTTATTATCAAATTTCAGGTGTGGCCTCAAGAAGCAATTAAACTAGTTGTCCAATTGTTGTCATTTAGTCCTGAGGTGCAGTATGTATGTTGGGAAGATATTCATCCACATTAAGGCATTAAGGTAAACAGCAGGACTGACTGAATTATCTACGTTTGTACTGTTCTTTGCTTCCAGTCTATTCTCACAGACCCACCAGCATTCCATTCTGCTTAGAACCACAAGTTGTATAATAACCATACTACAGCAAAAAAAAAAACTATCATCAGAGCAAACAGGCAACCTACAGAGTAGTATAGAATTTTCGCAATCTATCTAACAAAGGTCTAATATCCAGAACCTACAAGGAACTTAAACAAAACAACCCCATTAAAAAGTGGGCAAAGGACATGAACAGACACTTCTCAGAAGAAGACATTTATGCGGCCACAAACATTTGAAAAAAAGCTCAACATCACTGATCATTAGAGAACTGTAAATCAAAACCACAATGAGATACCATCTCATGCCAGTCAGAATGGCAGTCATTAAAAAGTCAAACAACAGATGCTGGTGAGATTGTGGAGAAATAGGAACACTTTTACACTGTTGGTGGAAATGTAAATTAGTTCAGCCATTGTGGAAGATGGTATCATGGTTCCTCAAAGATCTAGTACCAGAAATACCATTTGGCCCAGCAATCCCGTTGCTGGGTATATACCCAAAGGAATATAAATCATTCTGCTACAAAGATACGTGCACATGAATGTTCACTGCAGGACTATTCACAATAACAAAGACATGGAATCAACCCAAATGCCCATCAATGATAGACGGGATAAAGAAAATGTGGTTGGTACATATACACCATGGAATACTATGCAACCGTAAAAAGGAACGAGATCATGTCCTTTGCAGGCACATGAATGGAGCCAGAAACCATTATTCTCAGCAAACTAATGCAGGAACAGAAAACCAAACACTGCACATTGTCACTTGTAAGTGTGAGCTGAACAATGAGAACACATGACCATGGGGAGGGGAACAGCACACACCAGGGTTTGTTGGGGGTGGGGTGGGAAGAGGGAGAGCTTTAGGAAAAATAGCTAATACATGTGGTGCTTAATACCTAGGCGATGGGTTGATAGGAGCAGCAAACCACCATGGCACACATTTATCTATGTCACCTGCACATCCTGCACATGTATCCCGGAACTTAATTTTAAAAAAGAACCGTGCTAAATTTCTTTTATTATAGTCATAATTTGCCTTCCAAATTGGGATATTCTCTTCTAAGCCCCAAAGTTTTAATTCTAACTTTGTTTGCTTCTTGTTTGTGTCTTGAAACTAATGCAGACCTGTTCCTGAGGAAAATTTCTGCAAATGTGGGAGGGCTTCTGCACTGGTCTTGGTGGCAAACCTACAGTGCCTGACTTGGTAGTGTTGGAGAATCACAAGTGAGGAACAACTGGGGTAACTGCCTTTTTAGACTCATGGCCTATAGATTATGTTAATGTGGATAAAAATACAGAGCTAATCTTCATAAGATGATGTTAATTTTGCCACCTGAATGTCTGGTTGCTAAAGATATGGATCCCTTTTTCATTAGCAAAATTAGGTTTTTATGCAGTTTTCACAGATTTTGATCCTGAACCTGGCAAGTTTAGCTCCTAGCTGAATTTAGTACCTGTCTAGAGCCAGACTGAGAATATTTTTTGACTTTGCTCTCAGTTATCTGAGTACTAGAGGTAGGAATCATATTTGCCATCGTATCAGAAAAATAAATGGTTGAGGACTGCTGACAAGCTAATTGATTGATGTGCTTTCCTAGTGAATGCTCTGGAGCCAAAGATTCTATTATATTAGAATCTCTGATATTAGGTTCCTAAATCTAAAGTTTAGAATTGTGCTTGGTACATTGTAAGCACTCAATACATATTAGCCATTCTTATATTACATATTAGAATCTCTGATCTTAGGTTCTCAAACAAGATCTGGCAGTTGTGAATTTTCACTTGATATTCCCTTAAGTGCTTCCTCTTAAAATAAATAAGTAAGCAAATAAATAAATAAAAGGCCAGGTGCAGTGGCCAATGCCTGTAATTTCAGTGCTTTGGGAGGCTGAGGTGGGAGGATTGCTTGAGTCCAGTAGTTCGAGACCACCCTGGGCAATATATTGAGATATAGTGAGACTTCATCTCTAGAAAAATCTAAAAAATTTTTAAAAAGTGTTTTTTTTTTTTTTAGACAGAGTTTCACTCTCAAATTCCTGACCTCAGGTAATCCACGTGCCTTAGCCTCCCAAAGCGCTAGAATTACAGGTGTCAGCAACTACACCTGGCAAGAAGTGCTTCTTGTTTTCAACCGCAGATTTGCTCCTCATTCAATGTGTTATTTAGTTTATTTCTCAAGGATTGTGCCTAATTTTGTGGATTTTATTTCTCTGTTAAAATTTTCAGGTTTACTGTCAGTCTTTTATTATTTGGTTCTCATTGTGTAACCTTTTTAGGATATTTTATTCTGTGAAACTTTTATTAGTTTGAAGCCTAAAGAAGATAGTTATCAGTAGACCTTCTTTTCGCTTGTGCTAGTCCTAGGTGAAGCCCAGTGCCAGGTGAAACAGCCCTACCTGAAGGGAGCAAAAGAAAATAAACCCTGAAGCTAAGCAAACCCATTAGTCACATTCTGATCCAAGAAAGCTCTAAATCCAATCTCAGAGACAGTTGAAGAAAGTCGTATTACTCCCAGAATAATTCTGAACCTATGAGAATGTAAGTGAACTTAAAACCATGCTCCAAGCCTGGCACTGTGGCTCACGCCTGTAATCCCAACACTTTGGGAGGCGGAGACGGGTGGATCATGAGGTCAAGAGATCGAGACCATCCTGGCCAACATGGCAAAACCCTGTCTCTACTAAAAATACAAAAATTAGCTGGGCATAGTGGGTGCCTGTAATCCCAGGCTGAGCCTGTAGTTCCAGCTACTCGGGAGGCTGAGACAGGAGAATCACTTGAGCCCAGGAGGCAGAGTTTGCAGTGAGCAGAGATCGTGCCGCTGCACTCCAGCCTGGCAACAGAGCGAGACTCTGTCTCAGAAAAAAAAAAAAAAAAAAACATGCTCCATGCTCGGTGGCTCTCAATTTGTTTTCTTTTCTTTTCTCTCTCTCTCTCTTTTTTTTATGCTGCACCCATTTGAGAGAAAGAGAAACCTCTAATTAAAAACATTCATTACTTTGGACATTATTAAAATGGGAGGCAACTGCTCTCTCCCTAAGCCGTGGTTCTTAAGCACTAGCTGCAGACTTGAATCACCTGAGAAGCATTTAAAACTGCTTAACCCCAGGCCCTTTAGCCTGAGGTTGGGCATCGGCCTAGAAGTTATAAAAATTATCAGGTGATTCAGATGTTCATCCAAGCTTGATAACCACTACCCAACGGCTACCCAGAGGCAGAAAGGTGTAGTGCAGTGGTCTCTCTGCACATTAGATCTTCTGGGGAATGTTTTACATCCTTCTGCCCAGAGCCCACTTTGTACTAATTAAATCAAAATATTTGCACGTGGGAGTCAGGTGGGTTTTCCTAAAGATTTCCGGTAGTCATTCCCATATACGGCAAAGTATTGGAACTGCTGGTGAAGTGACTAAGAACATTGACCATGGAAGACTCGGGTTTAAATCCAGTTTCTCCTCTGATAGATTTTTAAGTTTTCTTCACCTTGTCTGTAAAATCTGGAAAATTCTTTAGCTACCGTATAGATGTGTCATCGGGATGCAAGGTATTAATACGTATGGAGTGCTGAGAATTGTGTTTGGTATATTGTATGTATTCAGTATCAGTAAATGTTAGTCTTTTTTTTTTTTTTTTTTTGAGACAGAGTCTTGCTCTGTCTCCCAGGCTGGAGTGCAGTGGTGCGATCTCAGCTCACTGCAACCTCTGCCTCCCAGGTTCAAGTGATTCTCCTGCCTCAGCCTCCTGAGTAGCTGGGACTACAGGCACCAGCCACCACGCCTGGCTAATTTTTTGTATTTTTAGTAGAGACGGGATTTTGCCATGTTGGCCAGGCTGGTCTTGATCTCCTGACCTCAGGTGATCCGCCTGCCTCGGCCTCCCAAAGTGCTGGGATTACAGGCGTAAGCCACTGCGCCCAGCCAATATTAGTCATTATTATGTTATTTTAGAATATCTCAGGGTGGGGTATTTTGAATACCTCTCCCTCCCTCACCACCATCCTAGGCTTAGCACCATGTGAAGTTAGTAAACAGTACATGTCTGAGCCATACTGCTTAACATTCAACAGGAATTCCTTAAACGTACTTTTATAAAGTTGTGGTTTGGTAAGGGAAAAGTTCTGATTTTTGCAAAATAATGCCTGCTCATTTTAAATAATTAAGCAATACAAAAATGCAAAGAATTTTTTAAACTACCCCAAAAATCATCATCATTAACACTGACTTTTATTTTTAGGTATATTTCTATGCAGATATACAGGCAGAAAAAAGAAGGAAGGAAAACTGGATAAATATGCTTTTTACAAAATCCAGGCTGTATTGCAATGAGTTTTTATTTTCAGAGTGTTATTTTTAAGTTTTACAATGGAAAAATGTCCAACATATTGAAAAGTAAAATAATCTTATTATTCCTCATGTGCTCATTACTGAAATGCTGTTTTATTTTTATCATTTTTATTTTTAAATAGAGATGGGGGTCTCACTATGTTGCCCCAGGCTGGTCTCGAACTTCTGGCCTCAAGTGATCCTGCACCTGAACCTCCCAAAGTATTGGGATTACAGGCATGAGCCACCGCGCTTGGCCTGAAATACTGTTTTAAATAAAAATGTTAAAAGTAGTTTTGTTTGAATTCAGTGAAAAACCAAAGTGCAGTTCAAAAAATTATTGATGTATTTCCTAAATAAGGTTTTTACAGTAAGAAAATAAATTGTGAAAAACATTACAATTTGTAGTGTTTTTACAAAAAGATCTTCATGTCTCAAATTTAGACAGCATCACCTTCTACCATAAGGGATGAAGACATTGGCACTCTCACAAATGATACAACTTTCTTCCACCTTTACCAGTTTGTGTTGGGTAACTTTCTCACTCAAAGTTTATAACATTTATAGTCTGTTTAGTAACCATATCTGCACAACTTGTCTCCTGTTCATTTTATGTTGAACCAGATAAGATGCTTACCACCAATCTTTTTCCTGATATATGGCTTAATTGGCTGTATTTAAGAAATTATGACTTCTCAGAAAAAGTAATCCTAGAAATATCAAAAGGAGGCTTAATCTTTAGAAAATTACCATGTTTAGAAATAAGGCTGGGTGCAGTGGCTCACACCTATAATCCCAGCACTTTGGGAGGCTGGGGCAGGATGATTGCTTGAACCCAGGAGTTTGAGACCAGCCTGGACAACAGGGGTGAGATATGCCGTCTCTACAAAAAAATACAAAAAATTAGCCAGGCATAGTGGTGTACACCTGTAGTCCCAGCTACTCAGGAGGCTGAGGTGGGAGGACTGATTGAGCCCAGGAGTTGGAGGCTGCAGTGAGCCATCATCATACCACTGCATTCCAGCCTGGGCAACAAAGTGAGACCCTGTCTCAGAAAACAACAACAACAAAAGTGTCAGAATCTTTCTTTTAGAAATAAAGGAATAACACTGTTTAGTTCTTACCTCACATTTTTTCTTCTGATATCATAGATGCAAATGCATAGGGCAATCCCAGTGTAATTGTAAAATTTTCCAATCTTCCTGTGTTGCCAATTAATTCAAATTAAAAAACAACTGAGCAGGTGAAACACACTACTTTGCAACTTCTTTATTGAAGGAATCTGTTCCTATATAATATCACCGTTAAATTATCTGCTTTGACCAGATCATGATCTTTGTGATTTAATGTGACTACAAAGTAAAGTACATTTATTTCATTTCCCATGGAGTTTTCTTGATTGGGTGCTTTATTTTCCAAATTTAGCAACTTAACCAGCATGCATCTCAGTGTTGAATTTTCTGTATATTTTCTTGACGTAATTTATCTTGATATGTAGATTCAGTTTGTCTTTTTTGAAATATGTTAATCATAGAAAAGAATATAGTTAATACTTATATGCTCCACACCCAGCTTCGAAAATAAAATATTACAAATACTTTAAAATTCCCGAGAGTACCCATCTCTGGCAAACTCTTACCTTACGCAATAGGTAATGTCTATCTTGAAATTTGTGTTTATTATACCTGTGAATGTCACTCATTACCTATGAATGTATCTCTAAATAGTATTATTTTACAAGTTATTAAATTTTATATAAATTATATCAAAGTGTAATTATCTTTGTGCAGCTGCAGCTTGGAATGTTTTGTTTGACTCAATTTTTAAAGAAGACTTATCCAGCTGGGCGCAGTGGCCCACACCTGTAATCCCAGCACTTTGGGAGGCCGAGGCAGGTGGATCACTTGAGGTCAGGAGTTCGAGACTAACCTGGCCAACAGGGTGAAGCCTCGTCTCTACTAAAAATACAAAAATTAGCTAGGCATGGTGGGTGCCTGTAATCCCAGGCTGAGGCAGGAGAATTCCTTGAACCCAGGAGGCAGAGGTTGCAGTGAGCGATCACACCATTGCACTCTAGCCTGGGTGACAAGAGCGAAACTCCATCTCAAAAACAACAAAAAAAGATTTATCCACAATGATGCATGGAGGTGTAGTTCTTTGATTTTACTGCTGAATGATGTGCCATAGCAGTAGTGTACCACAATTTAGATTTGTTTCTTCATTTCGTGGAAGTTTTTCCCTTTATTGTTTATATTGTGCCCTATCTCCCATCACCTTGGTCACACCTCTGATTCCAGCTGCCACAGTTGTAAATACAGGTTTACAACTATTTACACAGGTGTAAACAGTTTCGTGTGTGCTTCCATTCACTTATTGCTAATAGCACCTCATCCTCTCTGGAGCCTGCTGGTCCCAGCACATACATAGCTCCAGTGTGGTGGAATTATTTTGGATAGAGAATTCTGGTAAACACTACGTCTGTATTTTAGGAGGTACCATGGAAATTAAGCCTCCATTGCTTATAGCAATGACTTTGATGGCATAATCTTGTATTAACTTTTCTTCCTTCCCTCTCTCTCATCACTTCTGCCCTCAGGAACCATCTCCCAAATAAACTACTTGCCTGCAAGTCTTTTTCTCAGGCCCTGCTTTTGGGGAAGCCAAGGGGTGTGTGTGTGTATGTGCGTGTGTGTGCACTTTCTATTTTGTAGGGTTCATCTCTGTGGCTTCTGATAAGTGAGATCAAGTTAGGAGCCCTGCCACATAAGGCTGCTCCATTCTGCTTCAGAATCTGTAGTATCTTTTCTTGGAGATCTCTTTTGAAGTTTATGGCTTTGGATTTTGTCTCTCTATTCTTATGATTGGTTGCTAGGGAAGCAGTCTACCTTCCTTCCTTCCTGTCTGCATGTTTGTTTGCTAGTCGTCATTCTTTTTGTATTTTAGGGACACCAGTTTTCCTAAGGTTGGATTATCTTTCTTCAATTCTATTTATTTTTCTGATTACATTAATCTTTGTATTCTCTGATTAGTTCTTCTATGTCAGTTTTTTTTTCAATTATGACTATACTCTTATAATAGTATTGTTATGTATGTAATGTTTGTAATGTTATGAATGTTATGTAATGTTTAAAAGTGTGTAGCATCTCCCCATACTCTTATAAAAATGGCCGTCTTAGCCATTTTTAAGTATACAGTATAATAATTCTTAATTATTAGTTTTATGGTAAAAAGTTTGATCATTAATTTTTAGACTCCTTATAAAATTCACTCGTGTTTTCGCATCTTGTCTTTTAGTTCTTGTTTATTTTATTCACATTCTCAGTAAGTTCCAAATCCTGAAGCATTTGTGAATAATGTTCTTCGTATTCATTGGGTTACATTTTTCTCCTGGGCAGAGTTCTTTGATCTGTTGTATGCTACATTTTTTCCAGCTGTCTATCTTCTGGTCTCTGCCTCCCTCCCTATTCTCTCTCCCTATTTTTGTTTATTTCAGTTTGATCACCTACTGGTGATGCCTGTTCTTTTTCCTCTTGCTCATGCTTGACAGCTCTGCCCCAGCTTTCCATTTGTTTGCACACTGTGGGATGACTTCTTCACTCCTCATGTCACATTTGTTTTTGGCTTACCTCACCTTTGTGGTTGCACAAAGGTAAACTCCTCCCCCTTTGCATTCCTCTTTTGTCTCTCTGTCTAGTATGTCATGGTGACCTGTACACATTATTCCTCAACTCTGACATGGTATATTAAATTTTTGCAAACTAGCCCTGATATTTTTCTGTCTTCCTGTAAAAACTACTCTGATTCTTACTGCTCACACAACACCATATCAAGATTTGCTTTCTGCAGTAGGAGAATGGATTGTGTTTTCATTGGAAAGGCCATCGGTGTGTTACCCTAGAATTTTTACTTTTGCTGGAAAGTGCTGGAATTCATTTCTGTCTTACTAATTGTTTCCCACAGCTTGGGCAGCATTTCCTAGTTGCAAGAGGGAAAAAATAATGGAATTTATTCAGTTTGTTTTTCTCCAGATTTGGGGTGTTAATGAGAATTGTTAATTCATCTCTGACTTCTGATACATGAGGACTGAGTTAGCCTTGCCAAACAGGGCTGTTCCATTCTCCTCCAGAAGCTATTGTATTTTTACTTGACTATCAACTTTGAAGTTTATGACTTTGAGCTCTTTCTGTCTTGTGTATTTGCTGCTGGAGAACCAACCTACCTATGTGTTTACTTACTTTCCTTCCTTTTCTTTTTGATGTTGGTTGAAGATGGGAGATTATGTGAAGAAGCTTTCATTTCATTACTTTATCCCGGAAGTCTTCTTGATTGCTTTTTTTTTTTTTTAATTGTGAAAAAATACGCATAACGTAAAATTTGCCATCTTAGCCATTTTTAAGTATACAGTTCAGTGGCATTAAGTACATTCACATTGTGCAACCATCACCACCATCTGTCTGCGGTATAGTTTTCATCTTGCACAACTAAAACTCTCTACCCATTAAACAGTAATTCCACATTCACCCCAACCCCCTTTTTCTTGTTTGTTTGTTTTAAAATTTACATTATGTAAGAATGTTTCTATACTGATATGGTTTGGCTCTGTGTCCCCACCCAAATCTCATGTTCAATTGTAATCCCCAGTGTTGGAAGTGGGGCCTGGTGAGAGGTGATTGGATCATGGGGATGGTTTCTAATGGTTTAGCACCATTCCCCTAGTGCTGCCTCGGTGATAGAATTCTCACAAGATCTGGTTGTTTAAAAGTGTGTAGCATCTCCCCATTCACTCTTTTCTTCCTGCTCCCACCGTGTAAGATGTGCCTGCTTCCCTTTTGCTTTCTGCCATGATTGAGTTTTCTGAGGCCTCCCCGTACATGCTTCCTGTACAGCCTGTGGAACCATGAGCCAAGTAAACTTCTTTTCTTCATGAATTAGCCAGCCTCAGTTATGTCTTTATAGCAGTACAAGAACAGACTAATTATACATGTATCCTCTGTGAAGCTGCTATTGAAACTACTGTCTTGTTATTTATATCTTCATATGAGTAAGATAAACTAGTCTTAGAATTACTTTCAGGAAAACTTCATTCCTGCTATTTACTGTATATATATGTTTACCCTGTATTACTAGGGGTAAAACATGCTGTGTAGATAGATTCCCTTTGTACCTTGACTGCCAAGAACGTAAGTACCTTGAGCTTAGGGTTTTCTGGTATAAATTTATACCTCCATTTCATTTTATGTGCTTAAGCCCCACTCAGAGCGTTTTGGTAGCAAATGAAATATAGTAAGATAATACATGAGGCTGGGCATGGTGGCGCAATTCCTTGGAGTCCCAGCTACTTAGGAAGCTGAGGTGGGAGGACCGCTTGAGACCAGGAGGTCGAGGCTGCAGTGAGGTATGATTGTGAGCCACTGCACTCCAGCCTAGGTAACAGAGTGAGACCTTGTCTCTGGGGGAAAAAAAAAAGAAGAAGAAGAAATTATTAAGTACCTTTTAGTTTAGCCAAAAGAATTCTCCAAATGAGAATTGCATATTGTTCATTTAAATGTCAGCATTTTATTGCTACCCAAGTTCACAACCTATTTGTCAGCTGAAATGCTTCAAAATTGACCTAATCACTAAGTTTTTTTCAGCTGAATTGTTATATTTAAGATAGACAGAAAATCTTAGTGATTATGGTTAAGTTTGGGAGATGTGTCCAAAATAAATTTTTTTAAAGGAGAAGGAACTATTTATTACATGTTTATTATATGACATATTTTTCTTAGTCATCACAAGAGCCCTAGTTTATTGTTTAACAGATTTATTATCCCCATATTTCAGCTGTGAAAACTATAGCTCATTCATGTAAAATTACTTTCTCAAGGTCTCTTAACTAATAAAAGTAGAACTGGAATTTGGATCCTTTTTTTTTTTTTCTGAGAAATTACGATAGAACCTTTATTACTGATGTTTCTATTCTAGAAACATTTCGTACTATAAACATGAACTGTTTGAGCCTTTATCCTATAAATGCTTTGGAAATATTTACCTACTTCTGTAAATACGTCCCAAAGAAATGACTTTTTAGTAAGGAATACAGTAATTTACTTCCTAAAGTCTAGAAAATAAAAAATTTTGTACCCTGAGAGGAAACTTTAAAAAATCAATCTGTACCAAGCCAAAGTGGAAATGTACAAGCCTCTTAAAGAAAGTGATGTCTCCAGGTCTGCTAGTTTGGGCAAGTTTTTACAGTTAATACGTTTGTGAAATTCAACAAATAACTTCTGTTGACCACAGGAGAGTATATGTTATTATTAATCAAGAGACAGTGGTTTTAATTTTATTGCTCTCCTGAACAGTCACAAACACCCTTGAAGATGATTTCTTCTTAAACTCTTCTTACATTCTTACTTTTTCTGTTTCCCCCATCATTCCCTTCTCTTTTTCCCAACTCTACAGCCATGAGTATTGGAGAAGTGGGGGAAAAGTTGAAGACAGTTGTAAATTTATACTGGCTATGCTGTTATTTCACTATTTTGTTTTTATGCATTTCTGAATGAAAGGATATACATATATGTATTAGTCTGTTCTCACACTGCTAATAAAGACATGCCTGACACTGGGTAATTTATAAAGGAAAGAGATTTAATTGACTCACAGTTCAACATGGCTGGGGAGGCCTCAGGAAACTTATAATCATTGCAGAAGGGGAAGCAGACACATTCTTCACATGGCAGCAGCAAGGAGAACTGTCGAGCAAAGGGTAGGGGAAAGCCTCTTTTAAAACCATCAGATCTTGTGAGAACTAACTCACTGTCACGAGAACAGAATGGGGGAAACCACCCCATGATTCAATTATCTCCACCTGGTCCCTCCCATGACACGTGGGGATTATGGGAGCTATAATTCAAGATCAGATTTTGGGAGGAAATACAACCAAACCATATCAATATGGCATAGGGGTTGAGTATAGGTTCCGGTTTTAGATAGCCTGTGTTCACATCCTAGCTTTTCTTTCCACTTAGGCAAGTTAAGTAAATTCCCTGTACTTCAGTTTGATCATTTATAAATGAGGTTTGAAATAGTAGGAAAGTCTGGGATTGTTGCAAGGAAAAATTAAGGCACTTAAGACATGCCTGTCAGGAATAATTCAGGACTGGTGCGGTGGCTCGCTCTTGTAATCCCAGCACTTTGGGGGGCGGAGGTGGGAGATTTGCTTGAGGCCAGAAGTTAGAGGCCAGCTTGGTCAACATAGCAAGACTGTCTCTATAGGCATGGTGGTTTACGCCTGTAATCTCAACACTTTGGGAGGCTGAGGCGGGTGGATCATCTGAGGTCAGGAGTTTGAGACCAGCCTGGCCAAAATGTCAAAGCCCCGTCTCTACTAAAAACAGAAAAAATTAGCTGGGCTTGGTGGTGTGCGTCTGTAATCCCAGCTACTTGGGCGGCTGAGACAGGAGAATCGCTTGAACCCGGGAGACGGAGGCCGCAAGTGAGCCGAGATCACGTCACCGTACTCCAGCCTGGGTGACAGAGCGAGACTCTATCTCAAAAAAAATAAATCATTCAGTACATGGGAATGTCTCTTCCACCTAACTTTAAGTGTCCAATTAGGGTAATAGTTCACAACTTTGGCTATGTATTAACAGTCACACAAGGAGCTTTTAGAAAACACAAATCTAGCAAGGCAGAGTTCCTCACACCTATAATCCCAGTACTTTGGGGAGTTGTTATGGAAGGATCACATGAGGCCAGGAATTCAAGACCGGCCTGGGCAACATAGCGAGACTCTGTCTGTGCTACAAAATATATGTATATAACACATCCACCTCTACTATTCTAATGATTAAGCCTTTGATAGGGACGGGGATCAGATTTTCCCTATTATTTACTTGTTTATTTGTAAATGCCATGAGGTTTTTTTGGTCTGTTTTGTTCACCACTGTATCCCCAATACCTGGAATAATGCCTGGCACATTAAGTAGCCACTCAATTTTTTTTAATGAAAAAAGTAAGTGAATTATCTGTGGGTTCTCAGTGGTTTATCTCCTCTCGTGCCATACTTTTTTTTTTTTTTTTAATTTACGAAGGTAAAATTCATTCTTTTTGCTGAACAGTTCTGTTAATTTATGGTCAAATCCTCCCCTTTCGGTTTTCCAGAGGGTCAAATAATTGAATCATACACTATATACCTTTTTGAATCTGGCTTCCTTCACTTGGAATGCATTTGGAGCTCATTCGTGTTAAGTGTATTAATAGTTTATTCTTACAAGTGGTATTCCATTGAATGGAACAAATACGTCAACAATCTTGCACTGTTTTGTTCTTTTTGATTTTTAGCTTTCCAGAGTCTTGAATCTTCCACCAGAAAACTTGATCACATCAATATCTGCAGTTCCAATTTCCCAAAAAGAGTTAAGTATAATATACTTTTAACAATCTAAAATGTTGCTGACTTTGTTGATATACCAAAAAAGCAAAAAAGAATTGTTACTTTTCAATTTGTGGAATAGTCCTTGAAATTAACTGTAAGATATGATTCATTATATTCAGCCTATTACTCCTATTGACTTAATAAAATTAAAATCTGTATTTTAAATACTCCGATATGGCAGATTATATATTCTTATAGTCATTATTTTAGTTATGCTAGTAACTATAATTGTGGCAAAGTCTTTGGGAATGAGGTTCAAATTCAATTCTGTAACAATAAATAAAATAACTAAAATTGTGGTTAGAATCTCAGGGTTTTTGAAGGGATATTAAAGATTGTACAACCATCTGGTGCTTGAATACTGTTGTACCATATTTATCTACTAGGTTTTTAATGTTGTTTTTGTTTATTGAGTTTCCTTTTGAGTACTCCCAGTGATAGAAAACTGTTGGTTAGGACTAGACACAACCAATAGTTGCTTTCTCAGTTACAGAGAGGTATCTCTTTGTGAGTTTGGTCATCCTAAATGATTCTTGTTTACGATTTGGGTAGAAAACTTCAATACTTGGATAGATTATTGTCTGTCAATTAATAATGACAAGAAATTAGCTACATAGTAATCATTTAAGTCCTAAGCTTTGAAAAGAAGTAAAGATATAATTACCAGTACCATTCTGTCCTTGTATTTTATTCACTTAACTTTGTCAGGATTTTGAGTAGAATGAATATTCTTCTCAGAATAGAACAAAGAAGTAAGTGGAAAAGAAAGAGAAAGGCTACATTTGGCCTTCTAGTAAAAGCACCTTTAAAATGGCCCACTGCAGCTTTTTATATTGACTTTCTGTAAGAGAGGCAAGAGGATCTCATGATTATATGTAAATAGATGTAACCTTCCAAACTAGCTATTTTGTAAAATCTATAAATGACATTCTGCATAATAAGGGAAATGTTACTGGTTTGTTGTTTGTTTTGAGACCAGGTCTCATTCTGTCGCCCAAGCTGGAGGGCAGTGGTGTGATCTCGGCTCACTGCTGCCTCAAACTTTTGTGCTCAAGTGATCCTCCCACCTCAGCCTCCAGAGTAGCTTGGACTACAGGCTCACGCCACTATGCCTGGCTGACGTTTTTGTATTTGTTGTAGAGATGGGGTTTAGTCATGTTGCCCAGGGTGGTCTTGAATTCCTGAGCTCAGGCAATCCACCTGCCTTGGTCTCCCAAAGTACTGGGATTACAAGTATGAACCACCACACCCAGCCTGTTTGTTTCCATTTTCATTTAATGTGTCAAAGGCCTTTAATAAGCTGAACCATCTTGGCCCGTCTTTTGAATAGGATTTCCTTTGCCTGCTTCCACTTTAAGAATCTGAGGTATTGACTTTATAGAAAATAAATATTGGGGCCGGGCGCGGTGGCTCACGCCTGTAATCCCAGCACTTTGGGAGGCCGAGGCAGGTGGATCATGAGGTCAGGAGATTGAGACCATCCTGGCTAACATGGTGAAACCCCATCTCTACTAGAAATACAAAAAATTAGCCAGGCGTGGTGGCATGCGCCTGTAATCCCAGCTACTCGGGAGGCTGAGGCAGGAGAACCGCTTGAACCGGGGAGGCGGAGGTTAGAGTGAGCCCAGATCTCGCCACTGCACTCCAGCCTGAGTGACAGAGCGAGACTCCGTCTCAAAAAAAGTAAATAAATAAATATTGGGGAGGGCCTCAAGATTTTTCTGGCCTACAAATCTGAAATTCTTCATATTAGGTTTACTTAAAACAAAGGGAACCTCTAGTGCTTTGCCATAATAAATTCAGGTTTCCTTTACAGTATGTAACTAAGCCTAACCGTTCTATATTTCTAACTTTATTCCAGAATGCTTGTAAGTGCCAGGAGAATTAAGAAATAGTATTTTTGTTAACATGGTTTAATTAATATAATGAATTAATTTACTCTGATCTAATTCTCTCTATTTTATTTTCTTTCTACTATCTGATGGTAGTAAACAGAATTAACAACTTTATTATAAGCCAATGGCTATCAAGTCTGTGGATTTCACACTAACGAATATCACAACTCCTCAGAAGTAATGGGAAAATAACTATTGCTTTTTAAACTTTTTTAAGTATAAAGAATGAATGTACAGGGACTAGTTTAATGAACCCTATGTGTGCCCATCACCCACCATCATCTGCATGGGACCAGTTTTTTTTTGTTGTTTGTTTTTTTGAGACGGAGTCTTGGCTCTGTCACCCAGGCTGGAGTGCAGTGGCACAATCTCGGCTTACTGCAACCTCCGCCTCCTGGGTTCAAGCCATTCTCCTGCCTCAGCTTCCCCAGTAGCTGGGATTACAGGCACATACCACCATGCCCAGCTAATTTTTGTATTTTTAGTAGGGACGGAGTTTCACCATGTTGGCCAGGCTGATCTCAAACTCCTGACCTTGGGAGGCCAAGGCAGGAGGATCACTTGAGCTCAGGAGTTCAAGACCGGCTTGGGCAACATGCACCCGCCTCAGCCTCTCAAAGTGCTGGGATTACAGGCTTGAGCCACCATGCCCGGCCCGGTTTTGTTTCTTTTATACCCCGTCTATTCTCCTTGTCCACATTTTTTTTTTTTTTTTTTTTGGAGACAGGATCTAGCTCTGTTGGTTGCTGAGGCTGGAGTGCAGTGGCAGAATCACGGCTTACTGCAGCCTTAAGCTCCCAGGCTCAAGCTATCCTCCCATCTCAGCCTGCCAATTAGCTGGGACCAGAAGCGTAGGCCACCATACTTGGCTAAGTTTTTAAATTTTCTGTAGAGATGGTGTCTCCCTGCGTTGCCCAGGCTAGTCTTGAACTCCTCGGTTCAAGCAATTCTCCTACCTCAGCCTCCCACACTAGAATTATAGGCGTGAGCCACTGTGTTGGGCTCTCCTCATCCACAGTTGTTTATTTTGATACCTACTGCTTTTCATACTTAGATGTTTTGTCTTTTTAAAGGTTTTATTTTTAAATGTGTTTTTCTACTATAAAAGCAAAACAGATAATCTTCTTAAGGAAATTCAGTAAAATACAGAAGAATAAGAAAAGATAAAAGCCCCCAATAGTCTACTACAGTAAGACAACTGATTTTAACAAGTTGATGTATTTTTTACTTTTTTCTTTGAATTTTTTTTAGTGTTTAAAAAGACATAGCTATAAGACTACATAGAAAAACATAAGATATTTGAATCCTTTTCCTGACATAATTCTTTTTTTAAAGTGAATATCACTTTTAGCAATATTGTAACATTCCCTTGTTGCTAGACATTTAGATTGTTTTCATTTTTTAATATAAATTTTTTTTCTTAGAGATTGGGTCTTGCTGTGTTGCCCAAGCTGGTCTTGAACTCCTGAGCTCAAGCAATCCTCCTGCCTTGACCTCCCAAAGTGCTGGAATTACAGGCATGGGCCACTGTACCTGGCCAAAGTGTAATACATAGTAGGCTGCTGGATGATGTATTAAGGCTCAGGAAAATTCTTAATGGTCATTGTGGACTAGGTTTTTAAATGTGATGTTAACCAGAAGTCACACAGGAATTTTTAGTTATTTCCCTGAGTTTCGTAAGTGTTAATGAAGGAAATAATTTGTGCCTTCTCAAAAATAAGTCTTTTCATTCCAGTGACAGATGGGCTGGATAAATAATGTTTCCGCCCTCTTACTCTGCCCATCGAGTCTCATTCTCTAGTTCCATATTAAACACCAGAAGATAAATTAGTGTGAGTAGTTATATAGATGCTTATATGTTGATTAAAAAAAAATTTTTTTTGCACCTTGAACTATTTCAAACCTACAGAAAAATTCATAGAGAATGATGTAATGAGTACTCTCATGGTCACTTTCTAAGTTGTCACGTCCTTTTTCCAAATTTGCTTCAAGTCTTATTTTGTAGGGAAAGGGAGAGCTTTTGATTTTTATTAAGCATTACAGATAATGTTAAAGTCACTGATATATATTTGTTTGACTTCATTCCCTACCCCTCTTCCCTAGAAAGAACTGATCTCATGATGCAAATGATTTGTTTTCATTAATCATGCTTTGTGTTTGTTTCTTTGTTTTTGTATTGTTTTTTCACCTACCCAATGAAAAGGATAAATGGCATTGCCCGTCTCTTTAATGAACTACTGAGTGTTAAGAGTAATATTCTTCTTTTTCTCATGTTGAAACTCAAATTACAACATTTAAAAAATATGTCATTTGGAGGTCAGTGGAGAGGTTTGAATTAGAAGCACACATTTGGAGTAGTAGAGGAAGCATTGTAGAAGAGGTAAAGAGACCTGGGCTTTTTTCTCAATCTGTTTTTATTTGCAGTAGGATTTTAAAGGAGACATTTAGCTTGCCAGACATCAGTTTTCATGTCTATAAAATAAGGTGGCTGCTCTACCTGTTTCACAGAGATACCACTTAAAGCTACAATTGGGTAATGGAAGAGGAAGAATTTTTTGAGACTGGGTCTTGCTCTGTCACCCAGGCTGGAGTGCAGTGGCATGATCTCAGCTCACTGCAACCTCTGCCTCCTGGGTTCAAACAATTGTCATGCCTCAGCCTCCCGAGTAGCTGGGCTTACAGGTGGACACCACAACGACTGGCTAATTTTTGTATTTTTAGTAGAGATGGGGTTTCTCCATGTTGGCCAGGCTGGTCTCAAACTCCTAACTTTAAGTGATCCACTTGCCTCGGCCAACACCAAAGTGCTGGGATCTGCGCCCAGTCAGAAAAGGAAGAATTTTATAAGATGATAAGAAAAACATTCTAAATAAATACTAGGTTATTTCTCATTTTCTTGCTTTTAATTTTGTTTTTTATTTATTTTATTTTATTTTATTTACTTTTTTGAGACAGAGTTTCACTCTTGTCACCCAGGCTGGAGTGCAGTGGTGCAATCTTGACTCACTGCAATCTCCACCTCCAGGATTCAAGTGATTCCCCTGCCTCAGTCTCCCAAGCAGCTGGGATTGCAGGTACACACCACCATGCCTGGCTAATTTGTGTGTGTGTGTGTAGTTTTAGTAGAGATGGGGTTTTACCATGTGGCCAGGCTGGTCTAGAACTCCTGACCTCAGGTGATGCACCTGCCTTGGCCTCCCAAAGTGCTGGGATTACAGGCATGAGCCACCGCTCTCGGCCCCCTTGTTTTTAATTTTGAAAGTACACATAACACCTTCTTCTGGTAAAGGTATGTCTCAATGGAGAACTCATAGTGATTAATCTTTGTTACACAACTAATGCTTTTAAGGTAACAGTTCTATCTCGTTTCAATGCCTGTCTTTAGAGAAGTAGCTGATTTTCAGCTTTCTGTGGATTCTTTACTGGAAAAAGACAACGACCATTCAAGACCAGATATTCAAGTTCAAGCCAAGAGACTAGCAGAGAAGGTACGTTAGCACTATTATCTCTTTTTGACATTGTAATAGACTTGTTATTAAAAAAAAAAATACTTTGCAGGCTATCTCAGCCATAATAGTGAATTTAATAGTGTTTCTTTGTTCGAGGCATCTTGTGTAATATAATTTAAATTCATTTTAGCCATGTACTATAAGGTTATAATGATTTTTCAAATTAGTTATAAAGCATTCCTCTTGAGCTGACATTGTTCAATTTTTTGATTAACCACTTACAGGAAGACCGAAGTGTTAATTAAATTTAAAGATTGAAGCTGGATGGACTTTTGAATTTAGGAGAACAAGCTTGATAAATTAGAGCAGTGAGTTGCAATTTTTAAAATGAGTTTCTGAAAAGATGAACATTGAAATATGAGAAGAAATGATTAGATGTAAATAGAATCATGATTACAGAGAAGAGGTGGTTAGATGATTTAATAAGCCTCTTTCATTTCTAAGTTCTCTGATGGGTTTGATATCTAAAAGAGGAATTGAAAGGATTGTAAGGAATTACTAAACATAAATTGTTAGTGTAATTCCTTCAGAAATGGGAGATATGTTGGACAAGGTTATTAACATATGTCACAGAGTCAGTGTCTGGGAACTCAAAAGAATTGGAACAATGAAAGTCACTATCATAGAAAAAGATGCTTATTTAAAGGATGACTATGATAAAGGAGCATTGGTAGCTTAGTAAATATTTATTTGATCAGAAAATCACTCCCAGATATTGACCAGGAATAGAATTATTCAAAATACAATATTTAGTTCCTTTTCCCCATTTCTTGTAAGTTCTTAAAGACTAGTTGCTCTTTAATGACAGCAGATATCTCTTCAAGTCCTATAGGTTTTTCATGAGATGGGTTCAAACATCTAATAGGTTAAAAAGTGAAGGCATATGCATAGAAGACAAACTATCTAAATTACATCTTATCTGTTGGTGCAGGTGCTTTAGCGTAGACCCTGACAGAATGTCATGTTCTGTGGCTCTCATGAAAGCTAGGTGAGATTAAAAGTGTTCATCATATGTCAGAGTAGGTAGAATATGGGTAGAGTGATTTTTCTTACTTGTTAAAAGGTGAATTTGAGGGGAGGGAAAGAGAATGAGGAAGAGAGAGACTGAATACAGAATAGCATGTTAGTTGGGAAAAAAAGAAAATGTGTTTACTTAAATAGAAGTATGGAACTAAAGAGATTGCCTGAGAACTAGGACCCGATATTGGGACCATGAAAGATGACTTACTTGTGTCTTTGTAAGCCAAAAATAGCATTAGAATTACATATCTCATTAGGCCTATTATATAACATACCTACTTTGTGTGATTTGTTCTTTTCAGCTAAGATGTGATACAGTGGTGAGTGAAATCAGTACTGGTCAAAGGACTGTAAATTTCAAAATAAACAGAGAGCTCTTAACAAAGGTAAGAATAAGTTAATATCCAGCCATTGTGCTTTCATTCTCTGCTTCAGCCACAGTGGTCTTCCTCCAGTTTAAATTCTTTATGCCTCCTCTAGCCTCAAAACCTTTGCACATACTGATCCATAACTTGGGGTGTGCCACCCCAAGTTAACACCTACTCATCCTTTAAATCTTGATATTTCTTTGGCAGTACCTTTCTGACCCCTTCATTTATATGCTCTCATAGCACTCTATAGTCATATACCACATAATGACATTTCATACACAACGTGTATAGATGATGGTCCCATAAGACTATACCATATTTTTACTGTACCTTTCTGTGTTTAGATATATTTAAGTATACAGACACTATTATGTTACAGTTGCATACAGTATTCAGTACAGTAACATGCTGTACAGGTTTGTGGCCTAGGAGCAATAGCCTGTAGCATACAGCCTAGGCATGTAGTAGACTGTATTGAGAGGTAACAGCATGCTGGCAGTCCTCACAGCCCTCGCTTGCTCTCGGCGCCTTCTCTACCTGGGCTCCCACTTTGGCGGCACTTGAGGAGCCCTTCAGCCCACCGCTGCACTGTGGGAGCCCCTTTCTGGGCTGGCCGAGGCCGGAGCCCGCTCTCAGCTTGCAGGGAGGTGTGGAGGGAGAGGCGCGAGCGGGAACCGGGGCTGCGCGCGGAGCTTGCAGGCCAGCGAGAGTTCCGGGTGGGCGTGGGCTTGGCTGGCCCCACACTCGGAGCAGCTGGCCGGCCCTGTCGGCCCCAGGCAATGAGGGGCTTAGCACCCGGGCCAGCGGCTGCAGAGGATGTACTGGGTCCCCCAGCAGTGCCAGCCCACTGGCGCTGCACTCAATTTCTTGCTGGGCATTAGCTGCCTTCCTGTGGGGCAGGGCTTGGGACCTGCAGCCCACCATGCCTGAGCCTCCCACCCCCTCCGTGGGCTCCTGTGCGGCCCGAGCCTCCCTGATGAGCGCCGCCCCCTGCTCCACAGCGCCCAGTCCCATCGACCACCCAAGGGCTGAGGAGTGCAGGCCCACCGCGCGGGACTGGCAGGCAGCTCCATCTGCAGCCCTGGTGCAGGATCCACTGGGTGAAGCCAGCTGGGCTCCTGAGTCTGGTGGGGACGTGGAGAACCTTTATGTCTAGCTCAGGGATTGTAAATACACCAATCGCACTCTGTATCTAGCTCAAGGTTTGTAAACACACCAATCAGCACCCTGTGTCTAGCTCAGGGTTTGTGAATGCACCAATCGACACTCTGTATCTAGCTACTCTGGTGGGGCCTTGGAGAACCTTTGTGTGGACACTCTGTATCTAGTTAATCTGGTGGGGACGTGGAGAACCTTTGTGTCTAGCTCAGGGATTGTAAACGCACCAATCAGCGCCCTGTCAAAACAGACCACTCGTCTCTACCAATCAGCAGGATGTGGGTGGGGCCCGATAAGAGAATTAAAGCAGGCTGCCCTAGCCAGCAGTGGCAACCCGCTCGGGTCCCCTTCCACACTGTGGAAGCTTTGTTCTTTCGCTCTCTGCAATAAATCTTGCTACTGCTCACTCTTTGGGTCCACACTGCCTTTATGAGCTGTAACACTCACCACGAAGGTCTGCAGCTTCACACCTGAAGCCAGCGAGATCACGAGCCCACCGGGAGGAAGGAACAACTCCAGACGCACCACCTTAAGAGCTGTAACACTCACCACGAAGGTCTGCAGCTTCACTCCTGAGCCAGCGAGACCACGAACCCACCAGAAGGAAGAAACTCCGAACACATCCGAACATCAGAAGGAACGAACAACTCCAGACGCGCCACCTTAAGAGCTGTAACACTCACCGCGAGGGTCCGCGGCTTCATTCTTGAAGTCAGTGAGACCAAGAACCCACCAATTCCGGACACAATATCATCTAGGTTTGTATAAGCACTTGGGAGGCTTAGGCAGGAGGATCACTTGAGCCTGGGAGTTCTAGACCAGCCCTGGCAGCATATCTCTACAAAAAAATTTAAAAATTAGCCACACATGGTAGTTTGCGCCTGCAGTCCCAACTACTCTGGAGGCTGAGGTGGGAGGATCGCTTGAGCCTGGGAGTTTGAGTTGCAATGAGCTGTGATTGTGCTATTGCACTCCAGCCTTGGTGACAGAGCGAGACCTTGTCTCACAATAAAAGTTTCAATGGCCATGAATTTTCAAGCTTTATTTCAATTAACAAACTAAATAATTTTTTCTGATTTAAGGATACCCATTAGCTCACTTATTAAAAATATTCCCAAATCCTTCTCAATTGACAATGAAGGGACAAGAGTCAGGGCTTTGAAGTCCAGCTACTCTTTCTCACATGGGAATTCTTCCGTATTGCAGCCTTGAGGATCTGAATCTTAGTGGGAATTTTCATTAAAGGAGCAAGCAGACTGCTTACAGTTGCCTTCCTCAGTGTCACAGTAAAGCCAGATTCTAGAGCAGTGAGCACTCATGTTCAGAAAAGGACTATTGAATGTACCTTTGCTGTGTGTTACAATTTTAATGATAATTCTTCTTTACTGAAAACTTAATGTATTCTACATTTGGCTGTCAACCTAAAAGGAGGAAACTGAGGCAAAATTAATAGAAGTAGAGAGTTTACTTGGGCCAGGCTTGAGGATTGCAGCTGAGGAGTACAGATTCAAGTTGCCCTGAATATACCCTTTGATCGGCAGCAGTTACAAGTGGATTTTTAAAGGGAAAAAAGAGGGAGTTTGAGTTGTTAACCAGAATTTACATTAAAATAATGTAAGCTATTGATAGGCTGTATATTTTTCTTCGTGTCACAAATTCCAGTAACATGAAGATAATGTGTGAGGCAGCTAGTTGGGAACAAAATCACATAAACAATTGTCGCCACCCATAGGAGGAAGAGTTTGTGCATAACTGATGTCTGATACGCGTGTCTTTCTGGGCCTGCATACCTCACATAGCTGAGACTACTCTGAGCTATTTTTCTTTTCTCAAGCTTATGGCATCTGTTTTTCTCACGTATTGGATCTCTAGTTTTATAATTTTAACTGTTTTACAGTCCATTTTTTAATAAGTAGGATAATACTCTAAAATAATGATTAAAAGTAAATATATAAATCACTAACATAGTCCTTTATAATGAAGTATTATGTACTGTACATAATTGTATGTGCCATAGTTTTATACAACTGGCAGTGCAGTAAGTTGGTTTACACCATAAGTTTTAGGTCTCAGATGATGGTCATTTGCATGGTTTTTTTTTGATACGGAGTTTTGCTCTTGTTGCCCAGGCTAGAGTGCAATGGCATGATCTTTGCTTACCGTAACCTCCACCTCCCAGGTTCAAGCGATTCTCCTGCCTCTGCCTCCCCAGGTAGCTGGGATTACAGGCATGCGCCACCGTGCCCAGCTAATTTTGTATTTTTAGTAGAGACGGGGTTTCTCCATGTTGGTCAGGCTGGTCTTGAACTCCCAACCTCAGGTGATCCACCCACCTCACCCTCCCAAAGTGCTGGGATTACAGGCATGAGCCACCGCGTCCGGCCATCATTTGCATATTTAATGGATTTTTCAGATCACATCAAGAAAAAAAATTCGACTCTTGGTTAGGACCAACAAAGAATTAATATATCTTTGCTTGAGAAGTAACCATAATGGTATTGAGAAGAACTGTCACTTTGGTACCAAACTTCTACCTGTCAGTAGCTTGCAGTACTTTCAAGAGAAACTGTAACTTCAAGTAATATTTAATTGTTAAAAGGGAAAAAACAAAGTATGATCTAAACCAAATAGGAAAAATGCAAACAAAACCCTGTTTTCTTAGGGATGCTTCAAAAATACACAATGGATAACGTCATTTTATTTCACACTTTTTAATTTGCCAAATTAAACTTTGCATGTTTAACCAAAAGTAAAAGAAAAAGTTAAATTTAAAAATCTCTTAAACCGTTCAAATCATTGAAGGGTTTGAATAAAACAGACTCGATTAAATGTTTGTGCTATGTAAAAAGATAATTAGGTGTTATTGTTTTGTTATGTAGTCATGTGTTGCTTAACAATGGGATACATTCATAGAAATGTGTCCATAGGTGGTTTTGTTATGGGACATCATAGAGTATACTTACACAAACTTAGATGATAAAACCAACTACATGGACCTAGGCTATAAACTTGTGCATCATGTAAAATACCAAATACTGTATTTGTGCAATTGTGACACAGTGGTATTTGTATCTTGTCTAAACATAAGAAGGGTACAGTAAAAATACAGTATTAAATGTAAAAGATGCTATACCTGTATTTACCATGAATGGAGCTTGCAGGACTTGGAGTTGCTCTGGATGAGTGAGTGGTGAGTCCATGTGAAGGCCTAGGACATTACTGTACACAACTGTAGACATTATAAACATGGTACACTTAGGTTACAATGGGTTTATGAAAAAATATTTTTCCTTGTATCATAACTTCAGAGTAAAATAATAAAAATTAAAAAATCTTTTTCTTGGCTGGACATGGTGGCTGATGCCTGTAATTCCAGCACTTTGAGAGGCTGAGGCAGGAGGATCACTTGAGTCCAAGAGTGTTAGGGCTACAATGAGCTAGGATAACACTGCTGTACAGGATCACACTGCTGTACTCCAGCCTGGGTGACAGGGCGAGACTCTGTCTCTCTTTTTTTTTTTTTTCTTTTTTGAGACAGAGTTTCACTCTTGTTGCCCAGGCTGGAGTGCAATGGCACAGCCTCAGCTCCCACCTCCGTCCCCCGGGTTCAAGCAATTCTCCTGCCTCAGCCTCCCAAGTAGCTGGGATTATACGTGCCCACCACCATGCCTGGCTAGAGACCCTGTCTCTAAAAAATAAATATTTTTCTTTCTTCAATAATAAATTAACCTTAGCTGACTGTAACATTTTTATTTTATAAACTTTTTCATTTTTTAAACTTTTTTCTTCTATTTATTTTTCTTTATATCTCAGCTTAATTGTGTAACTTTTCAGCTCTTTTGTAATAACAGCTTAAAACAAGCACATTATACAATTACAAAAATATATCCTTATTCTGTAAGCTTTTTCTAATTTTTTAATTTACTTTTTAGACTTTTTTGTTAAAAGCTAAGACACAAACACATTAGCCTTAGCCCACACAGGGTCGGGATCATCAATATCACTGTCTTCACCTCCACATCTTGTCCCACTGGAAAGTCTTCAGGGGCAGTAACACACATGAAGCTATCATCTCCTATGATGACAGTACCTTCTGGAGTATCTCCTGAAGGACCTGCCTGAGGCAGTTTTACAGTTAATTGTTTTTAATAAGTATAAGGAGTATGCTTTAAAATTATGATTTAAAAATATTGTAGATTAAATACATAAATCAGTACAGTCCTTTATTATTATCAGGTATCTTGATGTGCATAATTGTATGTGCTATACTTTCACATGACTGGCAGCCTAGCCTAGTAGGTTTGTTTACATCAGTGTTACCACAAACATGTGAGTAATGCATTGCACTAGCCATTATGACCTGCTGCAACATTGCTGGGTGATAAGAATTTTTCAGCTCCATTATAGTCTTAATGGGACCACCATTGTATATATGTGGTTCATCATTGACTGACACATCATTACTTGGTGCATTACTGTAGGTGTTGTTTTGCAGTGGTATAGCTGACAGATGAGGGCCTAAACCAGGGCAGAGGAACTAGTTATTAAATAACTGTAACGATATTTAGGAGATAACACACACAGGGCCCAGTGATTAACAGGTGATTGATTACAGAGGTTGAGGGAATAAGGTAAGTGTTAGGGACTCCTAGGTTTCTGAGTAGGTTAGTTGGGTGAGTGGTAGTGCAGTTTGTGGAAATAGACAGTGTAGATGGAAGAACAAGTGTATTTTCTGTGAAATGCCTGAAAAGCATGTCCAATCAGTCTGTAGCACTAGAGAGATCAAGTAATTAGTATTTGAAGTCTTTTTTTTTTCTTTGAGATGGAGTTTCGCTCTTGTTGCCCATGCTGGAGTGCAATGGCGTGATCTCGGCTCATTGCAACCTCCATCTCCTGGGTTCAAGGGATTCTCCTGCCTCAGCTTCCCAAGTAGCTGGGGTTACAGGCGCCTACCACCACACCCGGCTAATTTTTTGTATTTTTAGTAGAGACGGGGTTTCACCATGTTGGTCAGGCTGGTCTTGAACTCCTGCTCTCAGGTGATCCTTCTGTCTCAGCCTCCCAAAGTGCTGGGATTACAGGTGTGAGCCACCATGCCCGGCCAAGTATTTGAAATCTTAAGGGAGTGGTTTAAGTCACCTGAAAGTGTAAAATAAAAAACTAGAAGCAAGAATGGAGCACAGAGTGCAGAGTCAAGGGCAGATGGTGGAAGAAGAGCCTACAAAGGAAATTGAGAAGCAAAAGTTGAGAGAGAATTGTGTCTTTACAACCAAGGAAGGAGGATAGTTGCAAGAAGGGAGTAGTCACCAGGTAAGATGATGTTTGAAAAGTGTTTACTCCTGAAGAAGGAGGGAAGGAATTAGGATAAGGACAGATGATCGAAAGGGACTTCAGCCTTGTCTTAAATGTTCAATTTTTTAAAAATTATTAACGTTGCCTTTTTGTTGTTTGTGCCAGATAAATCAGTAGATAGAGGGTTATTGTTAAAGAGAATTCTAACTTTGATTAACTGTTGTGGAGTCTACCATTCATTACATAAAAAGGAGAAGTGGGAAAGATTTGTAGACTTTCAACTTAGAATAATCTGAATCTGGATTTCTTCTTACAGATGTGTTCTTGTTATATATGTTCTTGGACTAATAATACTGGGTCCCTAGTTTATGACAGACACTATTCTGTGTACTGTCTATATATTGTATTAATCCTTTATCTGTTTCTTATTGCACACCGTGAGTCGAGAGAGTATTATTTTCTCTACGTCCTTGTGCACATACAATTTCTGAACCGTAGTTTTTGCATCCATTAAATGGGAAATGTTGCCCATCTTTAAGATTATGAGGCTTAAAGACAACGGGTACTGTAGGAGCACCTGGTCTTGGACCTAGCACTTTATGCTTCTTAAATGTCGATTGTTATGTACTGGCTGCTGCTCCCTTCTCTGCCTGTTCCATTTAGAGACCATTTTAACCAACTCTTTAATAAAATTTTTCACAACATAAACCACGTTTTTAAGACTCAAGATGCATTTTGGGACCAGGCATGGTGGCTCATGCCTATAATCCCAGCACTTTGGGAGGCTAAGCTGTCAGGATCAGTTGAGCCCAGGAGTTCAAGACCAGCCTGGGCGACAAAGCGAGCGAGAGACCCTGTCTATTAAAAAAAAAAAAAAAAATTTTTTTTTCTTTTGAGACAGAGTCTCACTGTGTCACCCAGGCTGGAGTGCAGTGGTGCGATCTCGGCTTAGTGCAACCTCCACTTCCCGGGTTCAAGCGATTCTCCTGTCTCAGCCTCCCAAGTAGCTGGGACTACAGGCACATGCCACCATGTCTGGTTAATTTTTTTTTTTTTTTAATTTTTTTAGTAGAGATGGGGTTTCACCATGTTGGCCAGGATGGTCTCAATCTCCTGACCTCGTGATCCACCTGCCTCAGCCTCCCAAAGTGCTGGGATTACAGGCGTGATCCACTGTGCCCTTCCAAAAAAAATTTTGTTTTAATTAACTGGGTGTGGTAGCATGTACCTGTAGTCCCAGCTACTCTGGAGGCTAAGGTGGTAGGATCGCTTAGGTAGGAAGATCGTTTGAGTCTGGTTGAGGCTTCAGTGAGCCGTGATTGTGCCACTGCACTTCAGCCTGGGAGACAGAGTAAGGCCTGTCTCAAAAATATAAAAATAAAAATAAAATATAGATGCAGTTGGGGAAACAAAATCAACTAATACGAGTAAACAAAAGTTCATCACCATTAACAAAAAATAAAATATGAATTTTGTGAACTATATATGATAGTTCTATGTTAATAACTAAACACTAACCTGGAATATGTTTGGGAAGTTTCTGTGGGATTTCCTTGTTTCTCACTTGTGTAGTGAGAAACTTGTATAATAGGCATTATACATTTTTATCTTTTTCCTACCATTACTTGTGGTCTTTAATATCACAAAAGCTGCAGCAACATGTAGCAGTTAACAGGTTAACTGTGAAGTGGAAAAGTTCTTTTCTGCACTATTTAATCCCTCAGTACTTTCTTTCTTTCTTTGTTAAAATAGTTCTTATCTCTATGGCTGTCGTGAGGAGTAAGTAAGTTAATGCATATAAAATGCTTGGAACAGTGGCTGGCACATAGTATGAACTCAATAAGTGTTAGATGGTGCTTTTGGTTTTGTTGTTAATATTTACTGTGGGACTTTTGATTGTTACTTAACTTCACCAAGCTTCAGTTTCCTTCTCTGTAAGATACCTACATGACTGGTTACTGTAAGAATGAATAGACATGGAGTATAAAAGGGCACAGAACCCTTGTAAATGTTAACTCATGTTACTACTATAACTAGCATTAGTAACAAGAAAAGTGGTGCTGGAGGTAGTGCTACTGAGGATGCTATGAAATTCTCAGTTCCATAAATTAGAATGAACAAATTGGCAACATTTAATTCTCAGTAACAGAGTAATTAAAAGCATTGTAATTTTTGTTCATTAAATTACACTCCTTTAATTTTCAGACAGTGCTACAACAAGTAATTGAAGATGGCTCAAAGTATGGATTAAAAAGTGAACTTTTCTCTGGTCTTCCCCAGAAGAAGATTGTGGTTGAATTCAGGTGAGGGTGTACCCCTTTTACGTGTTGCTTAATCAAGTTGACTGAGCAGAGGAATGTTATTACCATTATTTGGGGGTCTTCATAAATAACATATGGAAAACTTGAAAACCAGTGCAATTATGTTATTTCTTGAAATCACAGTGAATCAATCATTGAACTATGAATAAAAAATATATTTTTGGACCTCCAAAAATGTCTAATAATTTTTTTTTAAGTATTAACAATTACTTTTTTTGAAGAACTAGTTATTCACTTTATTTATTTATTTATTTATTTTTGGGACGGAGTCTTGCTCTGTCGCCCAGGCTGAAGTGGCAAGATCTCGGCTCGCTGCAAGCTCCACCTCCTGGGTTCACGCCATTCTCCTGCCTCAGCCTCCTGAGTAGCTGGGACTACAGGTGCCTGCCACCATATCTGCCTAATTTTTTTTTGTATTTTTTGTAGAGATGGTGTTTCACTGTGTTAGCCAGGATGGTCTCCATCTCCTGACCTCGTGATCCGCCCATCTCGGCCTCCCAAAGTGCTGGGATTACAGGCGTGAGTCACTGTGCCCGACTAGTTATTTACTTTAATAGACTCTTAAGGCAAAGGTAATGGTTACTACCATATTAGGAATTTTAAAGTGGCCAGACATGGTGGCTCAGCCTGTAATCTTAGCACTTTGGAAGGCAAGGTGGGAGGATCACTTGAGGCCAAGAGTTGGAGACCAGCTTGGGCAACATAGTGAGACCTCACCTCTTAAAAAAAATAGAATTAGTTGTGCATGGTGGCACACTCCTATAGTGACAGCTACTTGGGAAGCTGAGGAGGAAAGATGGCTTGAGCCTAGGAATTCAAGGTTACAGTGAGCTGTGATTGTCACTGCACTCTAGCTCAGGTGAGACACACCAAGATTCTGTGTCAAAAAAAAATTTTTTTTGAGTAATTTGATTACCAGAGAAACAAGTCTTTTAGTATTTGTAATAAATGTATTTTTTTAATTACCAGAAAAATAGCTTGAAGTTTTAATGTGCCTCTAAATAGTCTTCATAGAAATTTCTAACATGCTGTCAATATAACTGTCTGATATTTGGACTGTTAGAGGTAACCAAGAGAGAAAAGGGAACACTAAGAACTAATACCTTCATTGTACAGCCGACAGATTGACAACCCTAGGAAATTATCAGAGATGTTGCATTTGTCTTCCCAAAGCTGAAGAACAGTCTTGATGAACTGTTTTTCTACTTAGAAAGATAGAACTTGCTAAGAGCCTTTTGTCTTATTAAGTATTTATGTCTGTGGAAGATGTTTAAAAATTGATGTGGGAAGTATTATCTCATGTTTACTAACTCATTATTGCAGTTTATGATAATAGCTTTTAAACTTAGTTATGATTAGCTCCTGGACAATCAGAGAAAGAGCGGGTATTATGCGTGTGTACTGTCTGCCACTCACTTGTCTTCTTAGAGAACACAGACCCTGTGATGCAAAAATCCTCCATAAAATACTGGCATACCGAATCCAGCAGCACATCAAAAAGCTTATACACCATGATCAAGTGGGCTTCATCCCTGGGATGCAAGGCTGGTTCAACATACGCAAATCAATAAATGTAATCCAGCATATAAACAGAACCAAAGACAAAAACCACATGATTATCTCAATAGATGCAGAAAAGGCCTTTGACAAAATTCAACAACGCTTCATGCTAAAAACTCTCAATAAATTAGGTATTGATGGGACGTATCTCAAAACAAGAGCTATCTATGACAAACCCACAGCCAGTATCATACTGAATGGGCAAAAACTGGAAGCATTCCCTTTGAAAACTGGCACAAGACAGGGATGCCCTTTCTCACCACTCCTATTCAACAGTGTTGGAAGTTCTGGCCAGGGCAATCAGGCAGGAGAAGGAAATAAAGGGTATTCAATTAGGAAAAGAGGAAGTCAAACTGTCCCTGTTTGCAGATGACATGATTGTATATCTAGAAAACCCCATTGTCTCAGCCCAAAATCTCCTTAAGCTGATAAGCAACTTCAGCAAAGTCTCAGGATACAAAATCAATGTACAAAAATCACAAGCATTCTTGTACACCAATCACAGACAGAGAGCCAAATCATGAGTGAACTCCCATTCACAATTGCTTCAAAGAGAATAAAATACCTAGGAATCCAACTTACAAGGGATGTGAAGGACCTCTTCAAGGAGAACTACAAACCACTGCTCAATGAAATAAAAGAGGATACAAACAAATGGAAGAACATTCCATGCTCATGGGTTGGAAGAATCAATATCGTGAAAATGGCCATACTGCCCAAGGTAATTTATAGATTCAATGCCATCCCCATCAAGCTACCAATGACTTTCTTCACAAAACTGGAAAAAACTACTTTAAAGTTCATATGGAACCAAAAAAGAGCCCGCATCACCAAGTCAATCCTAAGCCAAAAGAACAAAGCTGGAGGCATCACGCTACCTGACTTCAAACTATACTACAATGCTACAGTAACCAAAACAGCATGGTACTGGTACCAAAACAGAGACATAGATCAATGGAACAGAACAGAGCCCTCAGAAATAATGCCACATATCTACAACTATCTGATCTTTGACAAACCGGACAAAAACAAGAAATGGGGAAAGGATTCCCTATTTAATAAATGGTGCTGGGAAAACTGGCTAGCTATATGTAGAAAGCTGCAACTGGATCCCTTCCTTACACCTTATACAAAAATTAATTCAAGATGGATTAAAGACTTACATGTTAGACCTAAAACCATAAAAACCCTAGAAGAAAACCTAGGCAATACCTTTCAGGACATAGGCATGGGCAAGGACTTCATGTCTAAAACATCAAAAGCAATGGCAACAAAAGCCAAAATTGACAAATGGGATCTAATTAAACTAAAGAGCTTCTGCACAGCAAAAGAAACTACCATCAGAGTGAACAGGCAGCCTACAAAATGGGAGAAAATTTTCTCAACCTACTCATCTGACAAAGGGCTAATATCCAGAATCTACAATGAACTCAAACAAATTTACAAGAAAAAAACAACCCCATCAAAAAGTGGGCAAAGGACAGGAACAGACACTTCTCAAAAGAAGACATTTATGCAGCCAAAAAACACATGAAAAAATGCTCATCATCACTGGCCATCAGAGAAATGCAAATCAAAACCACAGTGAGATACCATCTCACACCAGTTAGAATGGCCATCATTAAAAAGTCAGGAAACAACAGGTGCTGGAGAGGATGTGGAGAAATAGGAACACTTTTACACTGTTGGTGGGACTGTAAACTAGTTCAACCATTGTGGAAGTCAGTGTGGTGATTCCTCAGGAATCTAGAACTAGAAATACCATTTGACCCAGCCATCCCATTACTGGGACCCTCTAAGAGCAAACTCATGAATTTATAATAAGGACCAATTACTGGTTCTTGGATTTCTTCTGAAAAGGAGAGAGGTGGGAGAAGAGAATCTTTAAAATATGTAGTATCCTGAATAGACCAAGCAACATTCCCCAGAAAACAAGAGATACGATCACTGTGCTCAAGGAACTTTCTCCCTAAATTGAGTTGATTATGATAATACTAGATTAAGTAACTTGCCCAGGTTCACAGAGCTAACTCTTGATTCTGAAACCTGTATACTTAACTTTTACTGCCTCCCTGGTACGTAGTGTAGGTTGTCATATATTCTGTCTGATTTAGGAGCAGTGTGATAAAGTACCAGATAAATGGCTGTCCATCATAGATTTGGACTCCCCATGGTAGATGGTGTAAGACTTGAAGCTGATTATTGTTTCCTCTCTCCTCTCTCTCTAGTCAGTCTCTCCTATTTTGTACAGATCAGCTCTGTAAGATCATGGTAAGCAGTGGTAGCCTTTTCTTTTCTTTTCTTTTCTCAGCATGATTTTCCCCAGCACCTGCTGCTCCCAAGTGTGAGACACTCTTCTCGCAAAACAGATTGGAGACTTCTGCCTGGTAAAATGAGAATTTTGGAGGTCAGGGTAGCAGTTCTGACTGTTAGTAACTGGCTCAGTGATCTTGGATGGGACAGTTTATTTCTCTGGCCTCTTATCTGGAAAATAAGAGTAATCTTTTTTTTTTTTTTTTTTTTTTTGACGGCGTCTCTCTCGCTCAGGCTGGAGTGCAGTGGCATGATTCACTGCAGCCTCTGCCTCCCCGGTTCAAGCAATTCTCCTGCCTCAGCCTCCCCAGTAGAGTAGCTGGACTACAGGCACACACCACCATGCCCAGCTAATTTTTCTATTTTTAATAGAGACAGGATTTCACCATGTTGGTCCTGCTGGTCTCCAACTCCTGACTTCAAGTGATCCACCCAGCTCGGCCTCCCAAAGTGCTGGTATTGTAGACGTGAGCGACCACACCCGGCCAAGAGTGATGTTATCTGTCCCTTCTTAGAAAAATTAAGGAAATTACATGAAATAATTTAACAAAAGTCCCAGTAAGATGCCCAAATTATAATTCATAGTAACTACTTCAGTTGCCAAAAGAATTGAATTTGTATTTTCCATTTCATTGTATTCCTTTCTCAGTAGAAATATGGTATCAGAGAGAAGCAAATTGTTGATTTCAAGGGACATTTTGTCAAAACTTGAAGACCTAGATAGATTCAATTTTTCTAATACCGGAGGGAAAATGTGAAGCTCTGTAAAAGTTTTTTTTGTTTTTGTTTTTCTTAACAGACATTATAAATACCTAGTTTTAAAAAAATTCAGAGATTACAAAGAGATATTTAATGAAAAGGAAAGCTCTTCCCCATCTCAGTTTCCTCTGTGGGTATCTATTAATCCCAATATCAGTGTTTTATTCACCCTCCTAGAGATGTTCTACGCATTTGTAAACAGACTATACATATTTTACATTGTTTTCACTTCTTACTTTTTTTTTTTTTCTTAATGTATTTTATGTTCCTTTAATATGAATGCATCTAGGGCTGGCTTTTTATTTTTATTGTTCCATTGTATTCTTTTTTTTTCTTAAATCAGCTTCATTGAGGGATAATTACATACAATACTTATTTAAACATATAATTTCACCATATTTAAACATATAATTTGGTGAGTTTTGGCAAAGATATGCAAGTTGTATAACTACCTCCACAATTATGATATAGAGCTGTTTTTCTGGGGTTTTTTATTTCTATTGATTTTTTTTGCTTTACTTTTATCTATGTTATTTTCTTTTATTCTGCTTGCTTTGGATTTAGTTTGCTCTACTTTTTCTAGTTTCTTAAAAGAGAAGCTCAGATTATTGATTTAAAACCTCTTTTCTAATGTAAACATTTCATGTTATAGATTTTTCTGCTTTAGCTACATCCAACAAATTTACTAGTAAGGCAGCAATGTGGTGCAGCGCCAGGACTCCCCTTGTTTGCTCTTCTCTCAGACATCACAGTCCTTCACTGACTATTGTCCAGTTTCATAAAATCAGTGTTTCATCTATTTTTCTGGCTTTCTGATTATTTAAGGCAGAAGAGTAAATCCAATCTTCTTTTGGCTGGAAATGGAAGATTTTTTTTTTTTAAGCCTTTAGAATGACATTTACTTTCTTTCTAAACAATGATTAAATAAAAACCTGTGTAGTTTCATAATTTCATAACTGTGCACACATATCCATAGGATCAAGTAAATCATAGTACTCTTAAGGGTGTATAATAAGACTTTGGAGACAGATCAGAATTTAAGCTCTGGTTTTACCACTTTTAACCAGCTATGTTCAAGTTAATTTATCTTTTTTTAAATATTGAAAAACTTACGAGGTTTTCAAACATGCACAAAACAGGGAACAGTATAATTAACCCCCATATGTTCATTACACATATTCAAGAGTCATCAAGATATTGCCATATTTGCTGCATCATCTCTCTTCGTTGTCCCACTTCCCTCATCTGTAAAATAAAAGATAAAAGCACATATGAGTATTAAATGAGTTAATGCCTGTGAAGTGTGTGAAGCTGTGCCTGTCAGATAGTGAGTGCTTTAGAAGCATTTGCTATGTTAAATGATTGATTAAAACTTCTTGAGCACACACAGGAGTGATAAATGTGTTGATTGGGAATTTGGAGTGGTGAGTCACGTTCTGATTGTTCTGGGAGGTTTTATGCATAAAAATTTTTAGATTTTTTTTTTTTTTTTTTTAATTTTACAGACAGTCTTACTCTGTTACCCAGGCTGAAGTGCAATCATCATAGTTCATTGTAACTTTGAACACCTGGGCCTAAGCTACCCTTCTCCTTTAGCCTTCTAAGTAGCTAGAACTACAAGCATGCACCACCACACCTGACTAACTTATTTATTTATTTTTTTTATTTTTTTGAGACAGAGTTTTGCTCTCGTCACCCAGACTAGAGTACAATGTCGTGACCTCGGCTCACTGCAACCTCCGCCTCCCAGGTTCAAGCCATTCTCCTGCCTCAGCCTCCCAAATAGCTGGGATTACAGGCATGCACCACCATACCTTGCTAATTTTTTGTATTTTTAGTAGAATCAGGGTTTCACCATGTTGGCCAGGGTGGTCTAGAACTCCTGGCCTCAAGTGTTCCATCCGCCTTGGCCTCCCAAAGTGCTGGGATTGCAGGTGTGAGCCACCACATTCAGCCGCCTGACTAATTTTTTTAAAAAAATTTTGGAGAGACAGTGTCTTGATATGTTGCCCAGGCTAGTCTCAAGCTCCTGGCCTCAAGCAGTCTTCCCATCTCAGCCTCCCAAAGTGCTGAAATTACAGGCATGAGCCATTGTGCTGGGGGTATTTTTACATTTTTAAATTTTGATTTCTGATACAGTAAATACTAGCAGATACCACTTACGTGAATGCTATTACTTGAGGAGTCACAAGATCAATTTCATTAAGACAATGTCAAAATTTTGAGTTCTAATTTATCCTTGCTCGAAATTTTTAACTTTTAACTTATCTTTGCCCTAATACCAAAGGCCATACTCCACAGTTTTGACAAAGTATGGAGGCATGACCTAGTTGATTCTTAGAAGTCTTAATTCTTAGAATAGAGAAATAATGTTTCCCGTTTTTTTTTGCAGTTCACCTAATGTTGCCAAAAAATTTCATGTTGGACATTTGCGTTCTACCATCATAGGTAAGTGTTTAATTTCACATAAAATACTAAACGTTTCTCTGAGGAAGTATTTGATAGTTCGATTTAATGTTTTAATGCTTAAATAACAAAATAGCAAAAAACAAAAAGTTTAAATTTATATGAGCCTCCTGCCAATTCAATATTACATGAAATGGACGACATTGGTTACACTGTTTTGTGGAAACACAAAATTGATTTCAAAACCAAAAGATTAACTGAGAAACTAATTTTAACTGCTATATATGTTATGATTTTTAACTTTCTAAAAATAAGTATAAATATGGAGAAGACCTGAAAGATGCAAAAGTAAAAATAGTTATGTGGGGATGTATAATCTTTCAGATTTTTTTGTTCATTTATTTTGTGGTTTTTTTGTCACCTAGGCCAGAGTGCAGTGGCGCGATCTCGGCTCACTGCAACCTCTGCCTCCCAGGTTCAAAGGATTCTCCTGCCTCAGCCTCTCAAGTTGCTGGGATTACAGGTGTGCGCCACCATGCCTGGCTAATTTTTGTATTTTTAGTAGAGACAAGGTTTCTACTTAATAACAATTTTTGTCAAAATTACAAACCACAAATAACAATTTTTGTTAAAAATTCACCTCAGTCATGTGAGCACTTAGTGGAATGTTCAAGACTGGAAATTAAAACAAGACTATTTCTGGCCTGGCGTGGTGGCTCACACCTGTAATCCCAGCACTTTGGGAGGCTGAAGCAGGCAGATCATTTAAGGTCAGTTGTTCGAGACCAGCCTGCCCAACATGGTGAAACCCTATCTTTACTAAAACTACAAAAAATCAGCCGGTGTGGTGGTGTTGCACCTGTAATCCCAGCTACTCAGGAGGCTGAGGTGGGAGAATCTCTTGAACCCGGGAGGCAGAGATTGCAGTGAGCTGTGCACCACTGCACTGCAGCCTGGGCGACAGAGCTAGGTTCCGTCTCAAAAAAAAAGGAAAAAAAGACTATTTCAATAAATAGAGATTACTGCATAGTACTTCATAGTTGTGATGCTTCAGTGTATAATATACTTACGATTTTCATTTATTTAACATGTCATGCAGCAGGTCAATTTAAAAACTGAAATTAAAATTATATAATATTAGAATTGGAAGGGACTTTGGAGTTTATCTCAATCTCACTTCCAGTGTAGAAATCTGGCCTGTTGCATGCTTAAGAGAAAGTTGTTTAACCTGTACTTCAATACTTTTCAGAATTGGAGAAACTAGTACTTGTGACATAGATTGTTGTGGGGTCAGCTCTTACTGTTCTTGAGCAGCATTTTAAGAGAAGAAATGACAGGATTTGATGAAAAAGTATAAGAAATACACAGTATAAAAAAAGCTATATGAGTAAGTCAAAAGTATAGGAGTGAGTAAATGATGGGTAGGGTATGATAAAGTTGTTTTCACAGTTGAGGGAAATATTTGGACCAGTTAGAGATAATATTTGAGAACTTACCATGCTGTGTCTTCATGTATTGTATCATTCAATTTTATAACAGCCCAGTTTGGTAAATACTGTTAACTCTGGTTTATGGACGAAGAAATTCAGCAACCAAAAGTAACTTTCCCAAGATCCCAAAGTATTGTAGCCAGGATTTAAAATTAGACAGTCTAATTCCAGAAGTCTAGGTTCAAACATTTAATTGGATTTGTGATATAACAGGGGGCTGAAAAAAAAATAGGAATATGCCATCTGTGTACCAGCTGGAAAAACTGGGGTTCCAATTGCAGGGACTTTATAGATTGGGAAAGTCTAGAAGTAGGGAAGCTGGAAAAGAAGATAGCTGCAGTAGTTTAAGTCAGGTGTGGATATTGGTGAGGGTTTATTTGCAAAAAACTAAATCCATTCTTAGTAAAGGCAGGAGAGGATTTATTATAGGATATTGAATGGTTTACAAAGTTGTTGGAGGGCTGCAGAAGCTTTGGATTAAGCTGACATAAATAACTCCCAAAACTGCACTATGAAACTTTGTCATCAAGGGAGCTTCTGCCTCTTCTGCAATCACTTGCACTGCTCTAGAACCATGCTGCCACTGCCATGGTCAAGAAAATGCCACTACTCCTGCCATGCCACCTAGAATCCATACAGGCATAAGAGGCAGACCCATATACTTTCAATTTCTTTGGTGGTCATCATGGAATACTAGGACCTCTGTTCATGGTGTCACAAAAAAAACAAAGCCCCCACCACTGTGCTTGTCATAAAAAAATAGAAGTAGCTCCGCTTCCAAATCTTACACAGACTGTATCTGATTGCCCAAACCTGGAAGACTTCTGGAACTCTAACCACAAGAGACTCTGGGAATTGTACTTTTTAGGTTTTCAGCCTCGGCAGTAGATGAGGGCACCCAAGAAGGAAAGCAGAATAGATGTCGAGTATGAAACCAGCCTCAGCAGTATGGGAAAGTGAAGGCCTTAGGGAGCAGGCATGCATAGGGTAGATGTTAGTGATTAAAAGGAGATAGAATGAGCTATTTAGAAAACACAAAAAGGGAAAATACAACAGTGAGGCTTCGGTTCTTAGGGCACAGACAAATATATTTCTTGCTAATTACTGGGTTTTTTTTTCTCTTCTTGAAATTGACTAGAATAGCAATTACTCTAACATGTCCTCAAATCCTGTTAATAATGTAGATGAAAGTTCTGTTACTGTGAAAATGTGAGATTCTTTGGAATAACTGCCCTACAAGTAATTTCTTACTCCCTTTCCATAACATATATGAAAACACAATGATGAATGTTTTAGTAAAAACATTGAGTTGGTAAATTTAGTGAAAAGAATTTTCTATGTATGCTTTGATAATAGAGAAGTACATGGTTCTTATGTCAAAAATGGTAACAAGAATGAGAAACTGTATACTTTATTGATTACTAGGAAATTTTATAGCAAATCTCAAAGAAGCTTTAGGACATCAAGTAATAAGAATAAATTACCTTGGTGATTGGGGCATGCAGTTTGGTAAGTACGCTTGAGATTTTATTTTTCATTTCATTGTAAAATTCAATTTGTAAAAACTTTGATCTGGACAGAATATAGGCAGAATCTCGTTGGATGAAGTAGTATGTCCTACCTATTTTTTTTTTTTCCTAATGGTTCTTTTGCATAAAATCTTCTATTTATTTGAGTAATTCTCACCACACAAGTTACCTTTGGGGAAGGTAACTTCACACATTCAAAGAAGACCTGGACCAGGCATGGTGTTTCACTCCTGTAATGCCAACACTTTGGGAGGCCAAGGTGGGTGGATCACTTGAGCCCAGGAATTTGAGACCAGCCTGAGCAACGTGGCAAAACCCTGTCTTTACAAAATACAAAAAAATTAGCCAGACATGGTGGCATGCCCTTGTAGTCCTAGCTACTCAGAAGCCTGAGGTAAGAGGATCGTGTTAGCTCAGGAGGTCAAGGCTGCAGTCCACTGCACTGCAGCATGGGTGACAGAGCAGGACCTTGTCTCAAGAAAGAAACCCCAGAGTAGGACCTGATATAGGCTTTTGTGGTTTTAATAAAGAGAAATTGCCTACTTTTATTAGTTAAATGTAGAAGTGAGTATACAGGGAAGAGGTAAGTCTAACTGTGTACACCCTTCTCAACCACAGCCCTGCCATTTTTCAATCTAAGGACATCCAGCCTCCCTGGGCCATCCTACATGAGGTAGGATCCACTATTATACCATAGCCAGTGGCCCAGAAGATAAGCAAAGGGTGACACTTTGTCTTCCCCTTTAACCGTACAGTGAGGGATAGGAGTGGGTTGGGGAAAGTCCAAAAGGAAAAGAGAAAAAGAGAGGAGTGCGATCCAAACAGTTAAGTACTACCACAAATTATCTCTCATATAATGAGTTTACTCAGAACCATTCCTAACTCATGTAAACCAGTAATCAAGGTGTGAGAGGGCAAGGTAAATGAAGTTGTTATGGTAGTGAAGGATGGGGTAGATTGTGAAATACAAACTTTAAAAAGATATCTGGTGTTACCACCATGTGTATTTTAAGAAACAGCTCTAGTTATCACTTCTATAAAGCATTCTCTGACACACAGACATACCCTTGCCCATCTTCTTACATCACCAATTTCTTGGTATCCAGCTCTACTCAAATACGGTAAGGCTCCTGTCTTATGTTCTTATTTGTGTGCTTCCCTGCCCTACTAGGCATGTTCCTTGAAGGCGTGGACTTAATTTTTTTTTTTTTTTTTTTTTTTTTTTTTTGCGTGAACCCAGGAGGCAGAGCTTGCAGTGAGCCGAGATTGTGCCACTGCACTCCAGCCTGGGTTCACGCCATTCTCCTGCCTCAGCCTCTCCGAGTAGCTGGGACTACAGGCGCCCGCCACCACTCCCAGCTAATTTTTTTTTTTGTATTTTTAGTAGAGATGGGGTTTCACCGTGGTCTCAATCTCCTGACCTCGTGATCTGCCTGCCTCGGCCTCCCAAAGTGCTGGGATTACAAGCGTGAGCCACTGCGCTCTGCCAGCGTGGACTTAATTTTTGTATCTACAATGCTTGTCACATAAGAAGCACTCTAAAAAGAGTAGACCTTGAACCTGTTAACAGTACCATTACTATTCACTATGGAAGAATCAGAATACATGCCCTGCGTTTAAAAAATCAACCTGTAGTTCACAACAGCTGGTAGTCAGAGGGCGAGGCCCTAGGCTCAATAGTCAGACTTAATAGATGGCACTGATTTTTATTAGTTTGACTGACTTAGACATTTCAGAGGCATTAGCAAATACGTGATTAGGGTATTCATTAAATTTTAGCTGCAGGATTTCGTTATAGCAGTTTTTTCTCTAAAGGACTGCTATGGTTAATGATCTGTCAACATTTCCATTATAACCATCATTGTTAAAGAATAATTTTGCTGTTTCAGCTATCTCCATTTGAAAGTTGGCAGTTTCTAAGCACAGAATTAGTTTTTGAAAATGTATTAGGCTGAATGTTAAATGGAATTGGCCCTTTTCCCATTTTTGTGTTTTGGAACACTGAGCATCTTTCCACACACTACTCCAACCACCCTGAATTATAATCACATTTGCTCTTGCTTGAAAGTGAATAGAGCTTCAGTCATCTTTCTTGTTCCTAGGTTCCAAAGTATTGTATGTTCTTGTGTCCTGTGTTCAGTCACGTCCCACTTTCTACTGAACCTTGAATAGAAAAATGTGTATCAGTCAAGCCCTTTAGATCTGAAGCTTGGTAATTGATATAGTTATAGAAATAAATTGTGTTTTTTTTTTTTTCTTTCCGAGGTGGAGTCTCGCTCTGTCACCCAGGCTGGGATGCAGTGGCACCATCTCAGCTTGCTGCAACCTCTGCCTGCCAGGTTCAAGTGATTCTCCTGCCTCAGCCTCCCGAGTAGCTGGGATCATAGGCATGCACCACCATGCCAGGCTAATTTTGTATTTTTAGTAGAGACAGGGTTTTGCCATGTTGATCAGGCTGGTGTCGAACTCCTGACCTCGAGTGATCCGCCCACCTCGGCCTCCCAAAGTGCTGGGATTACCGGAGTGAGCCATCACCCCCGGCCAATAAATTGTTTTTTTTGTTTTTGTTTTTGTTTTTGTTTTGAGACAGAATTTGCTCTTGTTGCCCAGGCTGGAGTGCAATGGTGGGATCTCGGCCCACTGCAACCTCCGCCTCCCAGGTTCGAGCGATTCTCCTGTCTCACTCTCCCTAGTAGCTGGGTTTACAGGCATGTGCCACCACGCCAGGCTAATTTTGTATTTAGTAGAGACAGGGTTTCTCCTTGTTAGTCAGGCTGGTCTCGAACTCCCGACCTCAGGTGATCCACCCACCTTGGCCTCCCAAAGTGCTGGGATTACAGGCATGAGCCACTGCACCCAGCCGTAAATTGGTTTTTAAAGTAATAAAAATAATGTTCCTCTTTTTTTTTTTTATTATACTTTAAGTTTTAGGGTACATGTGCACAACATGCAGGTTTGTTACATATGTATACATGTGCCATGTTGGTGTGCTGCACCCGTTAACTCGTCATTTAACATTAGGTATATCTCCTAATGCTATCCTCCCCCCTCCCAACGAATGTTCCTCTTAACCCAGGCTGCATATATCCTTTCCAACAGAAGTTATGATCATCTTTATGCAGAATATCTTGAGTCTACATACTCCCAGACTGTACAAGGAATTTTAATATGTAGTTTACCAACCTCAGTTAGTTTTTGGTGTTTGGTTTTTTTTTTAGGTTCAAATTAAGACTATCCCTGAACTCTGAATTTATCATCAAAAACTAAAAAATTATACACAGTCAAATTAAAGATTTTTGTTGCTTGTCTACCTTGAACCTGAGGAATAATCAAGGATGTTCCAAGTTTTACCTTGCTGTTTTCCTCCAATTATTTAAGAACTAATATAACAACAAAACCATTGCTGTCTTCGCATTAATGCCTACAAGTTTAAAAAGAAAGTTCGAAAACACTTTCCATCAGTTTTTTAAATAAATTTTGAGTGCCTAGTGTCTAGCTTCATGATGTCACTTCAACAGAGTAGATGCTTAATAAATGTTTATTTTTTAATGTCTGCTAAGGTGGTGTTCAGCACTGTTAGTACAAAGATAAATTAGTCCTAGACTCTACCTTTGATGAGCTCATAACCTATTGGTTTCTGTGAACTTAATTTCAGTGATCTATTCAGTATGTTGAATTCATGATTAAATCTATTGAATTTGACTTGTGTCAGTTTATGGGGTCATAGAAGGTAAAAGTGTGTTTTGTAATAGTTCTCAGGATACATAATATGACAGGTTGCTCTTTTTATAGAATTATGCCTATTCCCTGTCATGCCTATTCTCTGTTGTTCAACTTTATAATTTTTCATTTACGGATTATCATGGTAGGTCTTCTGGGAACTGGCTTCCAGCTGTTTGGCTATGAGGAAAAACTGCAGTCCAATCCTCTACAGCATCTCTTTGAAGTAAGTTGGCAAGAAAACATTTCAAAAATTTTTCAGAGTACTATGTAGCTTAGTAACATATTTTTAATCCCAGAGGTTTATTTTTCTTTATTTTGAGACAGGGTCTCTCTCTGTTGCCCAGGCTGGAGTGCAGTGGTGCAATCGCAGCTCACTGCAACCTCTGCCTCCTGGGTTCAAGCAATTCTCATGCCTCAGCCTCCCAAGTAGCTGGGACTACAGGCATATACCACCATAACCAGCTAATTTTTGTATTTTTAGTAGAGATGGGGTTTCTCCATGTTGGCCAGGCAAGGTCTCAAACTCCTGACCTCAGGTAATCTACCCACCTTGGCCTCCCAAAGTGCTGGGATTACAGGCGTGAGTCACCACGTCCAGCCTCCAGAGGTTTAAAAAATATGTTCTTTAAAACAAGGAACCAAAACATAATTGAAAATGTTGCTTTTGGCTGGGCACAGTGACTCACACTTGCATCCCAGCACTTTGGGAGGCCAAGGCAGGAGGATTGCTTGACACCAGGAGTTCAAGGCCAGTTTGGGCAACATAATGAGACCTGGCCTCTATAAAGTAATAAAATATTAGCCAGGCACAGTGGCCTGTGCCTGTAGTCCTAGTTACTGGGGAGACTGAGGCAGGAGGATTGCTAGACCCCAGGAGTTCAAGGCTACAGTGAGCTGTAGTCACGACACTGCACTCCAGCCTGGACAACAGAGCAAGACCCTGTCTCAGAAAGAAAGAAAATGTTGCACTTATTTTACTAGGTTATTTTTATTTCCTAATCTAAGATTTTTTAAATGTTCTTTTAGTTGATTTGGGACAGTATTTCTTCAGGTATAGAGTCTTTCTAGAATAAACATGCAAGATAATGATTCAACACAGAAATTTCTCAATTTTCTGTCAGTTAATATGTGCTGCAGTTTTTTTTGTGGTAATAACTATTACCAATTAGACTTGAAAAATGAATATCTTTGTTCTTTTTCTGGTATGGGGGACGGCATGTCTATTTCTCTCTGAAATTGTGTGTGCTTTTTCCATTTACATCTTTCACCTCATTTTCCTGGCTTTTGTCCAATGTGAATTTCTATCTACTCTATTTCATTTAGTCCCTTGGATACTTTGCTTCGTTATCTTCAGTTCTTCCTGAAGTTTATTAATAAAGCCCTTCCTGTCCAAACAATCTCCAGGGATGTATTTCCTTTTTCTTGTCCCTGTTGTTATCTCTGCCGTTTCTGGGCCTCACAGTGGAAACACAGATACGAAGTCAGCCATATTGGTGACAGATCAGGGGATCAGACTAAACATGTTCTGCTTGTGTGTGAGAAAGAGCACTTTCAAAAATAATGCTTTACTTCTCCAGCTTAAGCCACAGAGAGTGCTTCATCATTTTCCTGTTACGTGATTTTTTCCTGCAGCTAGCTTTGCAGTTAAATTGAACAAAAACATATTCCAGTTTTTTTTGTTTTTTTTTGAGGAGTCTCACACTGTTGCCCAGGCTGGAGTGCAATGGTGCGATCTTGGCTCACTGCAACCTCCGCCTCCTGGGTTGAAGCAATTCTCCTGCCTCAGCCTCACGAGTAGCTGGGATTACAGGTGCCCACCACCACCACACCCAGCTTTTTTTTATTTTTATTTTTATTTTTTTTGTATTTTTTAGTAGAGATGGGGTCTCACTGTGTTGGCCAGGCTGGTCTTGAACTCCTGATCTCATAATCCGCCCACCTCGACCTCCCAAAGTGCTGGGATTACAGGTGTTAGCTACCGCGCCTAGCCCATATTCCAGTTCTTAAAGACCTTTAAAGGTTTGCCATTTTCCCCTGAGTCCATGCCAATACTGCACTCTAAATGACTGCATTTTGATTTATCATGTTAAACAAAAGATTTTTTCTGTCTTTCCCATTAAGAGTTTTATTGATAGGTAGGAATTTAAAAATTAATAATTCTTCATGGTTGTCTATAAATAATGTTCCCTTAGTGCCTGGAGTTTTTACTGTATTTATTTATTTATTTTTACACTTGAATAATTTTACCTCAAGCTTAACCTTTCATGAGATCCAGGCCCACAGATGTTATATGTAAAAATGTTTATTTAGAAATAGAATGCTTGTTCCCTGGTGCCACAAAGAAATAGCACTTGAACATAAATTTGATTATCTCTGCAAGGCCATTTTTACTCTCTGCAGAAAGGGTACACTTGCCAGCAGTTTTGCCACGAGAGTACACTGAACAAAGGAGACGGTCATTTATAACTTGACACGTCCACCCTACTGCTGTGTCCGGTTTCCATTGGCTGGAACGGAACCTCACATTCTGTATTTGTCCCGATTGGCTAGCAACTTTAAACTTTTCAAAAGAGGCAAAGGCAGGGGAGAACAAAGGAAGCAGGAAGTAACTTGTGGAATGCTGAGAAAGGTAAAAACACCTCCAAATAAGGAAGAGGAACAGGCTATCACCTAATGCTTGCTTGGACCAATGTAAGCATGCCAGGGCAGATATTTAGGCTAAATTGTAGGAGCTAAGAACACAAAGTATATTGATTTCTTTATTACGGCTAGCAGATATTTAAGAATGTTAGCACAGGTCTTTGAATAAATTTTACTTCGAAGAGAAGTGACTATTTGTCCTTAATTAGATGGGGAGGAAAGTGTCTTTGAAGGGGAACCTCTACTTCACTTTTTACACAGAGACACCGCATGATGCAGAAAATACAAATACCTGCTTGGAGACCTTGTGTCATTGATTTAGAGTGCAGCATGACATGTGAGAGTTATTCTTTTTATCTTTCTTCTGCCCCACCTCAAAAGTTTTTATTTAATCTTACAAATAGTAAACCTTTGTCTTCTATGACATTTTATTTTTATCTTTTAATTATTTATTTATTTTTTATTTGAGACAGGATCTTACTCTGTTGCCCAGCCTGGAATATAGTGGCACAATCACGGCTCACTGCAGCCTTGACCTCCCAGGCTCAGGTGATTCTCCCACCTCAGCAACCCAAGTAGCTAGGACGACAAGTGCACACCAGCACACCCAACTAATTTTTTGATTTTTTGTAGAGATAGGGTCTCCCTATGTTGCCCAGGCTGGTCTCAAACTCTTGGGCTCAAACAATCCTCCTGCCTCAAACTCCCAAAGTGTTGGGATTATAGGTGTGAGCCACCACACCCAGCCTATTTTTTAATTTTTTAAATAGCAATAGGGTCTTGCTGTGCTGTCCAGGCAGGTCTCAAACTCCTAGCTTCACGCGATCCTCCCACCTCAACCTCCCAAAGTATTGGGATTACAGACATGAGCCATTGTGCCTGGCCATATATAGGTGTAGGTTTTGTGGGTTTTTTTGTGGAGGCAAAGTCTCACTATTGCTGAGGCTGTACAATATTTCAAATATTTCAGGAGAATCTGTTTTCAAACTCCACAGAAACCTAAGAATATATTTCTTTCTATGCAGTTTAATATGATTTCCTGCCTTTAGAGACTCAAAAATAGTGGAAGATCAACATCTATGTTAGAGGTTATTTACTGATCGGTACACATATGGAAGGAATAAGGGCAACAGAGTACTTCTATGAATAACTAAAAAGTCGAATAATAATGGTGTTGCTTTGATTAGTGTTCTTTTGCTGAATAGATTCACTGGGAAACTGCATTTAAAGACAAAAGAAGGCAAGTCAGATACACCCACTTTGCTATTTGTAATAGACGACAAGACCATTAGAGTACTCACTTGCTCTTTTCCTTCTGCTTTTGCAGGACAGAAAATATGCAAAGCCTAAAATGGCAGCCTACAGGTTATTATATCTTTATGCGAATTTTATAGACTATTTTCATTTTAAAATTACATTTGTCACTTTGGATTACTTTCAAAAACAACTGTTAGCATACATGAGGAATTTTTTTGAGCTTTAAACAAATGTTGATGTTATTCTGTTTCTAAAAGAAAATCTGAAAGTCAACAACTCAATTTATTTAATAATCGAAAGATGCCTTTGCTTGTCCTGCAACGTCACAAATAGCGTAGGTGGTAATACAGAATCTCTGCCCCATCGTTATTTCTGGTCACCTTTCTGGTGAAAGTCAGAGATAGTGATTCTAAGCTTGGAAAGTGCTTGGTGTATTTGTAAATAATGTTGGCTGATTTATTCGAAGGAAAACTTTAAGACGATCTGCATTTACTCTTTCTTATTTGTGAAAGTCTGTTTTCTCAAAGCTTTGATGGAACACTTGTTTTTTACCTTATCAAGTTGTAGTTAGTAGTGAGCTCTTTGAGAGGAAGGACCGTGTCTTCCTTATCTTCCTTATCCACAACCCTAAATACTATGGCTTGCAGTAAATGCCTGAATGAATCTGCTTTTATAGTTCTCTTTTGCCCCCTTCTCTAATTATATTTAAGTTGTGGAATATAAAATGTATTGTTTGTCCAGGAAATAAGTAACTATTATAGGATACACTAATTACCATTTGTCAGAATTTAACTTACATTGTTAACCTAGTTTACTGCGGAGGAAACCACAGGCCAAACCCAGGATTCTGGCACAGGTAGTCTGGCTCCTGAGTGCTCTATGCAGTGAATGCCCCCACACCCCCACTATAGAATGGCTTTATGAGCCATTGATTTCCATTGGTTTAATTATGTACATAGAATTTTCCTTTCTTTCATCACCTGAGTTGCTATACCAGGGACACAATTAGTAGTTTAGTTTTGGCATTTTCAACCTTCTGGCATATTTGTTTTGAATTTGGCATAGGCCATCCAGTAGCAGATTTTATGGCCTGCCTTCCTCTAAATTGAACTATGATCAGTATTCTCTAAATTGCACTATAATCAGTATTAGTATATTCAGTTTCTCAGCTAGCTTGGAAATGATATTATATGATAGTTTCAGAATTTCTTTGATGAAAATATTTAACACCCACAGTCATTTATTGCATTTCCATTTTGGTGATTATGCTTCACTACTGGTTTTTCTCTGTACCTGATAGCATTCTTTTCCCATGACATCTAGCTGTTTTGTACGTGGGACCTAGGATTTTGTTGGCCAGCATTTGAAACTTTAATTATTCTAATTTGGTTTTTTTCAATTACAAAACGGAAGTAGTTTTTTTATAGTTCCTCTTCCCTTGTGAATTGGCTGTTAAATAACTAATGTTTTTTTATTTAGAATTCACATTAGTGATTCAGGAAAACATTTGCAATAAGCTTTAGACAATATATCAAAAAGCTTTTCCACTTACACTGAAAAGTAATTTCTTTTTTTTCTTTCTTTTTTTTTTTTTTTCCCGTGACGGAGTCTTGCCCTGTTGCCCAGGCTGGAATGCAGTGGCGCGATCTTGGCTCACTGCAACCTCTGCCTCCCGGGTTCAAATGATTCTCCTGCCTCAGCCTCCCAAGTAGCTGGGATTATAGGCACGCACCACCACGCCCAGCTAATTTTTTTGTATTTTTGCTAGAGACGGGGTTTCACCATGTTGGCCAGGCTGGTCTCAAACTCCTGACCTTGTGATCCGCCCACCTTGGCCTCCCAAAATGCTGGGATTACAGGTGTGAGCCACCACACCCAGGCAAAAAGTAATTTCTTAAGGTAAAAGTTAACAGGTATTAAATCTGAATCATGGATATGAGGGTGTCATCATTTACTTTTACCTATTTAAATAATACTTTTAAAGGTAGCTTATCAGGCTTCCTTTTAGATTTAAATTATTTGAATAGACATTAATATCTAACAGTATCTCTAAGCATATTAACCACTTTTTTTTTGCTATAGAAGGTTTTATTAATAGAACTTGACTCATTGCATATTGCCTATTAATATGGCTTTTGTAACCATAGCCATTCTTATGAAATGTAAAGGCAGCCTCTTATAAGAGATAAATGTCGTGCCAATAAAATATGGATTAGCCTGTATCCTAGCACTGACATTAAAAAAGTTTACATAGGCCAGGCGCAGTGGTTCATACCTGCAATCCTAGCACTTTGGGAGGCTGAGGTGGGTGGATTGCCTGAGCTCAAAAGTTTGAGACCAGCCTGGGCAACATGGCAAAACCCCATCTCTACTTAAAAAAAAAAAAAAAAAAAATACAAATAATTAGCTGGGCATGGTGATGAATGCTTGTAATCCCAGCTACTCAGGAGGGTGAGGGACGAGAATCACTTGAACCCAGGAGGTGGAGGTTGCAGTGAGCTGAGATCACACCACCGCACTCCAGCCTGGGCAACAGATCGAGACTCTGTCTAAAAAAAAAAAAAAAAAAAAAAAAAGTTACATAATAACACAAATAGTATAAAAATTTCTTTAAGTTCAAAATGGCCTCCAAAGGTTCTATTTCAATATTTCTACCTTGCCCCTTTCTAACAGGATTTAAGGTAATTACAGTGATAGGCATTTAATAAAAGAAAAATAGAAAGTCAGGGGTTAATGTATCACTAGGTAATATTACATAATAGTTTTGACCCTGAGCTTCCCCATATCAGTAGGCAAAAAAAAATTTTTTTAAATAGGACAAGATCAAAGCACCAATTCAGTGAGTGATAATGTTTACTTGCTCTCATTTTTAAAAACATGGAATTAGTATCCCTCAAGAGACAATGTTTTTCCTAACTTTAGAGTCTCCAATTTCTCAACTTTAAGTAAATAATTCAAGACTAAATTCTCGTCATATGTAGGGATGTTTATGCAGTTGAAGTTTTTATTTTGTGAAAAATTGCGTTCAAGATTTCATCATTGTTTAAGTTACGTTTCTTTTTCCAGGGAATGCTACTGTTATTGCTAGTATGAATTTTGTCCCTTAATAACATTTATATGTAAGAAATAGTTTTTAAATTATAAGTGTAAGAAAATCTGATTCCAGCCATCACTTTTAAGAGTCAGTGTAAGTCATTGTTAAGAATTTCCCACCTACTAAATCACGCAAAGTTCTCAAGGCTCTTATGTGCCTCCTAGGGCAGTCCTAGAGGACTGTTGTCGTCATTGCACACTGGTTTCTTACATGTTTAGTATCCAATCTATGTGATGCCTGGAGGCATGCAGCTCTTCTTGTGTGACAGCCGTTAGCTGGTGGTCCTTGCCCTGTCCACAGGCCTAGAGACAAGATCGCTATGTAGACACACTGTGAACCATTTCCCATTGTGGGCCTGCACCACCCCAGGGGCTTCCTAGCTTCTGCTCCTCCTGGAAGTCTTCCCCATCTCCTCCCCGTTCCAGGTAATTCTCCTTTCTCTATCCTGGCAGTTTCTACACCTGGCCATTGCTCCCTGCTGTCCCTTCCCAACACTGCTTGCTTTTCTACTTTCTCTGCTTGTTTGAGACAACACTACAGTGTGTCATTGTCCTCTTAGTCTTCCTCTTAGAATGAGTTTTGAAATACCTAGCAAGAACCAAGTACAGATTAACAGCTCAGTAAATATCTGACACCATTGAAATGTGCAAAAAATACTTTTATCAGCATGAGAAATGTTAACATTTATTAGGTGCTAGTGTGTAGTGCTCTACAAGGAGTTAATAATTATCATCCGTGAATAAAGATGTAAGATATAATGAATGTGGTTATATATATATACATAGAGTAAAAGTAGGAGATTCTAAATATGAAAAGATGAATGGAAGGTGAAATACAGTTTATATTCTACTAATAATGTATTAAGAAGGAGAAATTTGATAACTCATGAATTAGCTCAAGTTAGTTATTTTTTTACCTACCACATTTTGGCTTTATTGTTAACTGTTTACAGTATTGATATTTTCAATTTTAATTACATAAACTCATTTGAATGTCTTTAATTTTTCATTTCATGTTCGGAATCAACTAGCAGCTAAGAAATTTCTGATCAAGGCATGAAACAGCATTAAACAATGAAGTTGTTTGTTCAAATTGTAATCATGAATATTTTTACATGTTCTTTTCTAAACTAGGTAAAAATTCAGTGCATTTTAAGATGACATAAATATATGAAAAAAGGGTCTGTGGTTTCTAGGGTTTGCTAACCATCCTTAGCAGTTATTCTCAGTATTTCTAAGACAAGCATGGCTAGAAGTGGGGTTAGAGCCCCACGTCAAGGAGTTAAAGTGTGCCCATGTAGCTAATGGTATTCTAGGATCAAATTTAAAGGGATAAGAAAGGCTTAGCCTACTACTTTTAATTTTCGTGCTTAGTTCTTTATATTTGGGCAGATCAGCCCAAGAGCTTACTGTAATTATCTCGGTTAAATTCAAAATAAAATGTTACGCTATTTGGCAGGCCCAACATCTAGAAATAGTGAAAAGGGAATGTTAATTTTTTTAAGGAAGTCTAAGACATTTAGTTTATTCCCTAATGGAAACACAACTAGTTTTTGTGTTTTCTTTTAAGAGAAAAATTGTGTTTCCATCCTCAAAAACTTTACTAAGCCATGCTGCCTTATTATCAAGCCCAAATTTAAAATTGCCTTTTTATCTCTGTGTCTAAATTTAGCATTAAAATGAAGATATCTTCAAAATGCATACTTTCCAAGGGTTAAAAAGGTTCATGGTAACTGTATAGACTTATATTGTGCATTTATAGGTATATTGGGAAGTGCTTATTAAAGCTTTTCTCTTTGATAGTGTCAGTTGATTTTCACTAATGTTTGTTTTATAACTACATATTGTGGAAATACTAAGAATATTCACGTTTTAAGGGCTTTTTGTTTTAATTCTATTTTTTAAGAAAGAGAAGATTCTGGTGAAGTTTTTTCTAAAGTAGTTATATCATAATGCATGATAGATTTTTAAATGTTTGATTATTTGAGTTTAAAGTCCTAGATTTAAAAACAAAGAAACTTCACCCTGAAGAAAGGCTTTATGGAAAAAAAGAAACTAAACTCTTGTGAAAATAAGGACATTTTACATATGTTTGCTTATAACTTGTGTGCACATGTATGTATGTGTGTGAGATAGAATAAAAAAACACTTGTGAATATATATTTATGTTTTTAACATCTGTATACTGGACTGTTAAGCAGTTGTCAATGGCTGGGTCATTCAAAAGTCAAGAAGTCTGCAGTTTACTATCTTTTGGGGACCCTCTTTGTTTTCCTATACTTTATCAAAATCTTCTTTGTTTTCTAACTGACATTGTATGTATTATTCTGGACTTACTAATAGGACTACATAAATATCACCTTTTTATGATGTGTCAGGTATCCTAAGACTACCCCTCTCCCCGATTCAGTGATTCACTCAGATGACTCACAGAACTCAGCACAGTCTTACTTGTGGCTATGATTTATTACAATGAAGGGATACAAAGCAAAATCAGCAGAGGGAAAAGGCACATATGGGGTAAAGTCCAGAGGAAACCAGGCTTTCCAAACTCCCAAATTTTCCCAGTGGAGTCACACAAGGTGCACATACTTCCAGCAGCAAATTATGAGAATACATGTGAAATGTCCACTGGCAAAAGTTCATTAGATACCCTATGTCCAAAGTTTTTGTTGAGAGTTGGTCATATAGGTACCCTCTGCTTAGAGTGTCCTAAATCCCAAACTCCCAGAAGGAAAGCGGAAGTTCAGCCTAAGCTGTACTGTTTGCATCCACAGTGTAGGCACAGTGACCGCTTTTATCAGTTAAGTTGGTGGAAACATTCCCAAAAATCTAAGTTAATAGATGCCATCCGGTGGCCAACCTTGCAAGCAGGATGTTTTAAATATAACAGTATCAGACCTGCTATGTTAACTCTTTTCTAGGGGAAAGAAAAAGGTAATTTTAACTTTATTTAGCAGTATTTATTTATTTAAGTCTGTCATTCCAGTGATATAAATCATCTATGAAAGGTGAAACATTTTTACCTTGAGAGATGTTTAATGCCCTGTCCCATTTGTTGGTAGTATCTAGTGGGTATAAGCCAATGTGTCCTCCAGCAATAAAATCATTTTTTCCTATCCAAATACTGCTGTCCGGATGTTTTGATAATAACATTGTAAGAGCTTAGAAGCCTTATTTTTTCATAGTTTATTCACCAATTTTTATTGCTTTCATGAGACTTTAATAGCTTTCTGGAAATAATATGATAGTAAAGTTATCATTGATGTTTCAGCCTGCAAGTGAGTTACAATTTGTAAATATTTGTAGTCCATATGTATAACTTCAGTACTACTTGAACTATAATGTTAATATTTTAATGTCATTTATTAACATTATATTTTGGAGGCTGGAAAATGATTGAAACTACATTGGGAACACAGATTCCTAGAGCTGGAAGAGTAAGCCTGAGCCCTTAATAAACTATCAGCTCCACCCTAGTCCTTGGCTGAGTATGGAACTAAACCAGCTAAGACAGGTGATGCAAAATAAAACTCCAGAAGAGGTGCTCAACAGTTTTTAGGATCTTAAGTTTAGAGTATAATTATACTAACTATCCAAAAGCTGTCTTTTTTACCAAGATCATCTATTTTATTGGTCTTTACACAGTAAGCTGTTTAGAGAACCGTTTAAAAATCTTTGATTAAAATAAATGCTAAATCATCCTTTAGCTGTTTCTTTGCCAGATCGAGCCATCCTACTTTATTCAACCTTTTTCAGCGAAGTTACAGGATAATAATATGGCATTTTGGAAAAAAAAAAAAAAAAAACAGAAGAAATGCCAGTTTAGTCTTGCCAAAGAGGTATTCTTACCCTGGGGATCTGTGGATTTAGATGGAAAGAAAAAATTATACTTTATTTTCCCTAACCTCTCTCAGAAATTGAGTATTTTCCTCCATTACTATATCACAAATTAATTTTTGGCTATTTGGTTATTTCAGAGTAATTCTTTTTTCGTAACCCTGTGTATTTTATTTTATGAATTTAGAAACATTTTGAGAAGGGATCTATATGCTTCACCAAGGGCCTATGGCAAAAAAGAAAAGTTACACTCTGTAATGTACCCAACTTGGAAAATTTTAAATGAGAATTCTCAGAATGTGCTTTTTTTTGCTTTCTTTCCGTATTAGAGATAACAGTGACCTGTTATATACTTCATTTAATGTACTATTGTACTTTTAGGTTTATGTACAAGTTAATAAAGAAGCAGCAGATGATAAAAGTGTAGCAAAAGCAGCACAGGAGTTCTTCCAACGATTGGAACTGGGTGATGTGCAAGCACTTTCACTGTGGCAAAAATTTCGGGACTTGAGCATTGAAGAGTACATTCGGGTTTACAAGGTATTGGTTGACCCTCCCTTCTGCTTTCCCATGATGCGGTGCGGCTCTCGGCTGTTACCTGCATAGTAAAGTTGCATGTTAAGCTTGTGTTTTAAAAATAGATTTGTAGGTGAATTTAAAATTAAGACTCAAATTTTGTTTTTTGGGCTGAAAGAACTGCAAAATAATCCTGAAGCAGTGTCAGGTGATATTCTCATACTTTATTTTTATCTGGCTTTTCTGTTCTAGCATTCCTTCACTTTTTCGTATTTATTTTTTGTTCTTTCACTTCCTTAGGCCGGTATGTAATGGTTAATAAACTGATTCAGGCCGGGCTCTGTGGCTCACGCCTGTACTCCTAGCACTTTGGGAGGGCGAGGCGAGTGGATCACGAGGTCAGGAGATCGAGACCACGGTGAAACCCCGTCTCTACTAAAAATACAAAAAATTAGCCGGGCGTGGTGGCGGGCACCTGTAGTCCCAGCTACTCGGGAGGCTGAGACAGGAGAATGGCGTGAACCCGGGAGGCGGAGCTTGCAGTGAGCCAAGATCGCGCCACTGCACTCCAGCCTGGGCGACAGAGCGAGACTCCATCTTTAAATAAATAAATAAATAAATAAATAAATAAACAAACCGATTCGTTTAATAAACATTTGGTGGGTAGGGGATAATATACAACAGCGAATAGAAGAGGAATACCCTTGCTCTCGCAGACCTTACATTCTAGCCTAGAGACAGAGCACAAACTAAACAAAGCAAGAAACAACTATGTTTTTATTAGATGGTGCTAGATGCTAGCTGGGGAGATCAGGTATGGAGTGTTTAGGTGGAATGACAGTTTTGTAAAGAAGCCCATGTGACTGAAGTAAGTAAGCAAGATGAACGACAGGAGAAGGTTGAAGAGCTAGTAGCATATGGGGCATAATTCTAGGATTTCTCTAGGGCTGTCCAGTGCTTTTTGTGGTGATGGGAATCTTCTGTATCTGTGGCCGTCTCCTTCAGTAGCCACCAACCACATGTGGCTTGAAGGGTGAATAGTGTGACAGAAGAGCTAAATTCTCAATTTTGCTTAATTCCAGTTTAACAGTTTAGATTGTCACTTGGGCCTAGTGATTACTGTATTGCACAGCACAGTACCATTGTGAAGACTTGACCGGTATAGTGGAAACTATTAGGAGGTTTGAGGAGAGGAGTGATTTTTTTTTTTTTTTTAAACAAAAATAAAGAGGTCCTCGCCATCTTGCCCAGGCTGGGCTTGAACTCCTGGGCACAAGTGATCCTCCTGCCTCAGCCTCCCAAAGTGCAGGGATTATGGGCATGAGCCACCACACTCAGCCCTTGATTTAATTTTTATTGTGTTCATGTGTGTGACAGGTGGTAGAGCATCCTTAATTTTGCCTTAGGGTAAGAATAGGAGATTTAATTAACATTTCTTTGTCTTTTTGTTTCTGAACTCTTTTAGCGTCTGGGAGTATATTTTGATGAATATTCAGGAGAATCATTTTATCGTGAAAAATCTGAAGAGGTCTTAAAGTTGCTGGAGAGTAAAGGACTCCTACTGAAAACAATGTATGATCAGGTTACTATTCTTTGGTAAAATTATTTGTTCTTTGAAATTGTTATTGATGTATCCTTTGAGTAAGGACAACAGAATGCAATGTGCAGCTTTCTTGGGATTTTTTATAGTGCTTTTTCCTGTTCAGAGTACTTTCTCACATTCTGTATTTTCCTGCCATAGCAAAAGCTGTTAAGGTTTGGAGAAAGGATGTTACTTGTTTTTTATAAGGCTGGGAACTGAAGCACAGAAAATACAAGTGACCTACCTAAGGTCATATAACCTGATAATGGTATAACTGAAAAAAAGGGAGTATAATCTTATTGTCTTCTGATTCAGTTTTACCTTCTAAAAGAAATCCCTGCCTTTTCAAAAAATATTTAAGGCAGTGTGTGAAAATAAGTATTCTATAACAGGCTTATAAATGAGGAAAATGGTGAAAACAGGAAGTAGGGGCAGGAAAAGTCATATGAAATCGAGATGATGTTAGCATATCCCTCCTGGAATTCTGTTTCCTTGCTTATATCAGAGTTTTTTCTTTAAAAAAAAGTTGTAATTGATGAATGACATATTGCATATATTTATGGTGCACAACATGATTTGATATATGCACACTGTGAAGTGTTTAAATCAAGTTAATTAACATATCCATCACCTTACATACTTACCTATGATGAGAACATTTAAAATCTACCCTGTTAGCAGTTTTCAAGTGTACTATGCATTATTGTTAATTATACTCACAATGCTGTACAATAGATCTCCAGAACTTACTCCTCCTGTTTACCTAAAACTTTGTAGCCTTTAACCAACATCTCCCCATTCCCTGCACTTGGTAACCTCCATTCTACTTCTCTGCTTCTATGATTATAATTTTTTAGATTCCACATGTGAGACTATACATTATTTGTTTTCTGTGCATTGTTTATTTCACTGAACATAATGTCCTTTCAGTTTATCCATGTTGTCACAAATGACAGGATTTCCTTTTTTTTTTAAGGCTGAATATTACCTGTTGTATATTTTAAAGTCCACTCATCTGTTAAGGTTGATTCACATCTTGGCTATTGTGAATAATGTCACAATAACCATGGTAGGGCAGATTTCACTTGGACATACTGATTTCATTTTCTTTGGATGTATACGCAGATGTGAGTTTGCTGGATCATATATATGGAGGTTCTGTTGTCAGTTTTTTGAGGAACCTCCACATTGTTTTCCATAATGGCTATACTAACATTCCCACCAACAGTATACAAGGGTTCCCTTTTATCCACATCATTGCCAACATTTATCTTTTTTTTTTTTTTTTTGATAAAAGCCATCTTAACAAGTGTGAAGAAATATCTTATTGTGGATTGTGGTTTTAATTTTGCATTTCCCTGATGATTAGTGATGTTCAGCACCTTTTCATATACTTGTTAGCCTTTTGTAGGCCTTCTTTTGAGAAATGTCTATACGGGTCTTTGGCCCACTTTTTTTTTTTTTTTTTATGTTACTGGGCAAATGTACAGGATGTGCAGATTTGTTACATAGGTAAATGTGTGCCATGGTTATTTGCTGCACCTATCAACCCATCACCTAAGTATTAAGCCCAGCGTCCATTACCTATTTTTCCTGATGCTCTCCCGCCTCCTCACCCCCCAACAGGCCCCAGTCTGTGTTCTTTGCTTCCTTGTGTCTCTGTGTTCACATTGTTCAGCTCCCACTTATAAGTGAGAACACGTGGTATTTAGTTTTCTGTTCCTGCATTAGTTTACTGAGGATAATGGCTTCTTTGGCCCACTTTTTAGCTGGGTTTTTTTGGTGGTGGTGGTGGTGGTTTGGTTTAGTTTTTTTGTTGTTATTTTTCCATTGAGTTGAGTTCCTTATATATTTTCACATTAACCTCTTACCAGATACATGTTTTCCACATATTTTCTTTCATCTTCTAGGTTGTCTCTTCACTCTGTTGATTGTTTTCTTTGCTGTGCAGAAGTTTTTTTAGTTTTATGCAATCCCATCGGTGTATTTTTGCTTTTGTTGCCTATGCTTTGAGGACTAGCTCCAAGAAATCTTTGCTAAGACTTCAGTGTTTTCCTCTAATAGTTTTACAGCTCAGGTCTTAGATTTGTCTTTAATCCACTTTGAGTTGACTTTTGTACATGGTGAGAGATAGGGATCTAGTTTTATTCTTCTGCATATGGATATGCAGTTTTCTCAGTGTCATTTAGTGAAGAGACTGTCCTTTTCTTTTTATTTTTTTGAGACGGGGTCTCACCCTATCACCAGGCTGGAGTGCTGTGTTGTGATGTTGGCTCAGTGCAACCTCTGCCTCTCAGGTTCAAGCGATTCTCCTGCCTCAGCCTCCCAAGTAGCTGGGATTACAAGTGCACACCACCATACCCAGCTAATTTTTGTATTTTCAGTAGAGACGGGGTTTCACCATGTTGGCCAGGATGGTCTCAATCTCCTGACCTCCTGATCTACCCACCTTGGCCTCCCAAAGTGCTAGGATTACAGGCGTGAGCCACCGCGCCTGGCCGAGACTGTCCCTTTCTTATTGTGTTATTTTGGCACCTTTGTCAAAAATTAGTTGACCTGGCTGGGCACGGTGGCTCACACCTGTAATCCCAGCACTTTGGGATGCTGAGGCGGGCGGATCACCTAAGGTTGGGAGTTCGAGACCAGCCTGACCAACATGGAGAAACCCCATCTCTACTAAAAATACAAAAATTAGCTGGGTATGGTGGGGCATGCCTGTAATCCCAGCTACTTGGGAGGCTCAGACAGGAGAATCACTTGAACCCGGGAGGCAGAGGTCGTGGTGAGCCAAGATTGAGCCATTGCACTCCAGCCTGGGCAATAAGAGCAAAATTTCATCTCAAAAACAACAAAAAAAAATCAGTTGACCATAAATGTGTGAATTTGTATCTAGGCTCTCTATTCTATTCCATTGGTCTCTATGTTTTTGTCTAGTATGATGCTGTTTTGATTACTATAGTTTGTAGTAGATGTTGGGATTAGGTAGTGCGATGCCTCTAGCTTTGTTTTTTTTTTTTTTTTTAAGACAGGGTCTGGCTTTGTCATCCAGGCCGTAGTGCATTGGTGCTTTCTTGGCTCACTACAACCTCCACCTCCAGGTTCAAGCTATTCTCCTGCCTTAGCCTCCCAAGTAGCTGGGATTACAGGCATGTGCCACCACACCCAGCTAATTTTTGTATTTCTTAGTAGAGATGGAGTTTCACCATGTTGCCCAGGCTGGTCTTGAACTCTTGGCTTCAAGTGATCCACCTGCCTTGGCCCCCCAAAGTGCTGGGATTATAGACGTGAGCCACCACAGCTAGCCCAGCTTTATTCTTTTTGCTCAATATTGCTTTGGGTATTTGGGGTTTTTTTGTGGTTCCATATGCATTTTATGATTTTTTCTATTTCTCTGAAAAATGTCATTGGAATTTTGATAGGGATTGCATTGAATCTGTAGATTGCTTTTGGTAGTGTGGACATTTTTAAAATATTGATTTTCCAATCCATTAATACAGGATATCTTTCCATTTATCTGTGTTTTGATTTCTTTCATCAGTGTTATATAGTTTTCAGTGTACAGATATTTTACCTCCTTGGTTAAATTTATTCCTATTTTAATTTTGTTGATGTTATTATAAATGGGATTTTTTTTTTATTTCTTTTTCAGATAGTTTGTTGTTGTATATAGAAATGCTACTGATATTTGGCTGGGCGCGGTGGCTCACGCCTGTAATCCCAGCACTTTGGGAGGCCAAGGGGGGCAGATCACATGAGGTCAGGAGTTCGAGACCAGCCCGGCCAACATAGTGAAAACCCGTCTCTACTAAAAACACTAAAATTAGCTGGACGTGGTGGCGCACGCCTAATTCCAGCTACTTGAGAGGCTGAAGCAGGAGAATTGCTTGAACCCAGGAGGCGGAGGTTGCAATGACCTGAGATTGTGCCACTGCACCACTCCAGCCTGGGCAACAAAGTGAGACTCTGTCTCAAAAAAGAAAAAAGGCTACTGATTTTCATATGTTGATTTTCTATACTGCAACTTTACGAAATTCATTTATTAGTTCTAACAGTTTTTTGGCGGAATCTTCAGGGTTTTCTATTTATAAGATCATATTCAGAGTTTTCTATTTATAAGATCATATTGAGAAAAAAAGATTATGTTGCCTGCAGAGACAATGTAACTTCTTTTCCAATTTGGATGCCTTTTATTTTTGTTTCTTGCCTAATTGTTTTCTAATTTAGCTTTTAGCTTCCTGTCAGCTAAACAGAGAAATAGCAGTGAAAGAAGCCCAGACCTCTATAATGTAGAGGCAAACCAATTGCTTAAGAGACATGTCACTTTTCATAGTACCAAAGCAAACTTTCTCCTGTCATAAGGAAGATGTGAAACATAGTTAATAGCATCCTCAGTAATGTCCTTAAGGAAAATTTTTAGATTGTCATATACAGATTCCAAATTTTGGTCATACAGGAAAGACAAAAATCTGTAGTTTTAATACTTGGGTACTTTGTGGCATGTTAAAAATTATCCCGATATTGAATGTTATAATACTGTGAATTAGAAGGAGAATGTGTGACATTTCATAGTTACGATGCAGCTGCATCTCATTTTTCAACTGGGTATATTAAAGATTTTATCTCTGAGTACCTTATCTGGAGCTACAGATTTAAAAGCTAAGATAACCAAATATTAATTACATCATACCCATTCATAAGAGATTCTTGGTCATATTCTTGTTTTTTTCCATTGTTGATTAAAGCTTGAATTGGCACTGCTCATTGCAACGTGGGTAATAAAAATAGCTTCTGGTTTGCTAATGTTTTAGATATTAAAATTTTAACGGTCTGAATTTATTATGTTGCTTCAGTTACCTTTTTGCATTTCTAGAAAAGGAACGGCTGTAGTAGATCTCTCTGGGAATGGCGACCCCTCCTCAATTTGTACTGTAATGCGAAGTGATGGGACTTCTCTCTATGCAACCAGGTTTGTAGCCTCTGTGAGGGTCAACATTTTGTTCTAAATCTGTTGCTTTCAGATGAAACACTATTTACAATTAATTATGCATTATCGGACTCCACAGCTAATGACATTATTCTGTAAACTGTAAAACTAAAGTGCTTCATAATCAACTAAAAGTATTTTACAATGGCACGTTGGCAGGAAATGTATACTAAAAGATGACCATATTAGCTCGGGTTTCCTTATGCTGTGAAGAACATCTTACATGCACATAAATACCAGACCTCATTGGGATTTGGTAAAGCAGGCTGAGGGAGAAAGCAGCCGTGTCACATTTTTATTTCCATCCATCTCTGTGACTGACCTTTGTGGAAGGGCCAATCTGTGTTCATCAGTAAGAGGTGGGTTTATCAAGCACCCTTATTTCTGGGACAAAGCTAATAGGAAAGAGAAGCACTGCTGGCGAAAGTGTCTCCCAGGCCAGAATTTTCTATTAGGTCACAAATCACTTTTGTAACATAAAGTCATGATACTTTGTTGTTTTATATTAACTACCATAATTTGTTCCAAACAACTTTAAGCAACCAATGAAGTCTTTTAAGTTCCCCTTAGGAAATTCATCTCTTACCTTCTATTACTTTTCGACATTTCTCTTTACCAATTCTATGCAATTGGGATTAGGAAGTGAGAAGAGCTTATATATCTAAGAGGTACATTATTTTTCTAGATAAGCAAATATATATATTAGAAAAGTTTTTTGTATCAACTAATTATTGCTAGATAGATTAAATAAATAAACCATTGCACAGTGGTTATAAGAAGTATCCATTGAGAACAGAGGCTCTGTAACTATCCTGGTCTGGTGTCTTTTTTGGGTTATCATTAGGTGTCAGTTTTTCAATGCCTGTATTTTTCTTTGGAAAAAGAAACATCCTGTCAGAAAAGGGGCCCTATGACATGAAGTCTCTACAACTATCCTGATTTGGTGTTTTTTTCAGGCTGTCATTAGATGTAGACTTTTCTGTGTATTTACCTTACCACCTGTACTTTCTCTTTTTCTTTGAAAATAATTGTCTTTTTGCCACTTATTGAAATGTTTGATTTTTCACTTTGCTTTAATGTCAGTTGCTTCTGCCTTCTAGTGGGTTTCTTATAGAATACCTTTATGTGGGGGATGTAAATGAAAGTTGTTATAGCAGGCAAAAGTGCAGGAGAATACTGAAAAGAGCAGAGTGTGAGGCTTGAGACCTGGGACTGTCATTTAACTCTCTGGGCCATGATTCTCTACTTTGTAAATGAGAGATCTGGACTAAATGACCTGGCACTTCTTCTGGCTTTGAAATTCAGTTTCTACAAACTCAACCTAGAAATTTTTCTTATTCTTTTTTGTTTTTTCATTGAATCAAAAAGTTTGCGTTTGTTTTGTCCTTGTCTCAAACCAAAAAAAAATAACAAGTGTCTATTTGTGACATCATTTTTGTGATAATCTGCTATACAAGTGTTTCTCAACATTTTTAAAATTATAATCCCTCCAAGCAAGCTTTTCAGCCATATTTTTCCTAATTGCCAATCCTCATGAAATTTTATCCCACAGATATTCTGTATCTCTGTATATATTGTATGCATATCTGTGGTTTATGCATGAAGAATAAGATTTTTTGTTGGCCAGCTGTAGTGGCTCACTCCTGTAATCTTAGAACTTTGGGAAGCCAAAGCAAGAGGATCACTTGAGGCCAGAAGTGTGAAACCAGCCTGGGCAATATAATGAGACCCATCTCAACAAAAAATATGCAATGGCTCTTGCCTGTATTCTCAGCACTTTGGGAGGACGAGGAGGGTAGATCACCTGAGGCCAGGATTTCGAAACCAGCCTGGCCAACATGATGATACCCCATTTCTACTAAAAACACAAAAATTAGCCAGTTTTTGCCTCCATTGAGAATGCATGCTCTGTGTAATGTCAGGATCATGAGATAGGTACTAATGACATTTTGATGATCCCTAACATTTCAAAAGATGGAGGAATTTTTTCAATCTTTTTAGTATCATATATAATCAAAAATAGCTCTAATTTTAAACTTTAATATTTCATAATCCTTGACTTGAAATTTCGGTTTATGAAATTTTATGGTTTTTCATTATTTCATATGCAAACTCTAGATATTTGTATCTAATCAGAGATAAAAGAGATAGAAATTCTGTCAAAAGACTTTATGGCCTTTTTTTTTTGAGACGGAGTCTTGCTCTGTCGCTCAGTCTGGAGTGCAGTGGTACGATCTCGGCTCACTGTAAACTCTGCCTCCTAGGTTCAAGCAATTCTCCTGCCTCAGCCTCCTGAATAGCTGGGATTACAGGCGTGCGCCACCACTCCCAGCTAATTTTTGTATTTTTAGTAGAGACGGGGTTTCACCATGTTTGTCAGGCTGGTCTCAAACTCCTGACCTCGTGAACCGCCCGCCTCAGCCTCCCAAAGTGCCAGGATTACAGGCGTGAGCCGCTGCACCTGGCCAACTTTATGGTCTTTTAAATGCATTAGAAGGTATTCCCCCTGACTGACCCAAGACTTTGAAAGTCCTTAGTAATACTAATAGAGTATCTAGACAATACCTGTTTACTACATCATCTATATCTTAAATATGTTCATTAAGAGAATATATTGCAGAGAAGTAGCAGGTGATTCTTTTTAGTAGAGACTTAATCATAAAACATTTATCTACAAGACACTTCACCCAGAGCTGTTTTAGTTGTTATTACTACTTGTTGTAGAACTTTTATATATTAATTTTATTTATTTATATTTATTTTAGGTTTTGCTTTTCCCAGTGTTTTTATTGTTGTTTTTCCCAAACCTATTTTTATCATTTTATATCAAAACATGATATTTGGATTATCTAAGTGTAGATGGAATTCCTCAGGCTGTGGGATAATTTAAGTTCTTAATTAGAAAATGCTCATTGCTATTAAATAGGTAAGACCAATTATTACCCAGATCTGCTTAGTAACTCTTGGTTTTTGGCCACTTTGTTTCAGAGATCTTGCAGCTGCTATAGATCGAATGGACAAGTATAATTTTGATACAATGATATATGTGGTAAGTAATCAGCACAAAAAGTTATGATCTCTAACTCATGAATACTACAGAGTTAGAAATTAGATGCCATGTTGAAAAACTATGGAAAACTACAGAGAGAAGTCAACATTAAGTATGTTTAAAGTGGGCAACTTCTAAAAGTTTAAACACTTACAAATGAAAAAGTTTACATTGCTTCATAGCAAGAAAAAATTACCTGAATCCAGTAAAATGGTTATGTGAAATTAATATATCCAGGTCACTATAATGCCAAGTTTTTTTGTTTTTTATTTTTCAATTCTGATTTGGGCTCAACAGTTGTTTTAAATAACTTTTATTTGAAAGTAATAACTTTTATTTGAAGTAATTTAAGAAGTTTTAAAATAGTACAGTGTTTCCCCCCAAAGATAGTACATAACCATAGATTGATAGTACTTTAATCAATATCAGGAAATTAACATTGATAGAGACCTTACTGAAATTTCGCCAGCTTTTACATGTACTCTCCTGTAGATGTTTGTGTGGGTATGGTTTTATGAGACTTTATCACATGTATAGATTCATGTAACCATCACCACATTCAGAATATAGAAGTGTTCCATCACAAAACAGACTCCCTCGTGGTCAGCCACTTAATAATCACACCTTCACCCAATCCTAACCCCTGGCAGCCAGTGCTCTGTTCTTCAGCCAATTTTGTCACTCTAAGAATGTTGTATAAATGGAATTATACAATATGTAACCTTTGAAATTGGCTTTTTTCACTCAGTATAATGAATGCCCTGGAGAACTATCCAGGTGTCCTGTGTGTCAGTAGTTGGTTCCTTTTATTGCTGAGTGGTATTCTAGTATCTTTTCCCCTTTCCTTATCATGTGAAACCTTCCTTTCCACTTAGAAGAAAGTTACCATCAAATATTTATTTAGAGTTTAGCTTTGGTCTCAGAGACCAGGGTCATAATAGCTGGGAGGGCAGAAATTTAAATAGAATACTCAGAAGATTGAAGCTCACATTTCCTACTGACTCGGTGGAGTGCTATGGCTCTTATTTCCCTCCCTTGTAGAGCACTCCACTTAGACACTCTTCCTGTGGCATCCTCTTTGTGTTTAGTTAAAACATATCAATTGACAATGACTTTAGTCTGTCAAACCTCAAATATCTCAATTTGATTCAAGTCCAACCTATTTTTATACATTAATTTGTCAGAAATCTTTTATTTTATATATATGTTCTTCCCAAGACAGATAAAGGACAAAAAAAGCATTTTCAGCAAGTATTCCAAATGCTGAAGATCATGGGATATGACTGGGCGGAAAGGTAATGTCTGCATGGTTCTTAATTGTCTGTGCACTGTCGGCTAAGCCTGAAAATGTACCTAGTGGTTAAAGTTTTTCATTCAAATGTCAATTCTTTGTTTCAAGATACTGGTTTGGAAAAGTAGATTTGATTTTTGTATTACGTCTTGGTTATAATAATTTCCACCTTATAAACATTAAATAACTGTATTTTTATTAGTTATCTGCTCTCAGTGGCTTAGTTTTCAAAATTCTTAATCCACATCTCCTTTTTCTCCTAAAGACAACTAGTAGTTTAATCACATGCTGGTAATTATAAAGTGAAGCTGTGCTTAACGTCCTTTGTAGCATACAAATCACATCAATTTCATTTTATTAATTTTTAAAAACTCTGCTCTGATGGTTAAAGTTCAAACCACTCTCTGAAAGGTATTATATGCTTTCAGCAGCAGCTCTTGTTTAGCTTTCAGTTAACTAGATGCTCACTCTTGTAGGTGCCAGCACGTGCCCTTTGGAGTAGTACAGGGAATGAAGACTCGAAGAGGAGATGTCACTTTCCTGGAAGATGTTTTAAATGAGATTCAATTAAGGATGCTACAGAACATGGCTTCAATTAAGAGTGAATTCAGTTTTTTGTTATTAAAGTCATAACTTACATGCCACTTTTATGTTATTCTGGACTTTGGGCAGTGTGATTTATTATGTCTGTCCCTCCATTGAAGTGTCACTAACTTTGTCAGAAATACCTTTCACTAATTAGAGGTGCCAGAATTTTTATATTTGCTACACAGGAATTGGTCTCTTCAATAATCTGAATTGCTGTAACCTTGGTCCTCTTTTCATGAACAGCTTGAGCATTGTCATTCTGTTGTCTGGGTGGTTACATGAAGTTTCTATGTTACAATTTGGGTACAAGTCACAAGTCCTTATGACTTTAACTAACTTCACCCTTGGAAAACTAAGTATCAGATATATATATATATACACACACACACACACACATATATACACACATACACATGTATATATATATAATCAGAAATCCGAATTTATTTTTCCTACAAGTATCTTTTGAATAAATAAATTTGGATTTCTTTCCCTTTAATGTAGGCAGGGGAAATGTCATTATCAAAGGTAAAATAGCCTAAATTAGGAAAGTAAATTACTCATTCTGAATCTGTTCTTGATTGTCAGCATACATTTTTGGCAGATGTTACCTTCACTTGGATCCATGATTGGCAGTGTCATGTAGACTAAAGATAGCTGCCTTTGTCTGTTTCAGCAACTAAAGAACTCAAGAACCCACAAGAGACTGCAGAGAGGGTTGGGCTCGCAGCACTCATTATTCAGGTCTGTTAAGACTCCTATCTGTAAGGCCCTTTTGTTTGGTACTAGAGCAAATCCCAGCAGTGAAGATTTCCTCTGTTGTTTTAGGACTTCAAAGGTTTACTCTTATCTGACTACAAGTTCAGCTGGGATCGTGTTTTCCAGAGTCGTGGGGACACAGGAGTCTTCCTACAGTACACACACGCCCGCCTCCACAGGTGAGAAGAGGCTGCAGGGAAACCTTGTGCTGCACTGTCCTTCCCTAGGCTAGGTCCTGTGATTCTAAGACCAGAGGCCATGTTTTCTGGGCTTTTCCAATATCTTCTATTCAGATCTGACTAGAGTAGACCTTCTTTTAGGAAAAAAAAATTTATTGAGCACCTATGTTAGAAATACATTTATGTGTATTATCTTAGTCCTCAGAATAACCCTGTCAAAGAATATACTGTTACCTCCATTGTGTATGGATAAAGAAATAGATTTAGGAAAAATTATCAGATTAAACAATGTTGGCATCAAATCTAGGGCTATATTAAGGAGACCAAAATTGTGTATTATAAGGTGATGTTCATCACTTGCAGCTCTGTGCCCTTGTATGACTTTTTAATCTTTTGATGTTTTTAACTTTAAACTGCTGATAAGTTTGGAAGAGACTTTTGGATGTGGGTACCTGAATGACTTCAACACTGCTTGTTTACAAGAGCCACAGTCTGTTTCAATTCTTCAGCATCTTCTCAGGTATGATGTTTTCCAGGGATCATCAAGTGTGCTTCTGCTTATCAAAATGGCTATTAGCATTTTTGCTGCCCAGTAGAGTCAACAGTCCATTAGCTGCCTTCTGCCTCTAGACTTTTCCCAAAGGTATGCCTTAAAAAGTGATTATTTGCATTTTGAGGACAGAGGGCATAGATTAAGCCAGTGCTCAAGGAGGACAGTCTTTGGGTTTTCAGAATATTATCACTGATGAATAGCGCACATGTCTAGCTGCCTGTAGCTCACATAAAGCCTTATAAAAGCATAACCTTTTAGTTTGAGAAAGAGCATCTTCTTGCCCTCTGTGACAAGTGAAGGAAAATACCTGCCTTTGTGCAGCTTCCCAGAGACCGTAAGTCATTCATTTGCCTCTTGGTTTCGATTCACAATCTCAAATACATATATGTATCTGGTGCTCCCATGCTAGGCAAGACACCCACACATTTTAGCTCTGACGGGCATTGTTGGTGAAGCCAAACATGCCAGAGATTAGTCTCTAGAAGGGATGTGGATGGTTATGAACAAGGCGGTTTTCTTTCCCATATAGTAGTCAGTGGTTCTTTCCTGGGATCAGAAAAATTTACTCACATGTACAATAGGGAATGTAAGGAAAAATAAGCCAACTAGGTTTTCTTAGCATTGAGGGTAGACTTTGCTAATTTATATTTTATATTCTTAAACATGGCTGGAGGCTTTTTACATTCACCAGCCATGATTTAAGTTTTTGCTGTGGACTAGGTCTAGGAAATAGCAAGATGATTTAGAAAGTCCCTGCCATCAAAGAATTTGGAAGAAAAATGTTCCTTTGCCTTCAAATGTACACATGCTTTTTTCATATCCTTCTACTCTTTTTTTTTTTTTTTTTTGAGACAGAGTCTCGCTCTGTTGCCCAGGCTAGAGTACAGTGGCTGGATCCTGGCTCACTGAAACCTTCGCCTCCCGGGTTCAAGTGATTCTTCTGCCTCAGCCTCTCAGGTAGCTGGGACTACAGGCACGTGCCACCACACCTGGCTAATTTTTGTATTTTTAGTAGAGAATGGGGTTTCATCATATTAGCCAGGCTGGTCTCAAACTCCTGACCTCATGATCCACCCACCTCAGTCTCCCAAAGTGCTGGGATTACAGATGTGAGACACTGCGCCTGGCCATACCTTCTACTCTTAATCGTGTCGAGTCAACCTTATATTCACAATCTTTTAATGTCTAATGTCTTAGTGTAACGTGTACAGTCTTTTCCTGTTCACTGTTCCTGTCATCTTTTAGGTTCGATGAGGTGCTTTATAAATCATCTCAGGACCTTCAACCCAGGCATATCGTCAGTTACCTTCTAACTTTAAGGTACTTTATAATCTTCCTGTTTTCAGGTGTTAATGGCATTTGAGACCTTTCTTTCATCTAAAGGTTTCCTATAAACAAATTCCTTGGCCTAAAATTTGATGTGCTTTTAGTTACAGGAATTATTGCTTCATCTATATAAATTAGCAGTTAATGTTCCTTCATTCATTCGGTGATACAAGGTACTGTCACTATAGACTGGAGAATGGGAACTGACAACTACACAGTTACAGCACAGTGCATGTGTTACGTCAGAGTGAACATAAGAGATGGTGTTAGGGCAACCAGCCCAGCCTTGAGCGATCAGAGAGGGCTTCTCAGAGGAAAGGAGATATTAATCAGAAGGAATGTGGCTGGGAAGAAAAAAAAAGCCCAGAGTTGAGCAAGAACGTAATCATACATTTTAAAGGATCCATAAGCATTGTACTGGGAGGGCTGGTGAATGAAGCATGTATAAACCTGTTTGCCATGTACTGAGGCATTTAAACTTATTTTTGGGGTGGTGGGGTCCATACAGGGATTTTAAGCAGAGGCACAGAAAAATAAGCTAGAAAACTTAATTTTTCTAATCTTTAATGACAATTTCATGGTGTCTATTTTAGCAGCTTGAAATCAAAATTGAGTCCACCCTTGTATAGCAGCAGCTGTATCTTCTGTAAAGCTATTTAATAAAGGAAATGTTGCTTTTACTCAACATTTATTGAAATCAGACACTTATCAGGACTGTTTTCTTGATTATACTTTTTAGCTTGTCTTCTCTAGATTTATGTAAGGATTTTTTTCTTCCTTTAAATGACACTTAAGACATATAGAGGTGAAGAAGCTACAAAGTCTTTTTTTTTTTTTTTTTTTTTTTTTTTTTTTTGAGATGGCATCTCGCTCTGTTGTCCAGGCTGGAGTGTGATCTCGGCTCACTGCAACCTCCACCTGCTGGATTCAAGCGATTCTCCTGCCTCAGCCTCCCTAGTAGCTGGGATTACAGGCACGCACCATCATGCCCAGCTAATATACAAAGTCTTATGTCATTTTATCATTAAAACTGATGTCTTAAGTATCATTTCTCCGGCACATTGTAATACTTGCTGCCATATCTAAATTTAAAAAGATGCTTTAAAGAAGAGTGGCCAGTGTGGGGGGAGAGTGGATAGATAACTAGTGTCTACCCACCTCACTGTACAGAGGGAAAGGCCATGCTGTGTTATACATTGGATTGTAGGCTGCCTAAATGAGGAAAAATGATTAGAAAAGGATTCTTTATATTTGTAAAATTAACAATGAAATCATAATTTTTTTTTTTTTTTTTTGAGACAGAGTCTCGCACTCTTGCCCAGGCTGGAGTGCAGTGGCGTGATCTCAGCTCACTGCAAGCTCCGCCTCCTGGGTTTACGCCATTCTCCTGCCTCAGCCTCCCAAGTAGCTGGGACTACAGGCGCCCGCCACCACGCCCAGCTAATTTTTGTATTTTTAATAGAGACGGGGTTTCACCGTGTTAGCCAGGACGGTCTTGATCTCCTGACCTTGTGATCCATCCGCCTCGGCCTCCCAAAGTGCTGGGATTACAGGCGTGAGCCACTGTGCCCTGCGAAATCATAATCTTAAGAATTGCCCACCTCTTAGTAGTAGAATAGGGCCAAGATCTAAAGCTTGAGTTTTGAAGTCCAGTTTCAACTTTACAATTTTGAATACATCCTTTAATGGTTCTGGGCTTTATTAAGTTGAAGGAGTAAGATTAGTTATCAAGCTCATATCTTACAACACAAAATTACTGCTGGTACTATCGTGATTTCTCTCTTCCTGTTTCAGTCATCTTGCAGCTGTGGCACACAAAACACTACAAATAAAAGATAGTCCTCCTGAAGTGGCTGGGGTACGTTATGTTGAATGTTTTCTGTATAATCCCTAGCTCCTGAGACTAATATTACTAAGTGAGTCTTGTAAATTTTTCTAAAATAGCATTGTTGTTCAACTGTAGTAGTGTACTTCCTTAGCTCATTAGGCTGTAACAATCAATGTTTATATACTTCCCAACATACTTGACTATGAAGCACATTTTCCTACATGAAATATTATAGTGATAAGTTCCCCTTATCCGAAGCCATACTGTATAATACTATCACTCCCACTCCATGACACTTTATGTACACGTCTTATTGTAAGGGGTGCTAGGAATTTATCTTCTCTTGCCTATAGTAACTCTAGGGCACTTGGACATATTATTCCTGCTTTAAACTAGAAAGAATAACCTTTAAAACCATTCTCATGTATTGAATACATTCCTGTTACTGAATATTTTAAATCATTCTTTGATTTATTTTGTAGGCCAGACTTCATCTTTTCAAAGCTGTCCGTTCTGTCCTAGCCAATGGAATGAGACTTCTTGGAATAACACCTGTATGTAGGATGTAATTTCCATTAAAATGGCTTTTAAAATGTCAAATGAATTCTAGTTATCTATTCTGGGATGACTTGCTGTTCAGAATAAATTTATTTTTTTTTTTTTTGAGATAGAGTTTCGCTCGTTGCCCAGGCTGGAGTGCAATGGTGTGATGTTGGCTCAGTGCAGCCTCCGCCTCCCGGGTTCAAGCAATTCTCCTGCCTCAGCCTCCTGAGTAGCTGGGATTACAGGAACGTGCCATCACGCCTAGCTAATTTTGTATTTTTAGTAGCGACAGGGTTTCTCTATGTTGGTCAGGCTGGTCTCGAACTCCCGACCTCAGGTTATCTGCCCGCCTTGGCCTCCCTAAGTGTTGGGATTACAGGCATGAACCACCACACCCAACCAAAGTTAAACTATTACTGTGTCAGAATCTATATTAAATGCGACTTGTCAAGTTATTCAGTCTTTATCCTTGAATAAATAAGTTATCTGAATTCTCTCATGGTCAGTAGGTATTTAAATAGACATTGAGTTTTTTTAAACCCAAAGCATTGTGGTCTAATGGGGCTAAAGGATTTGAGTTTAATCTTTGGCTTGAAGTTTCTTACCATGTTATTCTTCCAGAAACTATTCTTATAACTGAAATGATTTAATGTTTTCATGAAATAAAAGAATTGGTGGGGGGAAAACGTTATCAATTTTCTTGTTAATTGTGGCTAGTTTGGAATAAACATAGGGAGATCAAAAATAAGCATCATTCTGTCAATATAGCTGACAGCTACTCCTAGAGACAATAGACCTTGTGCTTCCCTTTGAGTTAATATATACAGGGCAGGGCGTGGTGGCTCACGCCTATAATCCCAGCACTCTGGGAGGCCGCGGCGGGCAGATCACGAGGGCAGGAGATCGAGACCATCCTGGCTAACACGGTGAAACCCCCGTCTCTATTAAAAATACAAAAAAAGTAGCCGGGCGTGGTGGCGGGCACCTGTAGTCCCAGGTACTTGGGAGGCTAAGGCAGGAGAATGGCATGAACCCGGGAGGTGGAGCTTGCAGTGAGTCGAGATTGCGCCACTGCACTCCAGCCTGAGCGACAGGGTGAGACTCCGTCTCAGAAAAATAAGTAAGTAAAAAATAAATATATATATATATATATACACACACAGACACACACAGGTAACTCTTTGTGTGTAAATTTAGGAACTAAATACATTTTAATAGGAAGGAATTACTTGTAAAGACATTAAATTAGGATCTTTTTGTAAAATGTCCATTAATTCAACCATAATTTGAAATGGAGTTTCTTATAGTTTCCTTCATGTATCTTCATATTTTTGTGTGGCTTCATTAGATGATAACATGAGCATGGCTTAGGAAACAAGAGTAGGATGTGATGTGTTTGATCAGTACGGCCATTCTCATCAGCCAGCATTTCCATTCAGGTCTGCTATAATTTATTCTAAACGTTGCTAATAGTAGTCTTTTGAATACCAGTGACGGTCTATTTAGCAAGTTAGCACAACTGAAGCTTCTCTAGTTAGAGTGGAAATTGTTTCATATTAGCAATTACGGCTTACCTTCTTAGTCCTAGGAAAGATTCAGCCTTGCAGTTCCAATTTAAGTAAGTGAATTAGCTCCCAGATAGCTAATTTTCGACTTAAAAGTAGTGTTGAATTTTTCTTAGCATAAACCAGCCATGGGATAAAAATGTAAAGTAGGGACATGTTTTACACATCCAATATCCCTCTCTACTTGTTTGAAGAAACTTTCCCCTTCCAAGATGAGTAGTGTCTTCCTGAGTATTTGAATCGTGAGTGAAACCATACAGGAACAGTAATGGGTAAAGCCAAATCTTTACAAAAGCTGAAAAGACTGTTCATTAATTCTTAGAACCTAGACGCCTGTAGCCCTGATTGTGGACCTTCTTAAAAATTCTTTTTTGCTTAAGGCTTGCCAGAGTTGATTTGCAGCCAGAGAACCCTAACCGATACAATTCTACATATAGAAAATAAAAGTGCATTATCTTAATGGTGATATCTATAATATAAAGTGATTAAACAGAATTCATACAAATAATAAAGTTTATTGCTGAATTTCCCCATTAACATTATAGAAAACACTGAAATTTCACAAATTATTGAGAGCCCAACAGTTAAAACATACTTTATTTAAAAAAGTACAAAAGTGACATTAGAAATTTTTTTGAAGAAACGTGTATCATCTAACAGCAAAGAAAAATGAACCAGATAATGAATGGCACAAATATAGCACTAAAGGGGTACTCGGTCACCACCTAGAAATTATTGTCCGAGTTATGAAATAATAGATTCATTTTGAGAAGTTACACGTTCAGTTTGTTTATGAACTAGCCTGTCTTGTTTCTGCCTCTTGTAAGAAAAGAGCTAGGTCTTTATGCTGCTAGAACAAAATACTATACATGAATTGGAGAATAAGGAGGAGTCATCCTTCTCCCCGGTACCTGAACAAGAGAACAGTTAGTACAGAAATGGCTTTGGCACTTTAACCCTTAGACATTGTCCCAAATCTTGTTACTTGAGTATTGTAGCCTCACCATGATTTTTTTTTAACACCATATCATCTCCATACTTTTTATTTACAAATTATATATATACACACATGATAAAATTCCTTCATTCTAAAACAATAGTTAGTTAGACCCCAAACAGGTCTATGTTAAGTTTCTATATTAGCAGTTCACTCAGATAGCTTTGTTTGTTGTTGTTTCCACATAACAGCACTGATCTTCATTCTTATGCCATAGTTAATTTTTTATTTGTTTATGCTACCTTCTGAGATTGACTTAAGGCTCTAGTTTAATTCAAATGGTTTAGTCTTAAAAGGAGTCTCACGTGAGGCTAAAATCACACACCAATAACTCTCTCCTTTGAAGCTGTTTCTCCTTGTTGGATGGATGTAGTGTCTTGTCTGGGTAATCCATAGAGATATATGGAAACACATACAAGAAGAGTACCCAGGGCAAAGGTGAGTGCTGAAAAGAAAAAAAAAAAAAAAAACAGCTTTATCTGTATGTGTGTCTTTAAAACGCCTAATGATCAGTTTAAAATTTTGGAAACTCTTAATTGTGGGTTTACGCTATCAGATCATATTTTTATGATGGCAAGGTTTAGAAAGGTCTTCCATTACAGCTAAAAAAAAAAGGAGAGGGGGAGGCAGGGCGGGTAAAATCAAGGCAGTGTTGAGCACTGATTACAGACTTTTTAGAACATGAGTATGCCTAACTGACACTATCTGACCACTCTGACAAAGAACATACTAATTTCCCTATAAAATAATATAATTTTTTTTAATGTAAGTATAAATATATATAAGTACAAAAGAAAATGTGGTAGGATTGGCTTTTCCGTGATACCAGGAACCTGTGAAAGTTTAGAGTAAAAGACAGGTGACCAATCATTCAAACCATTGATAATTTCTTCACAGGAGATGAGGCGATAATTTACTGAATAAACTACATTTCCTACTTACTAGTCTTAACCCTTTTTTCATCTTTTTTTTTTTTTTTTTTTTTTTTTTTACGTGTTGTGGGTTTTTTTTTTTTTCCGCTTGCTGGAGTGCAATGGTGCAATCTCGGCTCACCGCAACCTTTGCCTCCCGGGTTCAAGCAATTCTCCTGCCTCAGCCTCTCAAGTAGCTGGGAGGAGCATGCGCCACCATGCCCAGCCAATTTTGTATTTTTAGTAGAGACAGGATTTCTCCACGTTGGTCAGGCTGGTCTCGAACCCCCAACCTCAGGTTATGGCCTGCCTCGGCCTCCCAAAGTGCTGGGATTACAGACATGAGCCACCATGCCCGGCGCCTCTTTTCATCTTAATCTTAAAAATCAGGATGCAAGAAACCGAATTATAACTTGTCCTAACTTGACAAATAAATATATATGACATCAAGCTTTATTTTAGTTCATTCCTAACTAAAAAAGACCGGCTTTGCCTTCAAAAAAGGGGAAGGTAGGATAAAAACTTGTATCTAAATAGTTAACTGATTGCTAAGACATGCTAGTTGACCATCAGTAAGAACATTAAACAAAAGCATTTTATACTGTTCCTATATATTTCTTATGAGCAATGGTATAAGGATTTTGTTGAACATAAAGATAGATCAGAATTAGAGCTAAAAGTTCACCCAAATCAGGTAGAAAAACATCTAAGGGAAAGCCTATAAGTACCTGATACTGAAATGGTAAGTGGTTGGTAAGCAGTGCCAAGCACTACTCTAAGCACTTCACCTGAAAACACCCCTAGGCAATAGGTGATATTATTCCCATTTTACAGATGAAGAAAGTGTCACCCAGGGAATATAACTTCCCCAAGGTTGCAGAGTTAAGAAATGGTACAGGCAAGATTTGCCACACACTGTACATGGTCTAAAATTTCTACAACACTGGTGTTTCCCCATTTCCATTTATAGACTAGACGGGTCAATTTAAAAATGAAATGTAAACATAAGCCAGGTCTCTTTTACTTAATATATTTAACAGATATTCTTCATACATTGGTTTACATTATAATAATTGATCAGTAAAGAAAATTATTACACTATAAAAGCACCCTGAAATGTTAAGTCAATATCATTGCTTAAATAATTTAGAAGCCAAATTAATGCTGGGTGTGAGAGTTGGGAAAATTATATTAGGACTAACAAAGCAGTGGTACTGGAATGCCACCTATATTAATGAGTTTTGTGTTAATTACATATTGAATGAAACAAAGATATAAACGACAAAATCTAGATTTTGATTCTTTTCAAAACCGTCTCACACCCAAATCCAAAGCAGTTGGAAAGTACAAGCTGAGGGAGGACTAAAAGATGTTTTCTACATTCTTCTAAGTAATAAGCCAATATAGTTTAAACTGACTGCTGAAAATAATTTCCTAAAGTCTTTATATGTATTTCCTTGAGTACCTTCTCACATTCAGTCACTCAAGTTGTCCTATGTATAATATCTAAAAATACAGAGAGGCCTTGACTGCAAAAAAAAGTCCCCCACTTTCACATAGAACCAGCACCCCTCATCTTAACCTCTAAGACCACTTAAACAACCAAAGTACTGCTTGGCCACATCCCACACAACTATGAACAGCTGTACTGGTGGAATAAACTGTAGTAACAAAAGCTAGGAATTTCTGTAAACAGTATGGCCAACTGCCACTTTTAAATAAGGGATTAAAGGAAATGGGAGGCTCTTCCATGTTAGAAACTCAACACAGCCTAAGACATACTTATCTGTAATCCAAACAGCATTACTGAAGCAATGGTGGAAAGGACAATGGCCGCTGCTGCAGAAAAGCCTTTCATGATGTTGTCTGTGTACTTAACCACAACGGAAGTGTAGAGGCCACCAACACTTGCAAGAACTTGTATACAGAAAGAAAGAAAATCTTATCACTCAAATAAATGAAACATTACATAATGGTGAGGCAATTTTCATCCCCAGAGATGCCATACTAATTTACCTAGGAAAAGGAAAATACTGTTTCCCTAGAAGGAGCCATCTGAGAGTTTGTACTAAAATTGAGTGGTAGTTCCTATATAACACTGTTTTTCCAAAACAATGCCCAGAGGGCTATGTGGTCTACTAAATTTTACACATTTTTTGCTAATATGTTAGATATTTTGGGGCACTGCTATCCCAAAGCAATTTTGCCTTCACAATCAAAACTAAGTCAATAAAATGAAAATTATATTCAAACTGGTATTTACAGTATCAAAGGATTAATTTCAAAATGTTATAACAGCTTAAAATGGACATCTAACTTAAAAAAAAATAAAGGATCTACTAAGAACCTTTAATTCCTGGATACTTACAGATGACAAACCAGACATAATATGTGTAACCATAGAAAAATCCTTTTTCTTTAATTTCAGCTCCATCTGACAAGTAGACGCCAACTAATGTCACAATAATCCCTGATAGATACATTTGAATGTTTCTCACCCAAAGAGAAGTATCTGAACTCTTTAAAACTTTTTCAAAATATACTCCTGAAAGAAGAAAATTAGACATGCAAATATTAAAGATTACTATAAATTAACTTAAAATGTCTTTCATTTAGAACAATACCCTAGAGATACATAAAGTATATGATTTGGGGAACAAAACATACTTTACTTAAATGTGCATTTATTATGTAGGTTGTGTGACACATGGCATACTGTACATTATAAATTTATGTTTTTACAGAATATATAGAATAATAATTATAAGTTATTATAAGCTACATTTAACAGAAGGCTGTTAAATTAAGACAGTTTCTGCCTTTATTATCGCAGTAAGACCACAAAAGCTCTCTGTACTACTTAATGCCAGTATATTATTTGCTTTGGTCAGCTGAAAAACTACATTAAGAGTGAATTATCTTAATCACATCCCTGTAATATCTGCCTACTAATGAATACTCCTAATTCTGCAATATAATCTATAATCACCACTAGGAATCTTTTCAGAGTAACAACCAAAATTTAAGTAGAATTTGCTGTGTAAAGCCATTTTCCCTTAAAGCAGGGTTCCACAAGCCAAGTTCATACACAAGGTCAGAAGGATCATGAACTCCCCAACTGGATAATAAATTTTGTGTATATGTGCATTTTTCTGGAGTTGAAGGTCCATAGATTTTTTCAGGTACTTCAAAGGAGTACCTGATACCCCTCCCCCACAAAAGTCCCCTATCTCTCTGGATTTATGCTTAAAATGAATGTATATTTTACAAAGCCATTAAAGATTTTAGTTATAAACATCATGTTAGAGACTTAGGAACTGCCAGTTACTTATCAACTAAAAAGTCTAATGAAAAACAAGATTATTTTTGATGAGTCTGTGTTGGAATGGGAACATAAAATAGCTATTCTTATTTTCACCTCTGATCAGTTACCCTAAACACAGAGAGATATTAAACCACCCTCCATTTCCTCAACTGTGTATTAAGAGAGTGAACTAATAAAATGTTGGACATAATCATTTAACTGTTCAGAATATTGCAAAAAATCAAATAGTATATTTTTTAGGTAACTCAATTTTTGTTCCCAATTTGTTGGTTTCTAGAACACAATGCTATCAGTAAGTATATTCCTGAATTTATATTTTCCCCTCCGATAAAACATCTTATTTACAAGCAGTATTTCACTTCTGTATTCAGCCTGCTTTCCTAGTCAAAAATAGAGTTCTGACTTGAAATAGGTACAAATAAAGATAAATAATAAAGATGTATAGCTGTAACTAATATATTCTACTAAAAGCTTTAAGCAGAATATATTAAAAACTAAACTTTCATCTCTGCTGTAACTATTTCTAAAACTTTTTTTATGTTACACTTAATATTCATACTTTCTTATCTTGATGCATTGGAGGAGTGCTTGTCCCTACACATACAACGCCAGACTTCCATGGATTGTTGATGTTAGTGATTTTGTGTTGTCTTTCCTCCCTGTTTGGTTGTTAGTTTTATGTATTATGTTTTCTAAGGTACTCTCGACCCACCTCATGATCCTACTCCATAGCTCCTAGCCTGTTAAAGCAGAGAAAGAACTTGAGGTTATAGGGGAAAAAAAGATACTTAGCTGGTAACATTAACAACCTAAAGCAGCGGGATCTGACTTGAGGATAGTGGTAGTTCCAGAAAGAAGGAAAGGGCTTTCTGAAGGCTAATTTCCTCCATTTTCAGAGATGTTTTTTCATTTACTTTTGGGTTTTTGGCCAGACTGAGATGGTCAAGGATAACAGAAGTAGTTAACTGCAAGTATGAATAAGGGACTGAGTCTGAACTTAGTTGAACAATGCTATACATTTACTGGAAAAACAGCTGACATAAAACTAAATATAAGCAAGAAGATAAAGTTTAATGGGAATAAAACTGAGAAAGCAAGATAAACTAGACTGGTGTCTAAAGTTTGATGTTTTCGAAAAATATGACAAAAGAATAAAACAATGCTTTCATGATTTACCTGCAAATCCTGAGCACAATACAGCAATAGCTATAGCGCCAAACCCTAATAATGGATTTTGTTCCACCTGCAATATTAATTAAGTTATTTTTAGTGACTAATAGAGTTCATCCAAGAGTCCAAACAAATAAATACAAAAACCTGTGTTACAGTCTTACTAAAAGTATATTCCACATCAGACACAGCTATTCTACAGAATAAGACAACTAAACAAAAAGACCATTCCAGAAATTAACCAGGGCACTTGGCTTAAGTGAAAAATGTGTCCCTCAAATCACAGCCATAGTATATGCTTAATACAATGTGTGCCCACTGTTTCCTAATACCAATAAGCACTCTAGCATGAACTTTTGAACAGGCCACGTCAGCATGCTACTTAATTTTAATTTCTATCATCACTCTAATGTAAGAGCTTATAGCATCAATCCTGAAAATGATAACAATTTAACTTATTTATTCCTCATCACCTACAGGATAAAGTGCTGCCTCTTAAGACTCCCCAATTTATTGAATTTTTAGTATACCTTCTGTGTACCACATACATTGTCTATACATACTGCTATGGTTTGAATGTCTACTTCAAAACGCATGTTGAGATTTAATTGCCGTTTTAACAGTATTAAGAGGTGGGCATTTAAGAGATGATTAGATCATGAAGGCTCTGTCCTCAAGAAGGGATTGATGCCATTACTGAGGGAATGAGTTAGTTATTGAGGGAGCAGGTTTCTGATAAAAAGGATGAGTTCAGCCCGCTTCCCTCTTTGTCACATGGGATCGCTTCTGCCTTCTGCCATAGAATGACCCTCACCAGATGCCAGCACCGCGTTCTGGACTTCCCAGCCTCCAGAACCATGGGCCAAATAAACTTCTGTTCTTTATGAGTTGCCCACTCTGTGTATTCTGTTATAGCAGCAGAAAATGGACTAAGACACATACTAAATGAATAAAGAAGATTATAATACACAGCTCTGTTATGTATAGGCAAAATTGACAAGTAGATATAACCAAAATAGTGTGAGACCAGTGCTCACAGATCTAAGTATATGGGTCCTAACCCTCTGTTTCACTTTATTTTCTTTCTTTTCTAAACTGTCAGGAGCTTTCATCAGTCTTTCCTGAAAGATAAATACTATCTCAATAGTATCATTGAAATTAGAGGGTTGAGATTCATGACTGTAATATGAAAAGGAAGTATATACGTTGTTCAGAATAAATAAGCCTGATATAAGAAAAGTGCCACTTTATGGTACCTGAGAGAGCAAGCTTGGTCTAAAATGTTTGCATGAAGATAAAGGGAGAAACAGAAGATACTGTAGACCAGTGGTTCTCAAAGTATGGACCCCAGATCAGCAGCAGTGGCACCACTGGGGGTTTGTTAGAAATAAAAACTGTCAGGCTCTACCCCAGACCTACTGAACCATAAACTATGGGAATGGGCCTAGCAATCCGTTTCAACCAGCCTTCCGGTTGATTCTGATGTACGCTAAAGTATGAGAACCACTGCTATAGACTATACATTATTAACAAGGATACTTTCCTAATACAAATTTCAAGACTGGCATAGATAGAATAAAATCATAGTGTGAGATACCACCTATCCCAACATCTGCTGGGAAGCTCAAACTGCTAAAAATAGAGTGCCTGATAAATTCTTGACTTAACTTTCCTGCCAGTTTAATCTCTCTACAGTTAGGAAAAATAGTGATGGAAACGGCTTATCTGGACTTGATTCTGACAAGAAACTGCTGGGTGATGAAGCAGATGCGATGGAAACTTTGGAAGAAAGCAACCATGTGATCTGAGCATGAGCCAAACACAGCACAGTTAAGAGACATGTGCTCCAGTCCTGAATAAATCAAAATTCAAAAATGTAAAACTTCAAGTTAGAATTCCATGGCTCGTGAGAAGACCATTCAAGAGAGATTAAGAGTTACTGAAGAAGGAGATTCTGGTGAAGAGTAAAAAAAAGAATACATAAGGAAATCAACATGTCTAAATAAGGGCATCTTCACTGAATTCTGATTTTACAAGAACAAAACCGAAGTATAGATCACCAAGAGGAATCTAACCAGGAATTTAAGAATAGTATCAAGGAATCGAAAACTCAGAATAAGTGGAGGCTTGCAAAAATACTGTAAGGCATTAAAGAAAGTTTTGTTTTTTTTTTTGAGACAGGATCTTGTGGTATAATCATGGTTCACTGCAGCCTCAACCTCCTCGGCTCAAGTGATCCTCCCACCTCAGCTTCCCAAGTAGCTGGGACTACAGGCATGCATCACCACATCTAGCTAAGTTTTAAATTTTTTTGTAGAGACATGGTCTCACTATATTACCCAGGCTGGTCTTGAACTCCTGGGCTCAAGCAATTCTCGACCCACCTAGACTACCTAGCTAAATAAATTTAAAAGACTATCAAGAAAAGTAAGTGAGTTAGTGTATATAAAGCATTTAGATATAAAGCACTAGATAATGCTAGTATTTAGTGCAATATAAATGATTGCAGCTATTATTGTTACATTGATTACCAGCAAAATGTTAGAACAGATTTAGAGATGACTTGTACTTAAAAAGTTTAATGGTCATCAGTGGATAACAGTGTGACTTCACTAAGTGTGAAACATACCAGATTTCCTTACTGAAAGGACTCCTAATGTTAAGTGATGAGGGGAATTCCATAGAGATAATGTTTGGCAAGAAATGTGACAGACTTGCATATTATCATCATTATTATTATTATTATTGAGACGGAGTCTCACACTGTCACTCGAGCTGGTGTGCAGTGGCACGATCTCGGCTCACTGCAACCTCTGCCTCCCAGGTTCAAGCGATTCCCTTGCCTCAGCCTCCTGAGTAGCTAGGATTACAGGCGCCCGCCACCACGCCCAGCTAAGTTTTTGTATTTTTAGTACAGACAGGGTTTCACCATGTTGGCCAGGCTGGTCTCGAACTCCTGACCTGATGATCTGCCCGCCTCAGCCTCCCAAAGTGCTGGGATTACAGGTGTGAGCCACTGCGCCCAGCTGCATAGTATTTTTATAGCCAACACAGAAATGTAGTGAGGATAAAGGTACGATCCGTAAGTGCGTGAATGCTCATACAGAAAAATGCTAGTTAATTGAACAAAATCAAGCTAGACCATCAACCAATACCAACTTGCCAGGCATATAGATAAGCCACGTTAGAAACAGATCCTCCAGCCGTAGACAAGCCTTCCACTGACTGCAGCCCTAGCCAATATCTTGACTGCAACCTCAAGCCAGAACCAGCTAGCTAAGGCACCCTCAAATTCCTGACCCATAAAAACTATGAGAGATGGTATGTTAAGTAAGCAAGAAAAAGATCAAGCTGGAGAGAATTCTAAAAGTACAGCCACAGAACTCTAGTCCTGTTCTATCTAAAATTTTCATTAAAGACCCAGAAGGCATATTTTTTTTGACTCTGGAAAGCGTAATACCCAAAGAAGAAGCTAATAATGGGTAAGAACTGGAAAGAACTCAAGGGGCTGAGCAATGACCCAAAGCTAACAAGAGCTTAATAAATACAAACTCAACCTGCATTCTGGTTTAGAATGAGCCAGAGTTTGAGTTCTAGTATCAAGGAGAGTCTATTCCAGTCCTGACACTTGGAACCCACTTAACCAGTATTGGAGGAGTGCATGGCAGTGCAGACAGATTGAGGGAACAGTGGGGTGAGAGGGATACAAGATACATTCGAGACAAACTATTTGGGTGACACAGTTACATGTAGTGGTTTATGATCAATTGTAAAATACTTTGCCTGCCCCCCAGAAATTAACAGTCATGTACCACATAATGACATTTCAGTCCATGATGAACCACATATAAAACAGCGGTCCTGTAAGATAAAACTCTATTTGTACCTTTTCTATGTTTATGTACACCAAACTTACCACTGTGTTACAACTGGCTACAGTATTCAGCACAGTAACATGCTGCAGAAGTTTGTAGCCTAGGAACAATAGGCTATACTGTACAGCCTAGATGTGTAGTAAGTAGTCTATACCATCTAGATTTGTGTAAGTATACTCCATGATGTTTGCACAACAGTGAAATCACCTAATGATGCCATCTCTCAGAACCCTGAACTTATATTCTTTGTTAAACGATGCATGACTATATAACAAGTCTCCAGTATTCAGAACAAAGGGGTAATTACCAAGCTGTGCCTCATATTACTTAGACAACATTGGGAGACAGTGGAATTTTAGGATATATTGAGAAATAATGACAGATGAATGCATCTAGGAGAAAAATATAAGGAAAAGTGTAGGGGCAGAAGGCAGGGATCAGGAAGTCTCTGTCTAGAAACCATATTATAGAAAGAAACAGTAGAGTTTTAATTGGGGAAGGAGGAAACCTGGAGGGTGGGGATATGATACTGTTCACAAGCACTGTACATCCCAGCCGCCTTCCATTCCTAAGAGAACCATAGTCCGTTTGCTAAAAGTTAGAGTAAATATTCAACTGTAGGAAACTTCTGACCTTCACAAAACTATTCACTGGCATCCCATTTCCTGTTTCTCTTTGGGGAAATAACTGATTGAGGCATACAATATAAGAAAAAAAATCACGTATGTATCTTAGCATTAACTCTTTAAAAATCAGTTATGTACCTTCACATTAACTCTTAAAAACTAAAGATAATTATCAATTATCAGTAAGAACACTCCCCTTGTCATCCCGATCACTGACAGTAGGGAGATGTGCCAGAGACTGAGAGTTGAGAGAGAAGATGAAAACTAGATGCAGAAAAACCTTGCCCAGTGTTTCTGAGATGTTTGAGGTCTAGAAGTTCTAAACATATACAGTGTGGAAACTGGCACAGTTGTGGTCACAAGTTAGCTATTAACTAATTTAGGACAAGTTCCTTCACCTCTTTGGGGACTGTCATCCATAAAATGGAAGGGACGGAATACATTATTTCTAAGGTACCTTCCATCTCTAACATATTTTTGCATCTTCTCTTCTGAGAAACAACCAATAAGTATTATTATCCCTAATCATATGCTAAAGAAAAAAAGGCCTATCTATAAGGCAAAATTTATTTTAAATCAAAGAAATGTAGTCATGCTGCATGCATCAATGTAACTGAACAGTATAAGACTTAAGGAAGTTTTCTATTTATGGGAAGTTACGGTGTGCATTTTGTTTCTTACCACAACTTTTGTAGCTTGGGCTGGTTTCCACTGTACAAGCGTGACTCCAGCACACAGCATAAAAACTGAAACCCACTGTAATTTGCTGAGTGTCCGGTTTAACATTAAAACAGTGCACAAAGCAGTACACGGAATCTTTAACTGGTAGGTCACCTAAAAAAAAAAAATAATAAATTCAGTTAATGTTAGTCTCTGATACAAATATTTCTGGTATCATTGATACAATTACCAATAAAAAATATTTGATAATGGCCGGGCACGGTGGCTCACACTTGTAATCCCAGAACTTTGGGAGGCCAAGGCGGGTGGTGGATCACGAGGTCTGGAGATCGAGACCATCCTGGCCAACATAATGAAACCTCATCTCTACTAAAAATACAAAAAATTAGCTGGGTGTGGTGGCATGGGCCTATAGTCCCAGCTACTCAGGAGGCTGAGGCAGGAGAATCGCTTGAATCTGGGCAACGGAGATTGCAGTGAGCTGAGATCACGTCACTGCACTCCAGCCTGGGCAAAAGAGCGAGACTCCATCTCAAAAAAAAAAAAAAAAAAAAAATTTGATAATATGATAAAGAGTTAATAAAAACTCTTTTTACCATAAAAGATTCTGTGCTTTTCATTATCATTAACTCCACTTACCTGGTACACTGCTGCATCCAGATTGCTAAGAGCTAGGAAAGCCATGTTGTTCTGAACAGCATACACTAACGATGGCACACTTAACTTCAACAGTTCCTTGGGGCTCCCCAAGACATTTTCTCTTAAAGATGCTTTGAATCTACCCAGACTACCAGTTTCTCTTTGAAAACAAAAGGGGGAGATGAGAGGGTGGTAAGGAAGAAAATTAAAGAGCATTATTTTAATAAGACTTCTTCAAACACAGGACAGGCATACTATGTTTGCTGTAATTTAGCAAACTAATAATTTCTAACTAGTTTTAGATTAAAAGAAACATACCAATAATGTATCCTCTTTAAAAAATTATAGTTCTGTTTGGGAAAATATGACAACAACTAGATTTACCACTATCAATCTCTAGTCAAAGCTCTGAGAGATTTTGAGTATATTAAATAATGAGATTAGGAAAACAAAATTGTTGATATTACCTATAAAAAAATTCATCCCCTGCTACTTTAACTGTATTTCATCAAGTTCACCCTGATTACTTTTTAATTGATCAGTTTGCATATTCATTTTTATTTTTATATTTATTTTTGAGATGGAGTCTTGCTGTGTCACCCCGGCTGGAGTGCAGTGGCACTATCTCAGCTCACTCCGCCTCCCGTGTTCAAGTGATTCTCCTGCCTCAGCCTCCTGAGTACCTGGGATTACAGGCACCCACCACCACACCAAGCTAAATTTTTTGTATTTTTAGTATTGTTGGCCAGGCTGGTTTCAAACTCCTGACCTCAAGTGATCTGCCCACCTCAGCCTCCCAAAGTGCTGGGATTACAGGCGTGAGCCACTGCACCTGGCCTATTTTTAAAGTTTTTTTTTTTAAATTATAATAGATTTAATTGCAAATAAAAAGGCTTTGGTAGTTCGTTAAGTGGGTTAGGAAGAGTCAGGTCAGTATTATTTATAAATGAATTTAGTCCTTATGAAATATAGTAGATAATAAATCCTTATGTAAGAATATTCTCATCATACTTTATATCTGTATAATTCTGTAGCAGATCTGAATAATTTACTAACTCCAACAAAAGTAAACTGTATCTCTAATGTACATAAAGTTTACTATTTGCATATTGATTATGCATGCTCTTAACTATTATTTTTGCTATTATTATTTCAGAAGGACGTGGCTAATCTGGCTTATATTTCCTGTATCATAAATCAGCTCATTGATTTCCTGAAAATAAAAATAAAGCAATGTTTTATAATAAGCACCAATACCCCAAAAAAGTGCTTTATAATAATGGTCCTAACTGCAGCTCACGATATCCTTAAGAAAACCATAATACTTTGTTGGTGAAATAGCTCTATTCCAACTCAAAGTTTGATAATCACAATGAGATTCTGTATTTTTGGTTAATATATTAGAATCAACAGTTGTGAGTTGAAGTTTTTCATTTTTAAATGCTGCAAATATAATTACCCAAGTTCTGAGAGAAAGCAAAAAGTCCATTATATTAAATTGACTAACCTGTGCCTATTTATTTGCTGTAGAACATTCTACCTCCAAGGAAATGCTTAATTAATAAGACAGGAACTTTGACCTAAGCCACAGAAACAAAAGACATCCTCCTTAGTTACAGATCTCTTTGTGTTACCAAATCCAAACCCACACCACGGTGTTAAGTCTATATGCTGAAAAGCGATGCACACAGCCTGGTGGTGGACTACAAACTCTATTCGAAAAGCATAAGAATACCAAAAATACCACAGATTTTCCACCAAAAAATTATGTAGGAGAGTTTTCCAGGCGTCTGAAGATTGGCTCTTTAAACTAATGTTTGGCTTTTTTTTTAACTGCTTAATGCAAATCTAAGATGCCCCATATACTTTCCTTACATCTTTGTTGTTTTGTTTTTTGAGACAGAGTCTTTCTCTGTCACCCAACCTGGAGCGCAATGGTGCGATCTCGGCTCACTGCAACCTCCATCTCCCAGGTTCATGGATTCTTCTACCTCAGCCTCCTGAGTAGCTGCGACTACATGCACAGGCCACTACGCCCGGCTTATTTTTGTATTTTTGGTAGAGACAGGGTTTCACCATGTTGGCCAGGCTGGTCTCAAACTCCTGACCTTAAGTGATCCTCCCGCCTCGGCCTCCCAAAGTGCTGGAATTACAGGCATGAGCCACTGCACCTGGCCAACATCTTAAATAAAGTATAAAGAATAATTTTCAAAATGTTTTCTCCTCAATTATAAAAATGATGAAAAAATTAGAGAAAAAGAGATTAAAATGTAAAATAATAACCTTAATAAGGTGATATATCAGAGAAGATAACTGAACATTATAATTATCTCTAGTATCATGATAGCATAGATATAAATTTTACAGACTGTGTGAAGTGCAAGTTTTAGTGCCCTTCTAAAATGCTCATACACGGATGATGTGTCTTTAAGGTGATACCCAAAAGGAACTGCTGAGAGGTGGCTGTTTGTGCCCATGCTTCACACTCCCCCTCCTCCCATATTCATTTATCTCCTGGTGTAAGATTCTTCACGCTAAATCCTCAAAAGCTACAATATAATGGCCATTTATCCTTTCCCTAATCCCCTGCTATGGGCAATGCCATTTTACCTCCACCTGTTAAAAGATATTATAGCCTTGGTGGGTGTGGTGGCTCACACCTGTATCCCAGCTACTCAGGAGGCTGAGGCAAGAGGATCACTTGAGGCCAGGAGTTGGAGACCAGCCCAAGTAACAGGAAAATCCCTTCTCTTAAAAAAAAAATTGCCAGGAGTGGTGGCACATGCCTATCATCCCAGCTACGCAGGAGGCTGAGGTGGGAGCATCGCTTGAGCCCAGGAGTTTGAAGCTACAGTGAGCTATGATGCCACCACCGCACTCCAGCCTGGGTGAAAGAGTAAGACACCATCTCTTTTAAAAAAAAGAAAAAAAAAAGACATTAGAGGCCTTCAATGGAAACAAACAACCTTTTGACTCTCCAAAAAACAGGGTTGATCTCTTTGTCCTGTCAGAATATGGGCTACTTAAGGATCCAACTGCTACTCCAAATCATCACCATACCTGCACCAATAAAGCTGCTGTGGCCCCTTTTCTCCCCCCTCTTTTCTTTCTTATCACTTCTCCCTCACTTTTTGGCTTTCACATAAAAAGAAGGGCTTAGGAAACAAATTAGCAGCCAATCTAAGTACTCCTTTCCTTCAGTGGAGCAAAAAGTAAAGTACAGTGTGTCAGGATTAACCTTCAGATCTGTCTCTTTTGGCCATATCCTTTTTGTTGGATGCTTAGGAGCCATTTTTTCACTGTCAGGTTGGCCAAGGTGTCTTTTTCTGGTTCCTTCTCTAATGTAGACATTAAAGAAAACAAGGTATACCAGAATGTTAATTGCTGGAAATATCACTGTAGTACCAAAGATTATAGCAATGTTATGTAAGATATTTTGAAATAAGTTACAAAAAAACAGCAGAGGATGCTAAAAGAACTAGTAAAAGAGAATAACAGAAAAGTATCAGAAAGTAGAGATTTAGGAGGTATTGTAAAGAATATGTGGGAATCTCACCACACAGAAAGTTTTAAAGAAGAGGGTAAATAATTTCAGTATTAATCAGGTTAAATCCTGCTTAAGTTAATGTATTTATTAAGAATACAGCTCTTAATCTTATATTTAGCTTTACTCACTGAAGTTATATAAAAGTAACAAGAGCAATATATCTGCTAGAAAACACTAGTAATCATCTTTTTACTATGAAAGAGACAGAAACAAATGATGAGTCCTAAATATACTGTAATATATTGTAAAAAGGTTACTTTTTCTTCTATTTTCCTGAACTTATATTTTCTGTTTTGGTTTTTTTTTTTTTTTTTTTTTTTTTGAGATGGAGTCTAGCCGTGTCACCCAGGCTGGAGTGCAGTGGTGTGATCTCGGCTCACTGCAACCTCCACCTCCTAGGTTCAAGCGATTCTCCTGCCTCAGCCTCCCAAGTAACTGGGACTATAGGTGCACACCACCACGTCTGGCTAATTTTTTGGATTTTTAGTAGAGATGGGGTTTTTCGTCATTTTGGCCAGGCTGGTCTTGAACTCCTGACCAAGTGATCCACCCACCTCGGCCTCCCAAAGTGCTGGATTACAGGCGTGAGCCACCGTGCCTGGCCCTCAACTTACTTTCTTAGAAATCAAATCACAAGCACCTTAATGAGCACCTCTGTTAGAAATAAATTTATTAATTATATAAATGACATTGCTAGCTAGGACAAAAGAGCATATATAATCAAAAACATATATAAATTTCTTTTTAGATATAGTCTTCCTTGTTAAATTTTCTATTTGAACAATTCTTTTTATTTTTATTATTGGAGTAGACCCTGTGCAACCTTTGGTTACCTGAAGAAATTCTGAAGCTCCATGTTGACTGCAGAGAGATTCTGCTGCTGCCTCTCCCCCTAAATTTCCTATCAACCAGCTGAAACCATTCTTTCTGACATATGTTTGATCAAAAGTAGGCCTCATTCTTCCAGCTACTGATCTAACAAGAACTACTAGGAGGCATAAAATCCTTGGCTAGGTTACCAAGTCACTGTGCAAAATGGAACACAGCAGAAGTTACTCATGAGCTTAAGAAAGTTAAATTTTGTTTATAAATTTCTTATCATCTACAAAGTTAAGTATAATTAACTCACTTAAAAAGACTTTGATTGGCTGGGCACGGTGGCTCTCGCCTGTAATCCCAGCACTTTGGGAGGCCAAGGCGGGCAGATCACAAGGTCAGGAGATTGAGACCATCCTGACTAGCACAGTGAAACCCTGTCTCTACTAAAAATACAAAAAATTAGCCAGGTGTGCTGGCATGCACCTGTAGTCCCAGCTACTCGGGAGACTGAGGCAGGAGGATGGCATGAACCCAGGAGGCGGAGCTTGCAGTGAGCCGAGATCGCGCCATTGCACTCCAGCCTGGGCAACAGAGCTAGACTCTGTCTCAAAAAAAAAAAAAGACTTTGAGAGGCTAGGTAAAAAACCAATAATGAGGTCAACTTGAGGACAAAAAATGCCCTTCATATGAGGGACATGATTTTTACCTCCTCCCCAACACCCTGAACCCATTATAGCATGGGTACAAAAGGGTACTGAAAATGTAAACCCAGAAGGAGAAATAAACAAAGCCGGATAATCTGTAAGTATTTGACAGATACATTAATTTTTCTAGATAATACTATGAAACAGTAAAATAATTTTCTCTGGTCTTAATATGGATATGTAGTTCAAAGTTAAGATATATTTATTTGGTTTGTTACTAAACACACCCAAAGTATATGTACATTAACATTTACACATCCTGCTAGGGATAGTCTTTATAAACTATGGTGAATAGCAAACAATAAAAAGTTGTTTGAGCTGGCACAGCGGCTCACACCTATAATCCCAGCATGCTGGGAGGCCATGGCAGGTGGATTGCTTGAGTCCAGGAATTTGAGACCAGCCTGGACAACATGGCAAAACCCCATGTCTACAAAATTAGCTGGGTGTGGTGGTGCGCACCTATAATCCCAGCTACTGGGCAGGCTGAGGCAGAAGGATTGCTTGAGCCCAGGAAGCGATGGTTGCAGTAAGTCAAGATCACGCTACTGCACTTCAGCCTGGGTGACAGAGTGATACCCTGTCTCAAAAAAAATAAATAAATAAAGTTGACTTTTTTCTTTTGTTCCAAGGCAATATGAAAGTGTTTTCACTTCCTTTTCTTTATACTAACAATGACAGATTTAAATCTAAACTGTTAGTGTTAACAGCTGTGATAGAGTTTAGTAACTAACAATTTTCCCATGAATTGCAGCAATTAATTTTATGAAAAAGTACTTTTAAACGTTGTATTGTTTATCTTTCAACCAACTTATAGCTTAGAAATTGATAACTTAAAATTCAAATATTTGGCCGGGCACGGTGGCTCATGCCTGTAATCCCAGCACTTTGGGAGGCTGAGGCGGGTGGATCACGAGGTCAGGTGATCAAGACCATTCTGGCTAACACAGTGAAACCCCGTCTCTACTAAAAAATACAAAAAAAAATTAGCTGGGTGTGGTGGCAGGCACCTGTAGTCCCAGCTCCTTGCGAGGCTGAGGCAGAAGAATGGCATGAACCCAGGAGGCGGAGCTTGCAATGAGCTGAGATCGCACCACTGCACTCCAGCCTGGGCAACAGAGTGAGACTCCGTCTCAAAAAAAAAAAAAAAAAAAATCAAATATTAAAAAAAAACCTTATTTACATATGCAGCTTTCGCAATATCCAACTGCTAATCTGCCCCTCCCTCAAAACAGAATTTACTAATTTCTCTTTTAATTTATCTGATATAATCATTCATATGCACAACAGTATATGTACAAAGATAATTATTACATCTTTGTGTTGGAGTAGAAGACTGGAAACAACCCAAATGCCCATCAGTACAGACTGGTATATATGGTATCTATATATAATGGAATACCATGCAGCTTTTAAAAAGAATGAGATAGATTTCTATGTACTGACATAAAGCCACCTCTAAGGTAAAATACTTGTGTTAAAAAAAAAAGGAAAGTGGGGTACAGTGTACATCACACACAATGCCCAGCAATCTCTTGCACGTAACATTTGCTACTTTGACCACGTCAACCTTATCTATCAAAGTAGCCATCCATTAATTCCTTCCCACACTCCCTTTTTTTCTTCCAGTTCTAACTTCTTATTGAAATAAGTATAATTTCACCTGCCAAAACTTCCAGGGTATTGTAAGTATAATCAACAAGGATGGGGGGAATCTCAAGTTAAATACAAATAGAAACCAAAACCGACTGTCTACAAAATTATATACTTGGAGAAAAAGAGAACTCAAATATTCTAAAACATAGTATTTTACTGTATGCTGTAAAACTAAAAGCAAAGAGAACTACATACTAATACATACTTCAGTTAGTAGGTTTGTTTTTTTCTCAGGTAAATATTAGAAATTCTGAAACTACTCATTATCTATTCTAGGACTGAGCAAATAAGTAAATATCTTGAGCATAATGGGAGCTAGAATCCTCACCATTAGATAAGGGAACAAACATGGGTAAGGGGAAGTTTAGAATGAACAGTGATGTTAGATCAAAATTGTAGGTATCAATCAATGTAGAACTCTTTGTTATACACACACACACAGAACTAGATTTAGATAGTGTGTATGCATACACATGCATATATATTTCATAGCTCTGTCTGCTAAAAGAGTCTAAAGTAATGATACTCCAGTATCAATGTGTATACCAAATGCCTAGGTTCTGGTTTCTAAATACCATTCTGGAAAAAAAAAGGAATAAAGGATCCTTGAAGAAATGTATGATTTCAGGGTTGGGGCAGGGAAAGTACAAGAAAAGCCTGGAACATCTTGATATGCTAAAAAGAAACTGTTTAATCCCACTGTGCAAATCTGGGACATTTTGAGCATCAAAATAATGATAATAATGAATTCTAACCTGCACAATAAAATAATCCTTGAGTCCATGTTCATATAAATACAAAGAGGGAGAGAAAGGGGGGAAGAAGGGAAATTTCTAGAGTAGAATGCCAATAAATGTATAGGTAATGATGAAGTATTAGGAAGTTATCATTTGACAACAGTAGCAGACCACAAAACCAGTAGGTGAAAGTTTGATGAGAAAGAGAATTATTTATCTAGTCTCAAAGTCTCTCTCCAAAAAGACACTTATTAAGAACAAGGAGGAAACTGGTAACTTTATGTGGAGAAACCTAGCAGGCATTACCTTAATCAAGAAACCAGGATTAGGCCAGGTGCGGTGGCTCGCACCTGTAATCTCAGCACTTTGGGAGGCCAAGGTGGGTGCATCGCCTGAGGTCAGGAGTTCGAGACTAGCCTAGCGAACATGGTGAAACCCCATCTCTACTAAAAATACAAAAATTAGCCGGGTGTGGTGGCACGTGCCTGTAATCCCAATCCTACTTGGGAGGCTGACGCAGGAGAATTGCTTGAACCCAGGAGGCAGAGGTTGCAGTCAGCTGAGATCATGCCATTGCACTCCAGCCTGGGCGACAAGAGTGAAACTCCATCTCAAAAAAAAAAAAAAAAAAAAAATCAAGATAAATCACCAGTAATGGAACAAATAGATACCACGTACATCTTTATATACTGCACTAAAAGGGACGCATCATTTCTATGATATCCCTGACCCAAAAAAAACCCTAAATTTAATCATAAAACTCAATAAACATAACTTGAGAGATATTCTAAATTAAATGGCCTGTGTTAATATCAATGACATGAAAAAACATGGAGGAACTCTCTAGATTAAAGGAAACTAGAGACATGACAATTAAATGCAAACTGTAATCCTGGAGAGGACTGAAGTCCAAGAAAAATAATTATTTTGCTATAAAGGACATTGGTGGGGCAACTGGAAAAATTTATATAAGGTCCATGAATTAGGTAATAGTACTATATCAGTACTGATGTCTCAATTTCGATAATTTTATTGATTATATATAAGAGAATGTCCTTGTTTTTAGGAAACATGCACTGAAGAATGTTAGGACAAAGAAGCATCTTGTCTAAATCTTACTCTAAAATCAGAAAAAAATTATATACATGTTCACACAAATAGGATAGAAGAATATCATAAAACAAAAATGTTTTATTGTATGTGTAATGTGCTATGGGCTAAATGTGTTACCCCTTAAAATTCCTATGTTGAAGCCCTAATCCCCAAATGTGATTAGTATTTGGAGAAGGGTCTTAGGTTTAGTGAGGTGATGAGGGTAGAGTCCTCATGATGGAATCAGTGCCTTGTAAGAAGAGGAAGAGGCCAGAGCCATCTCTCTCTCCATCACATGAAGATACGGCAAAAAGGCAGCAGTCGGCAAACTAGGAAGAGGGCCCTCACCAGACACCTGATCTGCCAGCATCGTGATCTTGGACTTTCCAGCCTCCAGAACTGTAAGAAATAAATGTTGCTTAAGCCAACTGGTCTATGATATTTTATTAGAGCCACCTGAATGAAGAAGACACATGGCAAAGTGTTAACATTTGGAAATAAAAAGAGAAAAAATTATTGTAAACTACTGAAATGTCTAACAATGCCACTGTGCTTATCTTTGTCTTAATCAAAAATACTTAATTACTTCATTGTTCTGAAAGACTCATAATTTAAAAATCAGAGTTCAAGAAACTTGTCTTCTAATTCTATCATTGTCAATTACGTTCTAGGTTCCTTTGGCAAATTAAAATTTCCCTCAGCCTAAGATTTCTCATCAAAGAAGAGGAAATAGTGTCAGCCAAAATGAAGATAAAGGTTGAGTAGCCCAAATCTGAAAATTCAAAATCTGAAATGTTCCAAAACCTAAAACTTTTTGAGTGCCAACATGACATTCAAAGGAAATGCTCATTAGAGCCCTGTGGATTTCAGGTTTTCAGATTTGGGATGCTCGTATCAAATTAATATAATGCAAATATTTCAGAATCCTAAAAATTCTGAAATCTGAAACACTTCTGGTCCCAAGCATTTTGGATAAGGGTTAGTCAACATGTAGAAGAATGAAATGAAAATAAGCCATATTTACCAGCTTGTTCCCCTCACCTGTTTCTAAGGCTGGACATCAAAGAGTGTTTCCTTAACACTTTCCCTCTCTGGTAGCCTGCCATTCTCAATAGCAACAATTCTGAATAACTGAAGGCAGCAAATAAAATCTTAAAGGAGGATGTGTGGCATTTTACATAACACATTTTGACAATGATTACTAGTTGGTATTCTACAGAGTACAGCTACCTGCTCTCTAAAGAAGACATTTACTCATGAGGTTTTCAAAAATACTTTTCAAAGTCCCAAAAGGGGGCATTATTCTTTTCTTTGGCTTTTCTAGGGCATTTTAAATTTATAGCAATAATACACTTTCAGTGCTTTCCTCATATTTGCTGCCTAGTTTTCTTGGAGACCACAGCAACATATGCACCTTTGCCTTCTGTTCTTTTACCCCAACGTGAAACAAATATCTTTTCCTTTTTTTCAAATAAAAATTGCATTGGGAGGCCGAGGCAGGTGGATCATGAGGTCAGGAGTTCGAGACCAGCCTGGCCAACATGGTGAAACCCTGTCTCTACAAAAAAATACAAAAATTAGCTGGGCATGGTGGTGTGTACCTGTAGTCCCAGCTGCTCGGGAGGCTGAGGCAGGAGAATCACTTGCACCCAGGAGATGGAGGCTGCAGTGAGCCGAAATTGTGCCACTGCACACCAGCCTGGGCAACAGAGCAAAACTCCATCTCAAAAATAAAAAAATGATGACAATATATATCAGGCACCCTTCACTGAAGCAAGTCTGTATTTCTTCTAAGAAGTTAAATATCCTAAAATTTTCAAGTAAATTGCATTTATAATTTTTTTTTTTGAGACAGGATCTCACTTTATCCCCCAAGCTAGAGTACAGTGGTGCAATCTCAGCTCACTGCAGCCTCCACCTCCCAGGTTCAAGCGATCCTCCTGCCTCAGCCCCTGAAGTAGCTGGGACTAAAGGTGCACACCACCACACCCAGCTAATTTTTGTATTTTCTGTAGAGATGAGGTTTTGCCATGTTGCCCAGGCTGGTCTTGAACCCCTGGCCTCAAGCAATCCACCTGCCTTGGCCTCCCAAAGTGCTGTGATTACAGGTGTGAGCCACTACACCCAGTGTGCATTTGTAATGTTTAATAGAGTTCTCTTTTAAATATTTTAAATACTGTCTTTGTCTGCTTTGTGTTGCTGTGAAAGAATACCTGAGACTGGGTATTAAAAAAAAAAAATTTGGCCAGGCGTGGTGGCTCACCAGCACTTTGGGAAGCCGAGGCGGGCAGATCACAAGCTCAGGAGTTCAAGACCAGTCTGACCAATATGGTGAAACCCTGTCTCTACTAGAAATATAAAAATTAGCCAGGGGTGGTGGCACATGCCTGTAGTCCCAGCTACTTCGGAGACTAAGGCAGGAGAATCGCTTGAACCTTGGAGGCGGAGGTTGCAGTAAGCCGAGATTGCACCACAGCACTCCAGCCTGGATGACAGAGCAAGACTCCATCTAAAAAAAAAAAATTACCTCACAGTTGAGCAGGCTGAGAAGTTCAAGGGCATGGCCCTGGCTTCTTCAAGGGCTTTCCTGCTGCATCACATGGCAGAGAAGGTCTAAGGGGAGGCGGACACGTGTGAAGAGAGCAAAACGTGAGGAGCATCCTGGCTTTATAACCCACTCTCGAGAAATAATCAATTCCTGCAAGAACTAATCCTGTCTCTTGAGAGCCACAGCTCACTACCAGGAAAACAGCATCAAACCACTCATGAGGAATTTGCCCCCACAACCTAAACACCTCCTACTAGACCCTGCCTCCCAACATCACCACACTAGGGATAGAATTTCAATGTAAGCTTTGATGGAGATAAACCACATCCAGACCACAGCATATAACCAGGACAAAGAAAATACTTGGAATTAGAACTAAGCTATTGTCTTCCAATGTTTTAGCAAACCAGTTATACCCTTCAGCCTACAAAACTTTTACCATACTAATGTGAATGTTAGGATATCCATGCCTCATGGCATGCAACCCATCTACAGTTACCCTAAGGAAGGCATTAAAGGCAAGAGAAAGAACCAAAGACAATGGGGTCTCAGCCATTTGACCTAGATTGCCATCATGGGTTCTGTCTAAAAAGGACTACCTGGTTATAGAACCTCTCTACCACCTCAAATTCTGAAAAAGAGACTGGCATTTCATTTAAAACATGGATCTGGAACCTTGCTGATCCATTTGGTCACACAAAATTTTTAGTCAGAGATTGCATGAATTAGTCTCTTTCCAGGCTCAAAGTTCTTACACATGAAATGAGTTTGACTAGACTTCAGATCTCCAAAACCTCACCAAGAACAATCCATGGAGCTACAATTGCCTCTGCTTAAATTTTTTGGACCTGAAGATTCTAACTTGCACACTTGATTGAGTTATACTTACCCTGGCCTGCTTAATTTAACTCTTACAAAGTTCTAGGGCACTGCCTCAGTACCAGACTGACTCCTTTGTTCTTTGAATATGGAATGCTTTACAAATCTGCATGTCATCCTTGTACAGGGGCCATGCTATCTTCTCTGTACTGTCCAAATTTTTAGTATTATGTGCTGCCAAAGCAAGCATTCCTTTGTTGTTTCTTAAACAAGCTGCCATCCATTTCTCTAAACAGAGCACACCTATCATGTGTTCCTCTTTATATTAGTCCTGGGGTTTCTGGTTATCCTGTCCAGAAAACAGCAATCTTTAAGGTGTATGGAGTCAAATGACATTACAAATAAGATTGTTTTTACAAGATCATTGTTTTTTTAACAATGTCTTCCAATTCCATGAGATTAAATACTTTTATGTGATAAGAGCTCCCAAATTTACATCTCTAGCCCAGACCTCTCTTCTGAGTTCCAGACCCATTTAATCCAACTGCCCATTCGGATGTCTCAAGACATTAAAAACTTTACATTATACCTACCCAAAATCAAACTGTTGATATCTTTTTCCCCCAAATCTGTTTTTCCTGTTTCAGAAAAAAAAAATAAATAACTCTACCCAATTGTTTATACTAGGAAACACAGATGTGCTTCCTGATACCTCCCTTTCCTTCGCCTACTATAGTTGATTATTATTATTCATGGACTGTATGTGTGAATTCTCCACTCATTAAAATGTATCTGTAATCCCCAAATCAATGCTGGTAACACTTGCAGTCATTGGCAGACACGTACAGAGTGGCAAAAAATTTGATTCACCAAGCATGCACATTCCTGGCTGACGCTGAACAAGTTAACATTCTTCCTTGTTTCCACTTTCAGATCATAAACAAGTGCAATCTATTCAGTGCCACATTTTTTGCATTTTTGTGCTTTGTGTTGGTGATTTTGTTTAAATGGCTCCCAAGCACTGTAGGGCTGACACACTGTCTGATGTTCCTAAGTATAAGAAGGATATGCTATATATTATGGAGAAAATACATGTGATAGATAAGCTTTGTTCAGGCATGTTATAGTGCTGTTGGCCATGAGTTCAATGCTAATTAATCAATAATATACATTAAATAAAGGGTCTTTAGATTGAAGCACACATAAAACAAGGTTATTGTATTGATTAATTGACAAAAATGTGATCAGTTGCTCACAGGAACCTACCCTGTATATCCCCTAGGAGCAGGGGTTTAGTATTCACTAGTTTAGTGTTGGTAGTGACTTTATAGAACATAACTACTGTGATTAACCAGAACTTACTATTTATCCAAACCCATCACCAAGTCCTACAGATTCTACTGCCAGAGCATAATTCAAATCCATTAACTTCTCTTCGTGACCTGTGCTGTCATCCTACGTGATTATCTCGCCTCTATTAAGTTTCCCTACTTCCAATTCATTCTCAAAGAGGTCAAAGTGACTCTCAACATGGGTTCTATGTTAGTCCCTCACTTAAACCATTTAATGACTTTCTTTTCTTTTTCTTTTTTTTCTTTTGAGACGGAGTCTTGCTCTGTCACCCAGGCTGGAGTGCAGTCATGTGATCTCAGCTCACTGCAACCTCCGCCTCCCAGGTTCAAGCAATTCTCCTGCCTCAGCCTCCCAAGTAGCTGGAATACAGGCATGTGCCACCACGCCCGGCTAATTTTTGTATTTTTAGTAGAGATGGGGTTTCACCATGTTGGCCAGGCTGGTCTTGAACTCCTGACCTCAAGTGATCCACCTGCCTCAGCCTCCCAAAGTGCTGAGATTATAGGTGTGAGCCACCGCACCTGGCTCCACTCAATGATTTTTCTAATGCACTTCAGATTAAATCTAAAATCCTTAACAGGCCCATACTACTACTGTGATACCCTGATGACCTCTCCTGCTTCATCTCAGCACCAAAGTCAAGGACTTTTCTGCCTCAGGGATTTCAAACACACAGTTCTCTGCCTCCACTCTGCTCTTTTCTTGCCTAAAGTCTACTCAACTGACAGGTTTAGGTTTCAATGTAACTTCCTCAGAGAGGAAACCCTTTAATCCAAATGCAGGCCCTCTATTATGCGTGTTTGTAGCACCCTCTACTTTTCCCTCATAACATCACCTATTTATTATTTATTATAATATTTGGTTCTCCAATAGGCTGTAAGTCCATGAGGGCAGAACTACACCTTTTTAATTTGCAGTGTTCTAGTGAAAACACTAGAATAGTGTTGAGTATATAATTGAGGCTTGATAGGTATTTTCTAACTAAATAAATGAATGCATGAACCCGACTGTCCCATTATATCTTATTAACAATACCTTGAAATGACTTAGAATGACTATTTGCTTCCAATGTTTGGAAGGAATGAAACACAGATTTGAATATGGCAGTGATATGTTATTATATAAGTGAACCTTAATTATAACCAAAACATGGTTTCAGGTGCTACTTCGATAAGTTTCTGCCCCCACCTCCCACTCCCGTATAATATATGTACTTACTTTAACAATTAGCCAAGACTATTATTCACTAAGCAAAGAACATTACTGAGTAAACAGCATCAGAGACCATACTAAATAAACAAACCACCAAATGGACTGCTGTATAATGAGGTTAAGCTTTGCACAGTTCCAAAAAAATTGAAGTTCTAGTATAATACTTTGTATCAACCCTATGACATAGTTATTGTACTTTATTACAGTGTAAAGAATGGGCAAAAAGGAAGAAACTTTTACTTCATTTAATCATAGTTTTAAATGAAGTTTAATTTTTTTTCCATTTAAATAGTAATTTCTTTTCCTTTCCCTGTATTCATTCTCCAGAAAACTCAAATCAACATTGAGCAAATGTTACTAATTTTTACATTAACTCTGCAGTATTTTTCTGGAAATATGGGGAAATACACTATTTTAATCATCAAGATCTAAGTTCTTCTAATGTTTTTGTTTTGTTTTGTTTTTCTTTTTCTGAGACAGAGTTTTGCTCTGTTGCCCAGGCTAGGATAGGGTACAGTGGTACAATCATGGCTCACTGCAGGTCCTCGCAGGCTCAAGCAATCCTCCCACCTCAGCCTCCCAGGTAGCTGTGACTACAGCCACACACCACTACACCCAGCTAATTTTTTTATTTTTTGAGATGGAGTCTCACCATGTTGACAGGCTGGTCTCCAACTCCTGGGCTCAAGAAATCCTCCCACCTTGGCCTCCAAACTGCTGGAATTACAGGTGTGAGCCACCACACCTGGCCAAGATCTAAGTTCTTCTTAATTTTTCTCCTCTGAAGAGAAGTTCAAGTTCTAAACCTTTAGTTATTTCTAATATAATTCTTCCACAGCCTCCCATAATATCCTGAAATTGTCATCCTTTCTGTGAGATGATAAAGTCTTCTCTAATTTGAAAGCAAAGAAAAAAGTCTAATTTCATTTTTTTAGCTTTACACAATTATTTTAACATTAGATGGGAAAGAATTTTCAAGCAAATATAAATTCAAACATGAATCAACTTTGGTTTCCTGTGCATATAACAAATCATCTCATAACATTTTTTGTAAAAATTATTTTCTAATATTTAGAAGCCTCTCCATCACAGCAAATAAAGCACTGACATCCAACCTGTGTTTTAACAGACTACATAACATCCTGTTTGCCCTTCATCTACTTACTCTTTTTGAATTACCAATTTTAATATGTGTACAAAGAAATGACAACACTCAGAGTACCTGGAAAATATTTTACTTTTTTGCAAACACTAAATCTAAAAGACCATTATAAAGCTCTAGGCCCTTTCATTTGCTGCTCCTCTTAACTGTTCATATCACTCTTCATGGCCCATAGTCTGGCCATGTATTTTATTCATCTGTTACATACAAGTTCTACATTTCTCTTCAAAGAATCAATATGTCAGTACGTTCAATTCTTTGCCTTCTACTTTTAAACTTAACTTCTTCGTAAAGCACCTTTTCCGATTACCCTCTCCACCCTGACTCATTCTGATTACCTGCTCCACCCTGACTCATTCTGATTACCTGCTTCACCCTAATTCCAATTACCTGCTCCACCCTGATTCATTCAGATTACCTGCTCATTCTCCACCCTGACTCATTCCAATTTCCTGCTCTGCCATAACCATTTTTCCTGCCAAACCACTCACCCCATCACTCTCTTTAAATTAGCCAATCGGAATTAGTTTAGCCTGTGCGGTCTAACCCTAGCCAATAGGGGAATGACACAGCAGCAGGGGCCATGCCCATCAGGAATAAGACCCCCTTTTCCTCCCTTGTCCAAGTGTGTGCTCACACTGCTCCAGCTGTGAGGGTGTACCCTTCTACAGAAGGAAACTGCCTTGCTGGGAAGAAAAAAAAAGAAAATTTTATATTTGAGTGCTATTTCTTTTGCGGCACCAAAACTTTATAACAATTTGGGGACTCGTCTGGGATTACATTCCCCTCCAGAGGCGGTCTCTGGTTCTCTCTTGTGAGGAGACGCACCCCGCCCCCTTGTGGCGGCCTCGGGGGTGAGAAATCAGGACCCACTCAGTGCGAAGAATAACCCGAGCTCTCAGCAACACGGAAACCAAACCGGCCGGCAACCTGGGGTAAAGGATCCTCACATACCACGGCGATGACTGTGCACAGACCAATGAAGGAGAAACCACAGGAACCAGTAAAGTACTTCCTTGGTGGTCAAATTCTGGAGGGCTGAATGTGTGTGTGCGTGAATGATCACAGACAACCCTGCTTGTGGTGTTGTGTGGATAGTGACAAGTCCTACTGCTGGACGGAGTGAGTAGGTCCTCTCTGCGGTTCCGTAGCTACCTCATATGGCTTAGGGCAGATCCTGCTGTGGGATTTATACCAGCACGCCAACACTAAGAAGGGCCTAATTCTCCCTTGGGGGAGCAGCCAGAGAGGACAACATGAGTAGGAAGTGTGCAAGAGACCTTCGGAGGGGGAAAGGGAGGAAACAGGTCAACCTCCCAGGGCAGGCAAGGCAAGACACCCTGGTTTGAGGGGTTGAGCCTTCCAGAGCAGGCAAGGCAAGACATCCCTGGTTTGAGGGGTTGAGTCTTCCAGGACAGGCAAGGGAAGACACCCCTGGTTTGATGGGTTGAGGCTTCCGCTAATTTCAGGGACTGAACCTCAAAGAACTGAGAAATCCCCATTACAGGGGGTTGAACCTCAAAAAGGTGAAAAATCCCCATGGGGGGTACACTGAACCTCAAAGAGATGAGAAATCCCCATTGTGGGGGAGCTGAACCTCACACAAACCTCCAGTAGTAAGAAAAATATTCAGAACTCCCCTTCCCTTCTTCTCGGGGGAAAGAAAGGCTAAACTCCACTCCCATTGGTCGCTCCCCTAGGGGAAGGAGGAGAGGGAAGAAACAGCAGCATAAGCGGCTGGCAGAGGCAGGGAAATACCAGCAGAGAGGAAAGAGAAACTGGGAGAGGAAGTTAGAGAGAGAGAGAGAGAGAGAGAGAGAAAGAGAAAGAGACAGAGAGTCAGAGAGTGAGAGACAGAGAGAAGTAATAAAAACAGTGTACCCTATTCCTTTACAAGCTAGGGCAAATTTAAAACCTATAATTGATGATTGAAGGTCTTCTCCATGACTCTATAACACTCCAATACCACCTTGTTGTCAGTGTAAACAAAGGCATAGCCTGAAAGCAGTGAGATCACTAACGACCCGTAGCCTTCCTATCAAAAATCCTTAACTCAGTAACCCGCGGATGACCCAAATGCATTCAATCTGTACCGGCAACTGCTTTGCTAACAGAAGAAAGTAGAAAAAATAACCTTTAGAGGAAACCTCATTGTGAGCACACCTCACCAATTCGGAATTATCCTAAGGCAAAAAGGTAGTGTACTAACTCAAAAATCTTAAAGTATGGGGCTATTCTGTTAGAAAAAGATGATTTAACATTAACCACTGATAATTCCCTTAACCCAGCAGGTTTCCTAACAGGGGATCTAAATCTTAATTAATTACCATACAAAGGTCCAACCAGACCTAGAAGGAACTCCCTTCAGGACAGGGCGATAGATGGTTCTTCCCGCGTGACTGAGGGAAAAAGCCACAATGGGTATTCAGTAAGTGATAGGGAAACTCTTATAGAAGTAGAGTTAGGAAAATTGCCTAATAGTTGGTAAGCTGTTTGCACTCAGCTAAGCCTTAAAGTACTTACAGAATCAGGAATGAGTGGTCTATACCAATTCTAAGTTAATTTAAACTAAACAAAGTCTTATTAATAGCAAAGGATAATTGACATCCCAAACTTACAAGGTTTTCAACAAAGGTAAAGTTTGCTAAAAGTTAGCAGTGTAATATGTATTATCCTAACTTCTAATCTTCTGGCCTTAGGCAGTCTAGTCCACAGACCTGAAGGAAGTTTGCTTTGGAAAAGAATGGTTATCATCTTGGCGGAAAAAAAAGGAAGGGGGGGAGAATTTATATAAAAAGAATGTTATATGGTACATTATTATCCTAAATTAACTGGTTGTTTAAAGAAAGGGATGTTTGCAGGAAGTCAGAAAACTGAGGCCTGTCGAAGATTATGAAAGTCGTGAAAAATGCTATAAAAGGGAATTTATGCAAGAAATGTATAATTTAAAAGTAATTAGGCCTCCTGAATGTAAAACTATTGAAGAAACAGTTTATGTGCAAGGTGTATAAGGAAAGTAAAACATACTTTTGGTAAAAGGATAATAAGGAGGCATAGAATGTGGATTTTTACCTGCATTAAAAGGTTAAAAAAAATTTTGTTTTGAGGGTTTAAGCAAGTTTTAAAATGTTAATTGTAAAGGAAATTCTGTGTGTAACCATATTGGCTAAAGTTAAAGGGGTATGATCCAGTTTTTCTGTGAACTGGACATTAAAATAAAAGCACAATGGGTTTTTCTTAAAACACTAAAAAACACTAGCCTGCTCTTTAACAAAATTTTATAGAAGGTTAAAAAGAGTCTATGGAAATCTTACCTTATGGTCAGACATTAAAATTGGATAAATATGTCTACAGGGTTTTATTAAAATTGAGTTTAATATTAATAATACACTAATATAAAGGTGAAATTTAGCTTATCTGGTATACTCATACAGGAAGCATTGTCAAATATAAAATGGTGTTTGGCTTTCTTTGGTCTAAAAACTAATAAAAATAGGTGCTAAAGGAAATTTCTCAGGAAGAAGACACTAAGGACTATAAAGTCCACTGCTGGTGTCCCCCAATTTTTTTTTTTTTTCTGAGTCGGAGTTTCACTCTTGTTGCACAGGCTAGAGTGCAATGGCACGATCTCCAGGTTCAACGATTCTCTGCCTCATTTTCCTACTGGATTACAGGCATGTCCACCAACCTTGGTAATTTGTATTTTATAGAGGCAAAGTGCTGGGATTACAGGCGTGAGCCACCGCACCCAGCCTGGTGTCCCCAAATTTAAAACAAAAGATCAGTTTCTCATAAAGTATATACCTGGTTTATCTTCCACTTTCCTTTCCCTCAAAACTAAAAGTCTTTTAGCACAGGTACCACCCCTAGAATTTCTGGTAAACGGGCACCAGCCTGGGGATCACACTCTCATCAAAGGGTGGAAAGAAGGAAAACTCGAGCCAGCCTGGGAAGGATCCTACCTTGTGCTGCTAACCACCAAGACTATGGTTTGTACCACAGAAGGGGGATGGACACATCACACCCGAGTCAAGCAAGCACCATTATCAACAGAATCATGGACCATTGTTCCCGGATCAAGCCCTACCAAATTAAAGCTAAGAAAAGCTTAGTCTATCTATCTTTTCCTTTCCTAACACAGTGCCTGTATCCATTACTATTCCTACCACTAGCAACTCTAACCCCACTTTAGAGCATTTCTATGGTTTAGGAGCAGAGGTCACTGGAAAGGATCCTATAGGCTTCTTTAAGATGCGCTTTGTTCTCCCCGCTCCACCTCCTACAACTGCCCCTTTCACAAACCTACGAAATAAAACTATGCCTCGCCTCATGCCAAATGACAAAAGCAAGGTCTCAGTAGTAGAAATAGGAGACCTAAGACAAACCATAGCCATTGAAACAGGGTATAAAGATGTAAATGCCTGGTTAAAATGGATTAAATATTCCATTCACACTTCAAACAAAAGTAACTGTTACGCTTGTGAGCAAGGTAGGCCAGAGACCCAGGTTGTTCCCTTTCCACTGGGATGGTCCTCAAATCAAGTGGACATGGAGTGCGTGGTAGCTTTTTCAAGATTCTACCGCCTGGAATAACAAATTGTGCTAAGCAATTTCTCTGCTATTTCCTGAAGTCCAACACCCTGCAGGTCAGCCCCCAAGGGCCATCCAGCCTCCATCTTCCAAAACCAATTTTACCTCCTGTCTCCAACGACAAGGGGAAAAATTTGGCATTCCTTGGAGACTTAACAGGATGCAGTGAAGTCAGGCACTTCCAAGAGGTGACCCGTCAATCTGCCCTTATTCATCCCTGAGCGGATGTATGGTGGTATTATGGAGGACCTTTACTGGACACTCTGCCAAATAATTAGGGCAGTACTTATGCTCTAGTTCAATTGGCTATCCCTTTTACTCTGGCATTTCATCAACCAGAGGAAGGAAAAATAAGACATCGTAAAGTGAGAGAAGCTCCTTATGGGTCTTTCAACTCTCATGTCTATTTAGATGCAATTGGAGTCCCACAGGGAATACCAGATCAATTTAAAGCCCAAAATCAAATAGCTGCAGGATTTGAGTCAATATTTTGGTGGGTGACAATTAATAAAAACATAGATTGGATAAACTACATCTATTACAACCAACGGCAATTTATTAACTACACTAGAGATGCTGTTAAAGGAATAGCTGAGCAATTAGGGACTAACTGCCAGATGGCTTGGGAAAATAGGATAGCCTTAGACATGATATTAGCAGAAAGAGGAGGAGTTTGCATCATGATTAAAAGTGAATGTTGTACCTTCATCCTAAACAACACTGCCCCTAATGGAAGTATAACAAAGGCATTGCAAGGTCTGACTGCTCTGTCCAATGAGTTAGCCAGCAACTCAGGGGTAAATGACTCCTTTACAGGATGGCTAGAAAAGTGGTTCGGTAAATGGAAAGGAATAACAGCCTCAATTCTTACTTCCCTCACAGCTGTAATGGGTGTACTTATTCTTGTCGGGTGCTGTGTCACACCATGCATCTGTGGGTTGGTGCAGAGTAAGCGCTCATAGAAATGGAACTTCCTAAAATCTCCCTTAACCATCCTCCACCTTATCCAGAGAAGCTTCTTCTTTTGGAAAATCAAGCAGAACTAAGCCAAGGCATGTTAAAGAAGTTTGAAGAGAAGAGAGCTATAAGGAAAATGCAAGAGGAGGGGATTGTTAGATACGAGTTCTAAATTTCTCTTCAAAGAATCAATATGTCAGTATGTTCAATCCTTTGCCTTCTACTTTTAAACTTAACTTCCTCGTAAAGCAACCTTTTCTGATTACCCTCTCCACCCTGACTCATTCTGATTACCTGCTCATTCTCCACCCTGACTCATTCCAATTTCCTGCTCTGCCATAACCATTTTTCCTGTCAAACCACTCATCCCATCACTCTCTTTAAATTAGCCAATTGGAATTAGTTTAGCCTGTGCGGTCTAACCCTAGCCAATAGGGGAATGACACAGCAGCAGGGGCCATGCCCATCAGGAATAAGACCCCCTTTTCCTCCCTTGTCCAGGTGTGCGCTCACCATTGCTCCATCTGTGAGGGCACATCCTTCTATAGAAGGAAAACTGCCTTGCTGAGAAGAAAAAAAAAGAAAATTTTGTATTCGAGTGCTGTTTTTTTTTTGTGGCACTGAAACTTTATTTATAACACATCTTTTTCATATTTGAACTACTTCAAGTGGATTAGTATAATCCTTTTCAAGATCTAGAACCAATTTTCAACACTTTCACTGGGTATCTTTCCCAAAATGATAGCCATGCTTGCAGTTGCATTATCAACTGTCTCAACACACATTGCTGAAGCTGAAGCAATCACAATGTCTTGTAACATTTCAATATTTAAATGTAATGTCTGTTTCTACATAAAAGCCTACATACAACACTAGTCCTCCCTGCTTCCCTTCACTCACCAACACACATCTTGAAACCTGTATGACTTCTTAACTGTCCCAAGGACTCAAATAGGTCCCCATCTCGTAAATCTTTCCCCTGGTAATTTACCTATTAGATTTCATTTAATTTTCAGCACCCCATATTATTTTCTCAAATTAAAAAAATGAACAAACTGAAGCTTAAAGAGGTTACAAGTGTGTATGCAGCCACAATCTCAGTCTAGGATTAAAATTAGGTCTATCTCCTCCAATGCCCCTAATTCTTAACCCTCTCTTATACCACATCCTTAGCTAAACAATTCTTGCATGATGTTTCTGATTCAAAGCCCGGTGCTGCCACATATTAACAGTGTAATCTTAAGGAACCTCAGATGCTATGTCAATAAAACAGGGGTAAAGTACTTACCTTGAAAATGTGGAAGAAGTAAATGAGAAAACAAAAAAAACACATAGCACAGTGTCCAGCACTTAACATAGGAAACACTCAAGAAATGTTATTATTATTATATTCATCCAAAACACAAGTCAATAATTGTTTTCTGTAAGGGCCAAACAGTAAATATTTTAGGCTTTGCAATCCAGTCAATCTCCATTACACCAAAACCAGGGAGCAAGCTGGATTTGGCCCATGGGACATAGTTTGCCAACTCCTACTCTACAGCAGCATTCTTCAGCCTCAGCAATACTGACATTTGGGGCTGGATAAATCTTTGTTGTGAGGCTGTCGTGGGGACTGCAGGATGTTTAGCAGCATCCTTGGTCTCCACCCACTAGATGCCAGTAGCATCTCTCAAGTTGTGAGAACTAAAAAATCTTCTGGGGGGCAACATCACCCCTAGTTGAGAAACACTGGCCCAGAGCAACTAAACATATAAAGATGTAGCTTGAATTTTCTAACAAATACCCTCACCAGGTAGAAAAATAATTTAACACACTGTAAGTATTTATACTCACTTAGCTAAAATTCCCACACTTAGCAACAACTTTATAACTTCTGTGATACACACGGCTGTGGTTGAAAAGTAGAGTTCTTTGTCTGATGTCCTTGTGTATCTTAAAGCTATGGTATAGGCTGCAGCCATCAGGGTCATCACTGCCAAGCAGTATAACTTGAATAATAAAGTGACATTGTCTGGAAAATACGTGCAACAAAGACATTACTTAGTAGACAATATATGTATATATAAGCTAATAAACTAGTTATAGCCCAAAAATACTTTCCAATTCCAAGCACAAAATATTTTCTAAAACTCATGTTTAAAAATTTTTTTCAAAACAATGCTTGCCAATTACATGAGCATGTACACACACACACACACACACACACCCCACAGCTGACTTTAAACATCAGCCAATTAGGCATAAGTTTTGTTCCTGGGGAGTGCCCCAATTGCAAGACTATGTAGCATACTGATTCTAGTTCAGGATGTTATAAATTACATTATATATATATATATATATACTATTGGTGGTGGTGGGTTTTTTTTGGAGACAGGGTCTCACTCTGTCCCCCAGGCTGGAGAACACGGGCGCAATCTCAGCTCACTGCAACCTCCGCCTCCCAGGTTCAAGCGATTCTCGTGCCTCAGCCTCCCAGGACTACAGGTGTGCACTACCACGGCCAGGTAATTTTTTGCGTTTTTAGTAGAGATGGGGTTTCCCCATGTTGGCCAGGCTGGTCTCTAACTCCTGACCTCAAGTGATCCGCCCGCCTCCGCCTCCTGAAGTGCTGGAATTACAGGTGTGACCCACCGCGCCAGACATATATTTTAGGACAGGGACTCACTCTGTCACCCAGGCTGGAGTGCAGTGGCATGATCTTGACGTGATCTCGGCTCACTGCAAACTCCGCCTCCCGGGTTCATGCAATTCTCCCGCCTTAGCTCTTGAGCAGCTGGGATTACAGGCACCCGTCACTACGCCCAGCTAATTTTTGTATTTTTAGTAGGGAAGAGGTTTCACCATGTTGGCCAGGCTGGTCTCGAACCCCTGACCTCAGGTGATCCGCCCACCTCGGCCTCCCAAAGTGCTGGGATTACAGGCATTAGCCACCACGCCTGGCACCAGCACATATTTTAAATATTTTTATGATTACAAACCTGTGGATGCAAAGCATGAAACCAACTGCAGCAATGTATATTCTAGATTTAGAGGCAGCAGAAAGAAAATAATAATTGAGAAATGAGTGGAGCTTAATATAAAACTTTATCACAATAAGAACTTACATCTAGCCACTCATTTCATTGCATTATACAAAACAATAATTCCTAACACAGGAAAAGAATATTAAGAACACAGCTCTATAAAACTAGAAACGCAGGAAACATATAAACAATCAATTTAAGAATTGCCTGCAAGTATATCTGAGCAGCAGCCATCTCTCAGGCACCAGAGCCTGTCCAAGACCTTTGGTAAAACCATAGGCAGTGGGTACCAAGTCTCCCTCATACCTCCTTATTCCCAGACCTGCTCGGGTACTGCCATCACCCAAGGATCCAACTATTTCTACTTTCCTTACCCACCTCCCACCTATTGTCCCCCAGTTCCCCTTAACCTCCATTCAAATCTTTAGGCTCAAGGTTAAACAGGGATCAGCAAATGTTTCTGTAAAGGGCCAGAAACAAATATTTTAAGCTTTCCAGAGCCATACTTTGACAACTCCAGGTTAAGAACCAGAAGGACAGCGGGTGACTCCAGCCTGCTACTTTAACTACATTATATGCTAAGTACGATTTTGTTCACTGCTTTGCGAGCCTAATCACAATTCAAAGACTGTTTTCATAGGGAAATAAAACAGGAATTTCAAACAGATTATCTTTAGATACAATGTGGTTGGAACTTACAAGGAAAGAAGTTCTTCAATATAAATATTTTCCCAAGTGAATTAAAAAATATTTTCTGAACTGCAGGCAATTTTAAAAAATCATATCAGGTTTTAAATAAAAAGTAAAACAGAAGAAATAGTTTTTAACTGCTTAAACCTTCTTTCCAAAAGATCTGAGGAGCCAAAAATCAGTGTTTATATAAAAGGAAGTGAAGGAGATCACTATAATACTTCCTTTGTTCTAAAGCTTTCCTACACAAGGGAAAAAATATGACTTCAAAAATAAACAGCAATAACCTTTAATCAGTAGAAAAGAAGGCACTTCCCACCTTCTAGATAAAGGGTGAACAAACTATATATGTCGCTAGTTTACATGAGGCCTGTGAACTCACGATGGTTTTACATTTTTAAATGGTTGATAAAAAATGTAATAACATCTTGTGATACATGAAAATTGCATGAAATTCAAATTTTAGTGTCCATGAATAGTTTTATTAGAACATAGCCATGTTCATTTGTTTCTAAATTATCCAGGCTACTTTTTTTTCCCTACAACAGCAGATCTGACTAGTTATGACAAGAGACTATCCAGCCCTTCAAAGGAAAAGTTTGCCAACTCATGTGCTAGATTATCAACACTTTCATAAATAAGAGAAGTTAGGGCTGATAAACTAAAAAGTACTTTATTTTAGCTATTGTGTAGGTTCCTGATTCCAAAAACATAGTGAATATTTAAACACTAAACCGAATACATCTGATAGCCTACATATTCTGACTTACAATATTGTCATTAACTTGAAAAAATACCTTTTTGCATAGTGATTATATAGGAATATATATTATATTCTTGAAAATAACTACTGATCTAAGTGGAAGAGTAATCAAGTAAGTTTAGGTATGTGCAAAACAGATTGGGCTTTGACATGGAATACCAGTTTTAAACGTATTTCAACTTTTAAATACTAAATGTTTTTAAGTACGATTTTCTCTGGCAGTTTAACATCAGACCAAACTATTTCTTGTTCACTCCGTTCACAATTTCTCCAGTATAAAATTTCAGTTATTAGCAATTTCAATTATTTCAGGGTAATATCAAAAGTCTATATGTAATCACTTCAAATTGGGCAAATAATTCAAATCACACCCAATGCCAGTAACTATAAACCTAGCCCACAACTCAACTGGCAGCCACATCTTAACCCTGCATTGTTCCCTGCTTCTCACGAAGTTCTGTTAGCTCCCACATAGTGTCTATGTGGAAATGTCCCCCAAAAGAAACTTACAGTTTAAAATGTTTTTTTCAGTTATGTTTTACTATAGTTTATGGGGACATTATTTGTAATACCTAAGAACTTGGAAATTCAGGAAGTCCCAGATCAATCTTTTGTGGACATTCGGAAACTATGGAAAGTGTAATTTTGTTAGGATTACAATCAAAGCTCAACAAATATGTATTTGCAATAAGCCTAAACCTTTACATTGTTGCAGCTATTTCAAGTAATGATTGGACTTCTGTAATTTATAAGCTTTCGTTCGGATCGATTTTGCTATCCCCATTCCATTTTAGTTGTCAAAACAATTCTATTTCTTTTTCCTTTATTTCGTGTGTTGCTACAAAAAAAGGCTTTTAAGATTGGACTTATTTGAAATGAAACAGAAAGAAGACATAAGAGAAGCATATGCAACTAAAGACAATGCCCCTGGGCCGGGCCTGATGATAAACATGGACCCCGCAACAGGGAAAATAACTTGACACCCACGCAAGAAGATATTCCTTAGGTATTCGTTCAATATTTATTCAAGGGTGAAGCCAAGTGCTTTATGGAGTAAGGGTGGAGCAAGAATCCGGGTGTTGCCCCACTTCTCCTAGTTAATGCACCACAGTCAAAGAATCCACATCTGGTCCCAACTTACACACACCGCTCAGCAAAAAGTGGTGCGGAGTCAATTAGACTCGCCCTCCTTAAATGTCAATTAGTCAACAAATACTCCTTCACCCGAATGTGCCTTCCCTTGCGAGGAGGGAGGTGGATCTCAGCTTCCACCCCAAATATCAGTGTTCCTTCTAACTGCATACAGCATTCTCACAATTACATACCGCATACAGGTGGGAACTGTTAACGACTGTTACCTTCCTTTCGTTACGATTTCAGTGCTGTTTTGACGCCCCAGTGATGTCTTTAGTGGTTGTTGCATGGCCCAGCCGCCGCGTGGGATCTGCGCCCGGAGCCTGCCTTTAAGCCTCTAAGCATTCACAGGGCAGGAGGCGCAGAGGAGACCGGAGCCGCGGGGCCAGGGCCAAGAACTGTCCTGCCTCGCTGGGTAATGCGGTCCAGCCCTGGACCCACGACCTGGCCCCTCTCCGGGTCCGCCGCAGCCCCGGCCTGTCAGAATTCGGTTCCCACCCACTCCCAGCTAGTGGAGGTCAGTGCGGTCTCTGACTGCCGACCTGCCCAGCGCGGAGTCAGCCGCGGAGACTGCAGCCGCAGCGGGAAGCCGGCTGCCCTGACTGCCGGGAGAGGCTCCAAGCAAACTCCTGACGCCTCAGCCCGGCCCCAGAGGCAGTAGGCAACCAGGGTGCTCCGCTGCCCGACAGGGGCTGACCAGCGCAGATGCTCGCCCGCCGCCGCCCCCCGCAGACTCCCCACTCCCAGTAGCCCCAGTCCTCACCTCTCGGGGCAGCCATGGTGCCCCGACAGCCCCGTGCGGAACTGACGCCCGCCCCCTCCGCGCCTCCGCGCAGGACACCGGGGACCGCCCCTTGTGGTCATAGAGACGAAGCCGCTCGGCCTAGAGCGCCTCGCCGGCCTCCCGGTCGGCCAAGCACTAAAACTGGGCTCAGGAATCCAAGCTACACTCCAAAATGGGAGAACGCGGATCGAAGGGAAGCCTTCCCGGCCACGTCCTAGGTAACAGGTGTGTGAAATTCGGTTGGGAGGTGGTTCTGTAAACGGCGGCTCCCCGCCGGCTAAGGAAGTTGAGTGAAGGGAGCGTTGCCTTCTGGGAATCGTAGTCCTCACAAAGGTGTGAGTAGGCGGCAAATAAGGATTTGGGTTTAGCCTTAGGGATTCACTCCTGTCAAAGCTGTTAGAGAAGCTCCCAGAACTCGTGAAGTAACAGAAACTACTTGCGGCAACATTTGTAACTTCCACCTAGCTCATTATCTTCCACTGTTACCTTGTGTTCTAGATAAGTTATAATTTATGCTACATATTGTTCAGAAGTCTTGTGCCTGTTCCAAATCGTCAGCATTGTCATCGGTTATGTTTACCCACTCAGACATTCTAACTAATGATCTTCGCACAACAAAACGGCCTTTAAAAAATCAGATGTATCGGCCGGGCTTGGTGGCTCACGTCTGTAATCCCAGCACTTTGGGAAGTCGAGGCAGATGGATCACCTAAGGTCAGGGGTTCGAGACCAACCTGGCCAATATGGCGAAACCCCGTCTTTACTAAAAATACAAAAAATTAGCCGGGCATGGTGGCGCGCACCAGTAATCCCAGCTACTCAGGAGGCCGAAGCGGTAGAATCACTTGAACCCGGGAGATTAGAGTGAGCCGAGATCGCGCCCCTGCACTCCAGCCTGGGCGACACAGTGAGACTTCATCTCAAAAAAACAAAAAAAAATTAGATGTATCAACAGGCATTTTAAACACTATAATCTCCACTTTCACTAGGGGATGTTAACTAGCTATCATAATTGATATTAGAAATAATTCATTGGTGAAATAAAAGATGTTCATGATACGTGGATTGGTTTTAAATAATATGAAAATACTTCAGCACTTACAGGAATAGGGATGCAAGATTCTGAGCTGCCCAGCAGCCCACACCTTCTGCAGCATGTTCTTTCTACAAAATTGTCCTTTTAGAGGGTTGGTTATATACCATTGTCTTGTTAAATATACATATAGATACATCTGGTCTGTTAACATTATTGGAACATTTTGCATGCCTTAATAGCATCATATTAATATTGGGAGGCACTCCTGGGAGACCAGAGTTGACTTTGTAGAGGCAGACATTTGATTAATCTCATTTTGTAATAGTGTTGGACTTTTCCTCTACCTGGTAGTAAGTGTGCTCACTGGTGCTAATCTTCCCTTACTGTAATTCGTACAGTTTCCACTTGTAGAATTATTCAGTTCTCTACTGTGTATGTACTTATGCATACATTTAAACAGAACATTCATATATGTACTTGAAATTAATTTTAAAAATTAAAAATATTCTATCATATAGTCCTTCCTTTGTTTTACAGCTACTGCTTTGTGTGGTTTATCTCTTCCCATTTTGGACTATCATTATAGTGTCAACTTACCTCAATTAAGTATAATTTCTAAATGCTCAATTTGTTCCAAAAGGCCCTTGTAAGCCTGCCTCTGTTTTTAAGTCTGCACCAGCTGTTTTTACTTTTTATATTTTTGTCTTTTTTTCTTCTTGTAGAGATTGTGGGGGCGTCTCACTTTGTTGCCTACGCTAGTTCTCGAACTCCCCACCTAAAACAATCCTCCCACCTCAGCCCCCCAAAATTCTGGGATTACAGGTGTGAACCACCACACCTGGCCTGCACTAGCTTTTTGAAGCATGTTTTAATTTCTGGCAACAACAAGAGGTTTTGTTTTTTCCTGTCCTAGGTGGTAGAATCAACTAGGAACTATCATTCCTTCTGGTGAGGAAGAGCATTTTACACACACAGATACACACATACACACACACACACACACACACACACACACACACACACACAGAGAGATCCCAATTAAGGTGGGTCAAATGCTGCTGAGCCATTTTTGTGGCATTTCTGGTTCACATAACATCATGCTGTTGAATCCTAATTTTCTTATCCATTTTCATTACCTCAAAAGACTATTATACTTCATTGGCATCAACCTTAACTAGATTTTGATGCCTCTTTGTCCTAACCCAGTTAGCCCAAGACCAACAGGGACAAACCTGTCAAACTATAGTCTGACAAAGTTGAGCTTACTGATGCCTTCTGATATAAAGTGGATATTTGTCCCTTCCTAGATCTCATGCTGAATTGTAATCCTCAATGTTGGAGGTGGGACCTGGTGGGAGTTCTGAATTATGAGGACAGAACTCTCACGAATAGCTTGGGCCATCCCCTTGGTGATAAGTGAGCTCTCACTCTGAGTTCACAGGTGATCTGGTGTTTTAAAAGTCTCTCTCTCTCTTTCTCTCTCTCTCTCCTGCTCTGGCCCTGTGATGCGCCTGCTCCCACTTCGCCTTCTGCCATGAGTAAAAGCTACCTGAGGCCTACCCAGAAGCATATGCCAGCACTGTGTTTCCTGTACAGCCTGCAGAATCATGAGCCAATTAAACCTATTTTCTTCTACATTACTCAGGCTCAGGTATTTCTTTATAGCACTGCAAGAACCACCTAAAACACATTCCAATGAGGGAAACTGAACACCAGAGGTATCTCAGGAAACAAAGAAAAAGATAAATTTATAGAATTGTAGGGAAAGATGGGATTAGGTGAAATTTAAAGGAAGCAGTGTTTGATAAACTCAAAGCAGGACTATAAGTATCCAATAGGGACTGTAGAACAGTCTCAGGATCCTGTTTCTTGAAAACTACAAAGTTACCAGAGATGTGGAATGTTGTATTCAGGAGCCCCTTAATTGAGGCTGCTTCTTTGTATGAAAATGACGTAGATCCCCCCCAAGCAAAAGTAGGGTGTTTCATTCTTACTGATGTAATTTCAAGCAGCAAGTTTTCCTAGAGTATATGATTTTTGAGAACAAAGTTTTTCAGTGAATTAGAAAGCAAACACTCAAAGAAGGGCCTTGCTATTATACTTTATAGTGTCAGCATATCCTTAGTTATTTCCCATTAACTTTGCAGCTGGTTTTACCTGGGTTTGTTATCCCAGCTCAATTAATGACCAAGCAGCTATTTACAGTCTTACTCTGAGCTAATTTTTACTTTCTCACTCTGAAGTATCCTCAGTCTTGGAGGAAAAAAATATTGATTTAATGTCTTTCTTTCATGTGTGCCTAGTTTTCCTTACAACTCTGGTTAGAGAAAGAAGCAGCAGTCCTTAACATGTGAGATACAAGGCCCTGTGCCTGATAAGCTAACCTTACAGTGCTTCAAGCAGCCATTGCTATTGCCACTTGAGTCCCTAATGATTTCTGATTGTCACTAGAAAACTACAGTATTTGCCTCAATCCCCTGCTCTCTTCCATTTCCTGCTCATGTATCCAGAGCTACCCCAGTCTCAGTGATGTGTATAAAAAGAAGCCCAGTACTGTATCCATTGGTAATAAAGTAAAAGTATGAACTTAATTAAATAAAAAGGCTGTGAGGAAGCAAATACCAAAAGGCTTAAGGAGGTTATAATTGAATTCAAATATGGTAGCTATATAATAGATTATTAAATGTGGTAATGTTTAAAGAATAGTAAACAGTTAACCATAAAGAACATATAGATAAGATATAGATACCAAAAGAAAATTGTTTCCCTGACAGTTTAAGCATATTACTTTTATTGTGCTATTAAGCATCCAAAACCTATTTGCTAAGTTATTGTTTATTTATTTATTTATTTTTATTTTTTGAGACAGAGTCTTGCACTGTTGCCTGGGCTGGAGTCTAATGGCACAATCTTGGCTCACTGCAACCTCTGCCTCCAAGGGTTCACGCAGTTCTCCTGCCTCGGCTTCCTGAGTAGCTGGGATTACAGGTACACACCACCACACCCAGCTAATTTTTTGTATTTTTAGTATGGACGGGGTTTCACTGTGTTGGCCAAACTGGTCTCGAACTCCTGACTTCCTGATCTGCCACCTCGGCCTCCCAAGTTATTGTTATTTTAAAGCAATTATTTCCTATGGTATAATTTGACTAAAAAGCCAATAATTGTCACATTTCATAATTGATAAAAGGATACAGGGAGATAATATAAAATTCAATGTCTGGACCAGGAATTAAACATGAGTAATAATCATCTGTATCCAGACATTTCATATTTGAGCTTAACTATCCCATGCCTCTCTTCTTTTTTCATTATGATAATCCCTTTTTCCTTTTCCTGCCAGTCACTGATGGTTTGTACCTATTTCTACCATTTTATGCTTGCTTTGCATCAATGGTGTTTCCACTCAAGCCAACTCTATGAAAAGAGAGTTTGACAATTGCCTACTCCATTGATGACTCTAATACATCATCTTCTTTTATTATTCACCATTTTTTGAAAGTCATAATGTGCCAAGCATTATTCTAGGCATTAACTGAGGGCTAGAAAACAAAAAGTAAAGAAAAATGAGCAAGGGGGTACAATAGACCCGAAACATTGGAGAATCTCTATTCTCTTAGCTAATATTGACAAGGCACTTACCAGGTAAGTGCTTTTTATGTGTTAACTTATTTAATCCTTATGACAACCCAATCAATGAGTTTGGAACTATTATTATCTCATTTTTATGATACAGAAACTGCAGCAGAGAGGTGTTAAGTGGTACAGCTGGTAAGCAGAAGAGCTAGACTTTTCTTCCATGATCACAGAGCTTACTTTACATCTTTTTTCCACTCTTCTGACTACTACTCTGTCTTATTTTGTCTTCTCTTCCTCCTCATGTAACCCCCATTCTCATCGGGATGACCTCCCAAATTATCTTTGTGCAGCCCAAATTTCTATCACCTCTGCTTTACTATGCTTGTCATCTCTTAAACTCAAATTTTCTAGTGCTGAACATGTATCCCTCTCCCACAATCGATATTCTACTCAAAAATAGATATTCTACTCAACAGATATTCTACTCAAAAAGCGAGTATCCCTCTCCCACAATCGATATTCTACTCAAGAATCTGCCATGATTTTCTAATGTCCTACCTCAGGAAGGCAAAATGTTTCTCTGCTTGGCTTTCAAAGTCCTCCAGAAAGTACACCAACCAACTCTGTTTATTCAACTTTATTTGCCAGTACTTCCTCAAAAGTAATCTCCCCTTCCCTCTTTACCATTTTTCTCCCTCTTCTTTTGCAATAACTACTTTATTGCTGAATTCTATTAGTTCCCACCTTGACTATTCAAATAATCACTCAACCAATACCCTGCTTCCAGTTTGCCCTTTCATTCCTTCTTTTTTTAATTCATTCATTTATCCAACAAGATACAAATGCCAGGGGATAGAAAGATCACTAATGCATAATTCAAATCTCAAGAAATTCAAATCTAACAGGAAGAATACAGATGCACTGCTATCTATACATCAATTTATTTTAAGTGCTATAATAAAAGTAATAATAAAATCAAATGAAAATTCAAAGAAGGAAGCAATTAACTTGCTCAAAAGAAATGGGGAAAACTTTCATGGAAAAGATAAAGTCTGATCACACTCTTCGAGGACTGTACCTGTGGACTACATTCCAGGGCAGAGTGTGAAAAGCACAAGTTAAGAGTAGGGGTATAAAAGACCATGACCTATTTGGGCTGGGCACGGTGGCTCACGCCTGTAATCCCAGCACTTTGGGAGGCCGAGGTGGGCAGATCACTTGAGGTCAGTAGTTCGAGACCAACCTGGCCAACATGGCAAAACCCCATCTGTATTAAAAATACAAAAATTAGACGGGCGTGGTGGCACATGCCTGTAGTCCCAGCTACTCAGGAGGCTGGGGCACAAGAATCACTTGAATCAGGGAGGCAGAGGTTACGGTGAACCAAGATCACACCACTGCACTTCAGCCTGGGCAACAGAGCAAGACTCTATCTCAAAAAATAAAAAAAATAAAGACCACGACCTGTTTGAAGAGTTTTGGTTCAATCTGGCTAAAGTGTGTGGTGTGTGGAGAGAGTTTGGGAAGGGTAGAAGAGGAAACTGGAGGATAAATGGAGATCATATTTTGAAAAGTTTTACATAATACATGAAAGAGGTTTTAGTTCATTCCCTAGGAAGTGGACAAGAGTCTTGGTAACCTTTAAGCAACTGAGGCAAAGGCTGGAGGGAAGAGGAGGCCAGATGACAGGATCAGATTTATGCATGAGAAAACATCCTGATGAACCATATAAAAAAATGGAGACAGCAGTGACCCAGGCAGTAAGACAAAGTCCTGCAGGGGAGGTGAGAATAGGAAGACATGAATCTCAATGACAATTCAGGTCAAATGAACAGGGCTTGAAGGCTAGTAAAGTGTAGGGGGAGAAAGACAGGACGTTTTTAACTTATGCTACTAAGGCAGTGATGCCTTTGAAAATAGAAGAAAATAAAGAGAAAGAAACAAGTTTGGCAGAGAAAGTTATTTTGATCTGTGACCTGCTGAAATGGGGGTGACCATCAGACATTAAATTCAGCATATGTTTGGAAATCTTCAGAAGGACAGGGCTTGAATAGATGGTGGAGGTCCAGGGAGAGGATGAGTTTTCCATTGGATGTAGCTCCCTTCGTTCAGTTGTACTTACCAGGTGACTGTCTGATATTAAGATTGGCTTTTCAAATTGGATTTGGTATTTTTATTCACTTGGCCATTCTACTTCCAAGCCTTAACTTGATAAGCCCAAATTGCAGGTTACAGCCATTCTTTTCTGTGTTTAGGAGTCTTGCAGAATCAAATAAGGGTTAATTGAACAGATAAAATGACATTCCTGAATTTGTAAATTTTAGTATCACCCCACTCCTCCAGGCCCTGCCTTAACAGCTAGCCAGTCTATCTTAAACATCATTTGTAAACTACAGGTATGAAAATCACAAAACCTTAGAAGTAGGTTTGTTTGAAGTTTACATGCAGAAAATGGGTTTCAAATCATATTCATAGTATAAATCACATTTAAGCAGCCAGGTGCTGTGGCTCACACCTGTAATCCCAGCACTTTGGGAGGCCAAGGTGGGCAGATCACTTGAGGTCAGGAGTTCAAGACAAGCCTGGCCAACATGGCAAAACCCTATCTCTACTAAAAATACAAAAATTGGCCAGGCGTGATAGTGCACGCCTGTAATCCCAGCTACTTGGGAGGCTGAGGCAGGAGAATCGCTTGAACCCAGGAAGCAGAGATTGCAGTGAGCCGAGATTGCACCACTGCACTCCAGCCTGGGCAACAGAGCAAGACTCCATCTCAAAAACAAACAAAAACATTTAAGCTACACAGAAAGCAAATTATACAAATGCCTTAGTAAAAAGTCACCTGAGCAGAAAAAATATGCCAAATACAAATGACCTCCTAGCTACTAAAGCAAGATAAACAGCCCTTCCTAGAAGCTTTATTATCCGTGAATTGGTATTAGAAGTATGTAAGAGAGTAATAAAACCACAGTTCTAAAATATAGCTATCAGTAATTCATGGGAGCTTTAAACACAACTGCCTATGCAGTCAGGCAAATAAGGCAAAGCAGTGACGTGGGAGGCCCATAAGGCAGCAGGAACTAGATTAGACAATGGAGGATTGAAAGTGCCTGCCTTATGAATGGGCAAAGCTACTACTTGCAGGAATGCTGGCCAAGTGTTAGCAGATATTCTGATTTCTTCTTTTTTTGAAGGGCCAGAAATACAGATTTTATGTCAAATTTCTACATTTTGAAAAACATCATGTGAGGTGGGCATGGTGGCTCATGCCTATAATCCCATCCCTTTGGGAGGCCGAGGTAAAAGGATCGATTGAGTCCAGGAGTTTGAGACCTGCCAGGGCAACATGGTGAAACTCTGTCTCTACAGAAAATTGTTTTAAAAATTAGTCAGGTGTGGTAACACACGCCTGTGGTCCCAGCTACTCAGGAGGCTGAGGTAGGATTGCTTTAGCCCAGGAGGTCGAGGCTGCAGTGAGCTGTGATTGTACCACTGCATTCCAGCCTAGGTGACAGAGCAAGACCCTGTCTCAAAAAAAAAAAAAAAAGGATGAAAGAAAAAAACATCATGTGGACCTTTGCTCCAATTATTCCAAATTAGTAAGGTTTTGTTACATATCAATTTAATCTATGTTAACATTTAATAGCTAACAAAGCTGAAAATATTGATTAGGTTTTAAGTTTGTAATGTGTAACATTAAATATGGTTTAGAAATAGACTTCTATTCCAGTAATAATCATATTTATATCTACATGTTACCATAATTTCAATGTTAATGCTGACAAATTTTTCTAACAAATAAAAGATAAATGGACAGTTTTATTTTTCAATTTTAACAGAATGAAAAATGTGTTACAGAAAACAGTTTGATAAAATATGGGAACCCAATAAACAGTCACACAACCAATGAATGTGCCACCCCTACAAAATTAATTTGTATAGATGTTAATGTACCTTTAAGTACTCGCTATTGTTCATAACTGAGTAGCACCTATTTAAAAACGTTGTCTGTAATTAGGTTTCATCCACATCTCTAGTTAAGTTCACCTTGACCTCATCGGTGATTTCGCTCTTTCCTCCACGAAGACCAGCCAAGTAAATCTGAGGCCTGGGCACCCCAGTGCTGTCTTCCCTCATGGACTGGGTGCTAGTGTCCTTTGGAGGGTACACCTGGGAACAATTTTCTCTTCTCAAGTGACTAAGATCAGTTTGTACTGAGTGAGTAACTTTCTGGCGCAAATTAGCCTAAAGAGAAAGAGAATATAGGAATTAACATTTCTCTAAAGAACAAATAACATAAAATATTATCAGATACCAGTTAATATCTGCCTATTTTTGTCTTCAATCCACAAGAAATTAATTCCATAACATAGCATTTTTTCTATAAAACATTGGAAAATCTAGAACATAATAGAAAATTAAATATCCCTTACCAAGACGTAGAAAAATATGTAAAATGTTGAAAATTGACCTCAAATAACATACAGATTCAAAATTACAGTGAACTCAACCAGTTATTTGTTAACATAATCTAATTCCTTCATTATTATACTTTGAGATTCATATAACTTGGATTTTTCCATTATACTTGGTTTTTTTTGACAAAAATTTAAGATTTATACAGTATTATCTTTTAAAAATGGACTTCACCCTAGACTTTTAACATAAAAGGGTCTGATGCTTTCCATCTGTATTTTACAGTATTCTACATTTTGCTTACTCCCTTTATAGATTACTAGTAAACATGAAGTTAAACAGATTACTCAGGCTGGGAAGCAAGGAGGAGCTTATAAAAAGAAGAATAAGGTTGCTGCGGTTATAGTAAAGACCAAGAAAAAACTTAAAAGGCATTATAGCACGTGAGTGAAGAAGGCAACACCTGGAATTAGAGGAAACATTTCAGAGTTTGAGATACTGCAGGTGACTGAGAACCGAAACTACTTCCCAACACCCAGGTTATTGTCCACATTAATATGACTTTACTATTCCATTGTCTTCATTAGCATAATTTTACCATTCCTAGAGACTCTTGCCTAAGCAAATAACTTGATTGCTTATTTCAGTACTACCTGAAAGATGTGTCAACTCTTCAGTAGTAAGCATCAAAACACAGTTTCAGTCCTAAGAGTCTGCATCCCTTGCCTCAAAAAATCTTCTTGCTATTCCCACCAATGCTGGACTGCTTTTTCATGATCCTTACCCAATCCGATTCAAACCCTCCATCCTACCCCTAGTCCACCTCAGTCATTGGAAGACCTGCCTTAGCCAACTTCAAATTCTCAATCAATTCTGACTTTGCAGTTCCTCTTCTGAGACACTGCCAAAGCACTGTTGAGGTGGTGTTTTCCCTTATGGCTGTAAGCAATAAACTCAGCTTTGTCTTATCCACAGGTGGGGTAGGTGGCACTTGGGGAGCTGGCATTCAATATAATACAGTTCTAGGGAATAATAAGGCCCAAGGTGAGAGTCAGAATTAAGTGGAGATTGAGGAATGGGAAGAGAGGGCTCAGTCAGTATGAAGTTCAGACCCCTGAATACCCCATTCTCTTAACATTTCCAGTCCATACCTATGCTGCCACCTCTATCCCTCCTATCCTATGCAGCCATCACTTCCCTCCTCCTCTTTGCCTATTTGTATCTCAAAAGCAACCTAAAATATCACCTGTTAATTTAGTAGAATTTTCATTTCACTTCTGTTACACCACTTACAAGGAGGTACCACTTACAAGGAGGTACTGAAATATTTTTAGGCCGGGCGCCGTGGCTCACGCTTGTAATCCCAGCACTTTGGGAGGCCGAGCGGGCGGATCACGAGGTCAGGAGATCAAGACCACGGTGAAACCCCGTCTCTACTAAAAATACAAAAAAATTAGCCGGGCGTGGTGGCGGGCGCCTGTAGTCCCAGCTACTCGGAGAGGCTGAGGCAGGAGAATGGCGTGAACCCGGGAGGCGGAGCTTGCAGTGAGCCGAGATTGCGCCACTGCACTCCAGCCTGGGTGACAGAGCGAGACTCCGTCTAAAAGAAATATTTTTAATGTAACAATATCACTTGCTAGAACAAAGTAGTGGGATATATATGTTACCCAATAAGTCTGATGAACTCAAGTGAGTTTAGTAGATAATAGAAAATAATACGGGAGTTGGGCATTTCATGAACTACAGAAGAGTAACTGATAGGAAGGAATGCTAATGGAACAATGATCTGGAAGATACATGGGAAAACTGATCCTTCCTCATGCCAGGGAACTGAAAAGCTGCCACCAGAGTGAGTAGCAAAGGAAATAATGTAGTCAGTGGGACTGAATACACAAATGGACTGAATATACAAATGGACAAAGGCTAGACCATATATGACAATAGAACTCTTTGACTTGCAGCTTCTACATCAACCAGTCAGGGAAGCCAGTCTCAACCTCTGTAGCTGTAGCAATTGACCCAGAATGTTGAGGACTTAGCCAACTTCTCCATTTTTTGGCCCCTTCTCCCCCAGCTCAGGACCAACCAGAGAAACCTAGATATGCTCACCAAACCAATTGCATAAAATGCCCTGCTTCTAGTTAGCCTGCTTCCAGCTTTCTCATATTAACAAACTACAATCAGAACATCTGAAGGCTTCCCCCTTTTCTGACTATGAGGCTTTCCCACTCCCCTGCATGCTTTGAGTCTACCAAACACAAGTGACAGTGTCTGACTCCCTTGCTATAGCAAGCTCTAAATAAATAGCCTCCCTTTGTTCTCATTTGGGTAGGCATTGTTTATTTCCACACCTGATTTCAGTTAAAGAGATGGATAAAATATACTAAAAAGGGGCTACAGACATAAAATATATTATTTTTTCCACACTATAAATATTTATTGTTTAAAATGACAAGATACCATAAAGAGGGGATGGTGGGGGGAATTTCACTGAGTTGGACAGGGATGAGAGTTTCAAAGACAGGCTTTAAGGGTAGGTATCTATATTGTAATTAAGGTGACTGAGAATCAGAAGGATGAGAGTGCCCAGGGTCTGGAGATAATATGTTGTTAAGGGGAAAATATCTATGCTTTAATAGAAAAGGTCCAAAAAAACAAAAAGAAAAAGAATGGTATACCTGAAGTCATTAAAGGAAGTTGGGAGTGCTTTAAATACTAGCACCAAGCTTTAAAACGGATGATAGACAAATAGACAGATAGATATCATCATTGTTCTATATATGCTTACAATTAGAAGACAATCTTATAATGTAAACCTAGCAAGTTATAAATTATGATATTTTTGTTAGCAAAGAACTCTGTATAAAACTCATTATTTTATATCAATAACTTAATTTACCAACTCTATGAGTAACAACAGATTCAAATTCCCCAACATATAAATAATTTTAGAAAGTATTGTTACAAACCAATTTTATAGCTTTTCTTCTTAATTCCCATTCATTCCACTCATATGATCTCACAGTTGTTGGTGGCAGTATGTGTGTATCCGTCTGTGTGCTACTTTCACATTTTGTAATTGGTTTTATATAATGTTTGTCAGCATCTCTCATCTAAAGAGGTGGAGTTTTGTAATTAGTGCTTGTAAAAAGTAAACATTATTTACTGATAACTAAAATATTTAGCTAAAACTGACAAAACACTTAAAAACAATAATTTTTGGACATGGAATATACTTGTAAATACCAATAAAGAAAACACATAATTAATGAGCTGAATATAATTGTTTTTCTGGGAATTATGGCTTCGAGATTTCGTTAATGTAGGCGGTGTTTTCTTTTAATTTTTATTTTAGATTCAAGGGGACACATGTGCAGGTTTGTTACAAGGGTATATTGCACAATGCTGAGATTTGAGGTAGGATTGAACCCATCACCCAGGTAGTGACCACAGTACCCAATAGTTCATTTTTCAGCCTATGCCCCCCTCCCACTCTTTCCACTGTTGCAGTCTCCAGTGTCTACTGGTCCCATCTTTATGTCCATGTGTACCCAATTTTTAGCTCCCGCTTATAAATGATAACATGCAGTGCTTGGTTTTCTGTAGGACGTGTATTTTGGAAGGAGAAAACATTCCTCATTCCCAAGTCAAATATCCCTCCCCACTTTGCACAACTGATAATATAAGTAAATACCTGTTGAAAATGGATAGAAATTAAAAATAGCTTTATTAGGTAAAAATCACATCTATTTGAACTATCAAAACCTCTTTAAGACATATGTTGAACTCAAGCTATGCATACATAGCAGGTTATTATCCAAGGTTTTTGCTTTGTTTTTAGTTGAATATACTGATTTTCTTTTGGGGAACCCAATATTAAGAATTCACTAATTCCAGGCTAAACAAGACATGATGGTGCTGGACATGACATTGTTGACGTTGTTGGAGGGAGTGGTAGAGGTTTAAGGAACTTAGGTCACAGTAAAAAGGAGGGAGAAGATATTCTTTCCAAACAACAGATAATCACTGAGTATCTAACATTTGATAGGATATAATTTCTGACTATAAAATTATCTTATGATATAGTTAGGTAGATTTTAAAAATGCTAAAAAGATAGTTAACAATACTGTACCATACAAGTCAATGGCAAGTAAATAATTAGACAGTAAGGACTACATGAAAAAGACAGGGATAAAACTCATTTCTGCAGATATTAAAGGTCACTGAAGGACAGATGGGAATTAAATATCCAGAAAGACAGGAAAAAAACAAGACCAGGTGTATAGGAAAAAATTACGCTTTAGTGGAAAACTAGACATTATCCACATACAACATACCTTTCCAGTCGTCTGATTCTAGCCTTTCACTGTCCTTGGGCTATCTTACAACTCTCTAAGTTATAAATGAGTGATAGCAAGACCAAATAATTTGTCTGTAGACATGCACAGTCTATCCTGTCTGTAGAAGTTCAACTGACTTCCCTTTCCCCATGTGGAAAAATCGGTGTTGCCTCCATTTACACATTCATTTGAATATTCCTGATCTATAAATGTGTCTGTTCTTAGAGTTCTCTTTTGAACTGGTTATAACATCTACCTGGTCCCCTCATTGACTAATGAATAGATTATTCTTAACACATGTTCACTTTTACATCTGCATATCTGCATGACAATAATTTTACCCATTTTTGAAAACCATCTTTCAACAAATAGAAGACTAGGTCATATAGAACAAATTTTTTAAGACCAGTATATAACTCACAATTTTTCTGACAGAGAGGTCATGGAGGGAATTAGTAGAAATAGAAGGATAAAATGACATGTATGCCTTGAACACCAGTCCCCAAAATTGAATTTCATCTTACAGACAAAAAACAGAAGAGTTTTGAATTCAGAGTAAAATGAATGGCATTTTCTAATTTGCAGAAAAATTATTAAAATTTTCTATTGTAAATTTTCCCCTCATAATTTTTCAAAGTAGTTGACTCCTGCAATCATTCGTTCTAAATTAGAATTTTGTATAACATCTAATTAAGCAAAAAATTACATGTATTAAACTTAAGATAGCAACATTTATAATACTCATCAAAATGAATTATCAGCTCCAGGAACTCTACAATTTGAACAAATTTGAGAACTACTGACTTGGTAAACTTAATTTGGTATTTTTTAATTTTTATGGGTACATAGTAGGTGTACATAATTATCAGGTTAGATGAGATATTTTGATACAGGCATACAATGTGTAATAATCACATCGGGTAAATGGGGTGTCCATCACCTCAGTCATCATGTCTTCATGTTATGTACTCTTTCAGTTATTCTGAAATGTACAACAAATTACTGCTGACTGTACTCACCCTGTTGTGCTATCAAATACTAGATCTTACTCCTTTTATTTAACTATATTTTTGTACCCATTAACCATCCCCATTTCTCATTCCCCACAACTACCTTTCCCAGCCCTCTGGTAACCATCATTCTGCTATCTCCATTTCAATTAGTTTAGTTTTTAGCTCCCACAAAGGAGTGAGGACATATGAAGTTTGTCTTTCTGTGCCTGGCTTATTTCACTGAAAATAATATTCTCCAGTTCCATCCATGTTTTTGCAAATGACAAGATCTCCTTTTTATAGCTGAATAGTACTCTATTATGTATTATGTACCACATTTTCTTTATCCAGTTGTCTTTGATAGATACATGGGTTGCTTCCAAATCTTGGCTACTGTGGATAGTGCTGTAATAAATATGGGCGTGCAGATATCTCTTTGATATACTGATTCCTTTCTTTTGGGTATATACCTAGCAGTGGGATTGCAGGATCACATGGTATTTCTGTATAGTTTTTTTAGGAAGTTCTATACTGTTCTCCATAGTGGCTTACTAATTTACATCCCCACCAACAGTGTACTAGGGTTCCCTTGCTCCATATCCTCACCAGCATTCGTTATTGTCCGCCTTTTTGATATAAGCCATTTTAACTGGGGTGGGATGATATCTCATTATAGTTTTGATTTGCATTTCCCTGATGATCAGTGATGTTGAGCACCTTTTCGTATATCTATTTGCCATTTGTATATCTTCTTTTGAGAAATGTCTATCCAGATCTTTTGCCCATTTTTCAGTTGGATTACTAGATTCTTTCCCAATTGAGTTGTTTGAACTCCTTATATATTCTGGTTATTAGTCCCTTATCAGATGGATAATTTGCAAATATTTTCTCCCATTCTGTGAGTTGTCTCTTCACTTTGTTGTTTCCTTTGCTGTGCAGAAGCTTTTTAACTTGATGTGATCACATTTGTCCATTTTTGCTTTGGTTGTCTGTGCTGGTAGGAAATGACCAAAGAAATCTTTGCCCAGTCCAATCTCCTGGAGTTTCCCCAATGTTTTCCTGTAGTATTAATAGTTTCATAGTTTGAGGTCTCAGATTTAAGTCTTTAATCCACTTTGATTTGATTCTTGTATATGGTGAGAGATAGGGTCTAGTTTCATTCTTCTGCACATGGATATCCAGTTTTCCCAGCACCATTTATTGAAGAGACTGTCTTTTCCCCAATGTATATTCTTGGCACCTTTGTTTAAAATGAGTTCACAGTAGATGTATGGATTTATTTCTGGGTTATCTATTCTGTTCCATTGGTCTATGTGTCTTGTTTTTATGCCAGTACCATGCTATTTTGCTTACTATAGCTCTGTAGTATAATTTGAAGTTAGGTAATGTGATTCCTCCAGTTTTGTTCTTTTTGCTGAGGATGGCTTTGGCTATTCAAGGTCTTTTGTGGTTCCATATAAGTTGTAAGGTTATTTTTTCTATTTCTTACAGAATGTCATTGGTATTTTGATAGGGATTGCATTGAATCTGTAGATGCTTGAGTAGTATGCACATTTTAACAATATTAATTTTTCCAATCCATTAATATGTTGCTTTGTGTCCTCTTCAATTTCTTTTTTTTTTTTTTTTTTGAGACATTGTCTCACTCTGTTGCCCAGGCCGGAGTGCAGTGGCACGATCTCAGCTCACTGCAAGCTCCGCCTCCTGGGTTCACGCCATTCTCCTGCCTCAGCCTCCTGAGTAGCTGGGACAACAGGCACCTGCCACCACGCCTGGCTAATTTTTTTGTATTTTTAGTAGAGATGGGGTTTCACTGTGTTAGCCAGGATGGTTTCGATCTCCTGACCTCGTGATCCATCTGCCTCAGCCTCCCAAAGTGCTGGGATTACAGGTGTGAGCCACTGCGTTCAGCCAACTTCAATTTCTTTCATCAATGTTTTATAGTTATCTTCATAGAGATCTTTCACTTCTTTGGTTGAGTTTATTCCTAGGTATTTAATTTTATTTGTAGCTATTGAAAATGGGATTACTTTCTTGATTTTTTTCAGATTCTTTGCTTTTGGCATACAGAAATGCTACGGATTTTTGTATGTTGATTTTGTATTCTGCAAGTTTACTGTATTTGTTTATCAGTTGTATTAGTTTTTTGGTGGAGTCTTAAGGTTTTTCCAAATGTAAGATCATATCATCTGCAAACAAGCATAATTTAACTTCTTCCTTTCCCAGGTGGATGCCTTCATTTCTATTGTCTGATTGCTCTAGCTAGGAATTCCAGTACTATGTTAAATAACAGTGTTAAAAGTGGGCATATTTGTCTTGTTCCAGATCTCAAAGGAAAGGCTTTCATTTTTCCCATTCGGTATGATACTACCTCTGTGTCTGCTGTATATGGCTTTTATTGTGTTGAGGTATATTCCGTCTATACCCAGTTTTTTTGAGGTTTTTTAATCATAGAATGATGCTGAATTTTATCCAATGCTTTTTCAGCATCAATTAAAATGGTCATATGGTTTTTGTCCTTCATTCTGCTGACATGATGTATCACATTGATTTGCATATGTTGAACTATCCTTGCATCTATGGGATGAATCCCACTTGGTCATAATGAAAGACCTTTTTAATGTGTTGTTGAATTCAGTTTGTTAGTATTTTGTTAAGGATTTCACATCAATGTTCACCAGCAATACTGACCTCTAGTTTTCTTTTTTTGATGTGTCTTTGTCTGGTTTTGGTATCAGCATAATACTTGCCTTGTAGAATGAGTTTGGAAGTATTCCCTCTTCCTCTACTTTTTGAAAGAGTTTGAGTAGGACTGATATTCATTCTTCTTTAAATGTTTGGTAGAATTCAGCAGTGAAGCCACTGGGTCTCCGGCTTTTCTTTGCTGGGAGACCTTTTATTAAGGGTTTCATCTCCTTACTTGCTATTGATCTATTCAGGTTTTGTGTTTCTTCATGGTTCAATCTTGGTAGGTTTGATATGTCTATGAATTTACTTCTTCTGGGTTTTCCAATTTATTGGCATGTAGTTGCTAATAGTAGCCTCTAATGGTCTTTTGAATTATTGTGATATCAGTTGTAATGTCTCCTTTTTTATCTTTGATTTTCTTTGGGTCTTCTCTCATGTTTTCCTAGCCTGGCTAAACTATTGACTAACAATTTGTCTATTTTGTTTATCTTTTCTTAAAAAAAGTACCTTTTCATTTTATTGATCTTTTATATTTTTTTCATTTCAATTACATTTATTTCTGCTCTGATCTTTATTATTTCTTTTCATCTACTAATTTTGGGTGTGGTTTGCTCTTGCTTTTCTAGTTTTTTAAGATGCATGCTTGGGTTTTTTATTTGATGTCTTTCTACTGTTTTCATGTAGATGGTTATTGCTATAAGCTTCTCTCTCAGTACTGCTTTTGTGTTTCCACTTTTATTGTTTCAAGAAATTTTTTAATTTCCTTCTTAATTCCTCCAATTGACCCACTGGTCATTAAGGAGTGTATTGTTTAATTTCCATGTGTTTATATGGTTTCCAAAGTTCCAGTCTGGGTGCGGTGGCTCACACCTGTAATCCCAGCACTTTGACAGGTTGAAGCGGGTGGATCACTTGAGGTCAGGAGCTCAAGTCCAGCCTGGCCAACATGGCAAAACCCAGTCTCTACAAAAATACAAAAATTAGCCGAGCATGGTGGTGCATGCCTGTAATCCCAGCTACTTGGGAGGCTGAGGCAGGAGAATCACTTGAACCCGGGAAGCGGAGGTTACAGTGAGCAGAGATCATGCCACTAAAGTCCAGGCTGGGCGACAGAGGGAGACTCCATAAAAAAAAAAAGTAAAAAATAAAAAAATAAAATAAAATAAAAAAGTTACTCTTGTTATTGATTTTTAGGGTTTTTTTGTTTTTTTTGTTTTTGTTTTTGTTTTTTGTTTTTGAGACGGAGTCTCATTCTGTCACCCAGGCTGGAGTGCAGTGGCACGATCTCAGCTCACTGCAGCCTCTGCCTCCCAGGTTCAAGCAATTCTCCTGCCTCAGCCTCCTGAGTAGCTAGGATTACAGGCATGCACCACCACACCTGGCTATTTTTATATTTTTTTAGTAGAGACAGGGTTTCACCATGTTGGCCAGGCTGGTCTCAAACTCCTGACCTCATGATCTGCCTGCCTCGGCCTCCTAAAGTGCTGGGATTACAGCATGAGCCACCACACCAAGCCAATTTCTAGTTTTATTCCATTATGATTAGAGAAGCTACTGATATGATTTCAATTTTTTGATATTTTTAAGATTTCTTTTGTGGCCTAACATATGGTCTTATCCTTGAGACTGATCCATGTGCTAAGGAGAAGAATATGTATTCTGTTGCCTTTGGACAAAATGTTCTGTAAGTATTTGGTCAATTTGGCCTACAGTGCAGATTAAGTCTGATGTTTCTTTGCTGGTTTTCTGTCCGGAAGATATATCCAATGCTGAAAGTGGGATGTTGAAGTCTCCAGCTATTATTGTTTTGGGGTCTATTTTGCTCTTTAGCTCTAATATTTGTTTTATATGTCTGGATACTCCAGTGTTGGGTGCATATATATTAATAACTATTACATCCTCTTGCTGAATTGATACATTTATCATATAATGATCTTCTCTGTGTCTTTTTGTAGTTTTTATCTTAAAATCTATTTTATCTGATACAAGTATGGCCACTCCTGCTCTTTTGTGGTTTTCATTTGCATGGAATAACTTTTTTCATCCCTTCATTTTCACTCTATGTTTGTCTTTATAGGTGAAGTGCATTTCTTGTAGGCAGCAGATCATTGGGTCTTGTTTTTTTAAATCCATTCAGCTACTCTGTCTTTTGATTGGAGAATTGTTTAGTCCACTTAATTCAGTGTTACAGATAAGTAAGGGTTTATTATTGCCATTTTGTGATTTGCTTTCTCGTTGTTTTGTGGTCTTCTCTTTCTTCCTTCCTTCCTGTCTTCCTTTTTGTGAAAGTGATTTTCTTTGGTGGTATGTTTCAATTTCTTACTTTATATTTTTGTGTATCTATTGTAGATTTTTAAATTCGAGGTTACCAAGAGGCTTGCAAGTAACATATTATAACCCATTATTTTAAACTGATAACAACTTAACTCTGATTGCAAAAACAAGCAAAGAAAAAACTGATAAAAACTCTACACTTTTTCATCCCCCACTCTGCCACTGCTGCTTCTTAACTTTTTGTTGTTTCTATTTAAATCTTATTATACTATGTCTTTAAAAGTTGTTGTAGTTACTATTTTTGATAGGTTATTCTTTTAGTCTTCCTACTCGAGATATGAATAGTTTACGCACCACAATTACAGTGTTATAACATTTTGTATTTTTCTGTGTAGTTACTATTTATGAGTTTTGTGCCTTCAGATGATTTGTTATTGTTTGTTAATATCATTTTCTTTCAGATTGAAGAACTACCTTTAACTTTTCTTACAGAACAGGTCTGGTGATGAAATCCCTCAGCTTTTGTTTGTCTGGGAAAGTCTTTATTTCTCCTTCATGTTTGAAGGATATTTTCATCAGATATATACTATTCTAGGACAAAAAATTTTTTTTTCCTTCAGCACTTCAAGTATGTCATGCCATTCTCTCCTGGCCTGTAAAGTTTCCACAGAGAAATCTGCTGCCAGATGTATTGGAGCTCCTTTATATGTTATTTCTTTCTTTTCTCTTGCTGCTTTTAGGATCCATTATCCTTGACCTTTAGGAGTTTATTAAATTTCTTGAGGTAGTATTTGGGTTAAATCTGCTTGGTGTTTTATAACCTTCTTATACTTGAATTTTGATATTTTTCTCTAGGTTTGGGAAATTCTTTGTTAATATTTCTTTGAATAAACTTTCTACTATCTCTTCTCTACCTTCTCAAGGTCAGTAACTCTTAGATTTGTCCTTTTGAGGCTATTTTTTAGATCCTGTAAATGTGCCTCATTATTTTTTATTCTTTCTTCTTTTGACTCCTCTGACTATGTATTTTCAAATAGCCTGTCTTCAAGCTCACCAACTGTTTCTTCTGCTTGGTCAAGTATTTATTGAGAGACATTGATACATTCTTTGATTTGTCAGATTTTTCAGATCCAGAATTTCTTGTTTTTAATTATTTCAATCTCTTTGTTAAATTTATCTGATGGGATTCTCAGTTCCTTCTCTGCATTATCTTGGATTTCATTGAGCTTCCTCAAAACAGCTATTTTGAATTCTCTGAAAGGCCAGGCCACATATCTCTGTCACTCCAGAATTGGTCCCTGGTGCCTTATTTAGTTTGTTTGGTGAGGTCATGTTTTCCTGGATGGTCTTGATGCTTCTGGATGTTTGTCAATGTCTGGGCATTGACAAGTTAGGTATTTATTCTAATCTTAGCAATCTGGGTTTGTTTGTACCTGTCCTTCTTGAGAAGGCTTTCCAGGTATTCAAAGGGAATTGAGTGCTGTGATCTATGACTTTGGTCATTGCAGCCATATGTGTATCAGGGGGCACCCCAAGCCCAGTAACACTGTGACTGTTGCAGACTCATAGAGGTACTGCCTTGGTGGTCTTGGGTAAGATGTGGGAGAATTCCCTGGAATACTAGGCAGAGGCTCTTGTTCTCCTCCCTTTCTCCCAAGCAAACAAAATCTCTCCATGTTGCGCCAACTGGAGTGGGAGGAGAGGTGCTGCAAGCACCCCCTTGGACACCACCACTTGGGCTGTGCTGGGTCACACCTGAAGCCAGCAGAGTACTGGGTTTTGGTACTGTGGCAACTATTTTCTGGCTACTGCTGTTGTTTATTCAAGGCTCAAGGGCTCTTTAGTCAGCAAGTGATAAATCTTGCCAGGACCGGGCCTCCCGTTTCAGGGAAGCGGATTTTTTTTTTTGAGATGGAGTCTCGCTCTGTCGCCCAGGCTGGAGTGCAGTGGCGCTATCTCGGCTCACTGCAAGCTCTGCCAGGGAAGCGGATTTCTTACTGGCCCAGGACAGATCTAGAAATGCCCTTCAGGAGCTAAGGCCTAGAATTAGGAACTGTAGGAGTTTGCTTTGTGCTTTATTATACTGTGACTGAGCTGGTACCCAAGTTGCAAGATAAAGCCGTTTTTACTATCCCTCTCCTTTCCTCAAGCAGAAAGAGTCTCTCCTTGTGGCCACCATAGCTATGAATGTGCTGGATCACACCTGAAGCCAGCATGTACTGGGTCTTGCCCAAAGCCCATGGTGACTGCTGCCTGGCTACCATTGATAATTATTCAAAACCCAAGGGCTCTTTGGTCAGCAGGTGGTGAATTCTGACAAAACTGGGTCCTTGCCTTCAGGGCAATGGGTTCCCTTCTGGTCCAGGGTGGGTCTAGAAATGTCATCCACAAACTATGGCCTGGAATTGGGGCTTCAGGACTCTGCTTGGAGCTTTATTTTACTGTGGCTGAGCTGGTATCCAAATTGCAAGACAAAGTCCTCTGTACTCTTCCCTTTCCTCCCAGAACTCCAAGCTGCACTGCCTGGAGTTGGGAAAGGGGTAATGCAAGCATTCCCTTGTCTACCATAGCTGGTGTCTCACTGGGTCACATGCACTCAAGTCCACTGGCTCTGAGCACAGCATGGCACCAGGACTTGCGCAGGAACTGTAGTCTGTGTGGCCTAGACTGCCTTTCAAGTTTATCAGGACTCTAGTACACTATAGCCCATGATACTGGGGCTAGCCAGAACTCAGGTTCCAACTGCTGAGATGGACAATTCCCTTCTGGCTAGGGCTGGTCTAAATGCTCCCGCCATGGGCACTGGCCGAATTCTGCCCTGTACTGCTTTATGCTATGACAGGGCAGCACTGAATTCCAATGCAAGGTCCTAACAATCACTTTGCTCTCCCTCCACCAAGTACACAGATTCTCTATCTGTGTCACGTGGCCGCTACTGGGGCATGCGGGGAGGGGTAGTATAGGCAATTAAAGACTATCTTTCCTACCCTCTTCAGTACCTCTTTCCTTGATGTGACGTTTAAAAAAGGTACTGTGATTGCTCTCCCGATTTTTAGTTCTTTTATGAAGGTGCTTTCTTGTGTAGATACTTGTTCGATTCGATGTTCCTGCGGGGGGATGATCACTGGAGGGTTCTATTCTGCCATCTAGCTCTGCCTCTCAATCTGGTGGTAATTTGAAGGGTGAAACATACCTTTTTTTTTTTTTTTTGCCATAAGTAGCTTTGAGACTTTTTGTAGTAAGTGGCTATATCATAGCTCCAGAATTACACACACACACACACACACACACACACACACACACACATTTTCATTTATTCAAAGGAAATATATACACACATTTATAAAGAAATGGTACATTAAAAAGTCACATGATACTACCCGAAGTGGTCCACAAATTCAACGCAATCCCTATCATAATACCAATGACATTCTTCAAGAAATAGAAAAACAATCCTAAAATTCATATGGAACCACAAAAGACCCAGACTAGCCAAGCAATCCTGAGCAAAGAGAACAAACCTGGAGGCATCGCACTACCTGACTTCAAAATATGCTACAAAGCTATAGTAATCAAAAGAGCATGGTATTGGCATAAAAACACAGAGACTAATAGAATAGAATACAGAACCCAGAAATAAATCCACACATTTACAGCCAACTGATTTTCAACAAAGGTGCCAAAAGCACACACTGGAGAAAGGACAGTCTCCTCAGTAAATGGTACTTGGAAAATTGGATATCCATATGCAGAAGAATGAAACTAGACCTCTATCTCTCACCATATGTAAAAATTGACTCAAAATGAAGACTTAAATATAAGAACCAAAATTATGAAACTACTGGAAGAAAACAGGAGAATGCTTCAGGGCATTGGTCTGGGCAAAGATCTTTTGGATAAGATCTCAAAAGCCCAGGCAACAAAAGCAAAAATAGACAAATGGGATTATATCAAACTAAAAAGCTTCTGCACAGCAAAAGAAACAATCAACAGAGAAAAGAGACAACCTACAGAATGGGAGAAAATATTTGCAAACTATCCATTAAGGGATGAATATCCAGAACTTACAAGGAACTCATCTCAGCAAAAACACAACAAAAACAACAAATAATCCAATTTTAAAATGGGCAAATGATCTGAAGAGACATTTCTTAGAATAAAACATACAAATGGCCAACAGGTATGTAAGAAAATGCTCAATGTCACTAATCATCAGGGAAATGCACAATCAGCTATCATCTCATTCCAGTTAAAATGCCTATTATAAAAAAGAAAACAACAAATGCTGGTGAGGACGTAGAGAAAGGGAACTCACTTTTTTTTTTTTTTTTTTTTTGAGATGGAGTCTCTGTCACCCAGGCTGGAGTGCAGTGGCGTGATCTTGGCTCACTGCAAGCTCCACCTCCTGGGTTCACGCCATTCTCCTGCCTCAGTCTCCCAAGTAGCTGGGACTACAGGCACCTGCCACCACACCTGGCTAATTTTTTGTATTTTTTAGTAGAGACGGGGTTTCACCATGTTAGCCAGGATGGTCTCAATGTCCTGACCTCATAATCTGCCCACCTCGGCCTCCCAAAGTGCTGGGATTACAGGCGTGAGCCACCGCACCCAGCCCGGGAAAGGGAACTCATACACTTTTTATGGAAATGCAAGTTTGATGGGAATGCAAGCCATTATGGAAAATAGTATGAAGGCTCCTCAAAAAGACTAAAAATAGAAATACCATATGATCCAGTAATCCCACTGCTGGGCATATATCCAAAGGAAAGGAAATTAGTATGTCAAAGAGATATCTGCACTCCTTTGTTTATCACAGTACTACTCACAATAGTCAAGATATGGAAACAACCTAAGTGTCCACCAACAGGAGAATAAAGAAAATGTGGTATATTTACACAATAGAATATCATTCAACCATAAAAATGAATGAAATCCTGTCATTTACAGCAACATGGATTGAACTGGAGGACATTATGTTAAATGAAATAAGCAAGGCACAGAAAGACAAATACCACGTTTCACTCATGTAGGAGCTAAAAAAGTTGATCCCATAGATCATGCCCATATAAGTAGGGAGTAGAATAGTGGTTACCAGAGGCTGGGAAGGGGAGTGGATGGGGAGAGGTTAGCTAATGGGGACAAAATTACAGTTAGATAGGAGGAATAAGTTCTAGTGTTCTAGGGCACAGTAGGGCAACTATAGTTAACAAAAATTTATTTTATATTTCAAAGTAGCCAGAGGAGAGGATTCTGAATGTTCCCAACACAAAGAAGTAGTAAACATTTGAGGTGATGGATATGCTAATTACCCTGATTTGATCATAATACATTATATACATGTATCAAAATATTACATGTACCTCACAAATACATACATTTATTATGTATCAATAAAAATTTTTAAAAATTAAGGGCACATGAAAACTGAAGTTAAAAAGAGATTCTAAAGCCAGGCACAGTGGCGTGTGGCTATAGTCCCAGCTAAATGGGAGGCCAAGGCAGGAGGATTGCTTGAAGCAGGAGTTTGAGGCTGCAGTGGGCTATGATCACACAAAACCAAACATCGCATGTTCTCACTCATAAGTGGAAGTTGAACAATGAGAATACATGGACACAGGGAGGGGAACACCACATGCTGGTGCCTGTCGAGGGTTGGGGGACTAGGGGAGGGATAGCATTAAGAGAAACACATAATGTATATAACAGGTTGATAGGTGCAGCAAACCACCATGGCACATGTATTCCTATTTAACAAACCTGCACGTTCTGCACATATATCCCAGAACTTAAAGAATAATAATAATAATAATAATAATAATAATAATGAAAATCTAGAAGAAATGGATAAATTCCTGGACACGTACACCCTCCCAAGACTGAACCAGGAAGAAGTTGGATCCTGAATAGACTAATAAGGAGTTCTGAAATTGAGGCAGTTATAAATAGCCTACCAACCAAAAAAAGCCCAGGACCAGACAGATTTCCAGCTGAATTCTACCAGAGGTACAAGGAGAAACTGGTACCATTTCTTCTGATATTCTTCCGAACAATGGAAAAGGAAGGACTGCTCCCTAACTCATTTTTTGAGGCAGTATCATCCTGATGCCAAAACCTGGCAGAGATACAACAAAAATAAAAAACTACAGGCCAGTATCCCTGATGAACATTGATGTAAAAATCAGTGCAATCCTGATGCAAACTGAATCCAGCAGCTCATCAAAAAGCTTATCCACCATGATCAAGTTGGCTTCATCCCCAGGATTCAAGGCTGGTTCAGTATACGCAAATCGATAAACATAATTCATCACATAAACAGAACAAAAGACAAAAACCACATGATTATTTCAATAGACACAGAAAAGGCATTCCGTAGAATTCAACATCTCTTCATGTTAAAAACTCTCAATAAACTAGGTATTGATGGAACATACCTCAAAATAATAAGAGCCATTTATGACAAACACACAGCCAATACACTGAATGGGCAAAAGCTAGAAGCATTCCCCTTGAAAACCGGCACAAGACAAGGATGCCCTCTCTCACCACTCCTATTCAACACAGTACTGGTAGTTCTGGACAGGGCAGACAGGCAAGAGAAAGAAATAAAGGATGTTCAAATAGGAAGAGAGGAAGTAAAACTGTCTATTTCCAGATGACATGATCCTCTATCTAGAAAACCCCACTGTCTTAGCCCAAAAGCTTCTTAAGGTAATAAGCAACTTCAGCAGAGTCTCAGGATACAAAATCAATGTGCAAAAATCACAAGCATTCCTATACACCAACAACAGGCAAGCAGAGAGCCAAATCATGATATGAACTTCCATTCACAATTACCACAAAGAGAATAAAATACCTAGAAATACAGCTAACAAAGGAAGTGAAGGACTTCTTCAAGGAGAACTATAAACCACTGCTCAAGGAAATCAGAGAAGACACAAACGAATGGAAAAACATCCCATTCTCATGAATAGGAAGAATCAATATTGTGAAAATGGCCATACTGCCCAAAGTAACTTATACCTTCAATGGTATTCCCATTAAACTACCATTGACGTACTTCACAGATTAGAAAAACTACTTTAAAATTCATATGGAGCCAAAAAAGAGCCCATATAGTCAAGACAATCCTAAGCAAAAAGAATAGAGCTGAAGGCATCATGCTACCCAACTTCAAACTATACTGCAACCTACAGTAACCAAAACAGCATGGTACTGGTACAAAAACAGACACATAGACCGATGGAACAGAATAGAGAAATCAGAAATAAAACTGCAGATCTACAACCATATGAGCTTTGACAACCAATGGGGAAAGGATGGCCTATTTAATAAATGGTGCTGGAAGAACTGGCTAGCCATATGCAGAAAATTGAAACTGGACCCCTTCCTTACACCTTATACAAAAATTAACTTAAGATGGATTAAAGACTTAAATGTAAAACCCAAAACTATAAAACTATAAAAACCCTAAAGGAAAATCTAGGCAATACCATTCAGGACATACACATGGGCAAAGATTTCATGACAAAAATGTCAAAAGCAACAGCAACAAAAGCAAAAACTGATGAATGGGACCTAATTAAAGAGCTTCTGCACAGCAAAAGAAACTATCATCAGAGTGAACAGAGAGCCTACAGAATGGGAGAAAATTTTTATAATCTATCCATCTGATAAAGATCTGACATCCAGAATCTATAAGGAACTTAAACAAATTTGCAAGAAAAAAACAAACAACCCCATTAAAAAGTGGGCAGAGGACATGAACAGACACTTATCAAAAGAAGACATTCATGCAACCAACAAACGTATGAAAAAAAGCTCAACATCACTGATCATTAGAGAAATGCAAATCAAAACCACAATGAGATATCATCTCATGCCTGTCAGAATGGCAATTATTAAAAAGTGAAGAAACAACAGATGCTGGTGAGGCTGTGAAGAAATAGCAATGCTTTTATACCATTAGTGGGAGTGTAAATTAGTTCAACCATTGTGGAAGACAGTGTGGTGATTCCTCAAAGACTTAGAACCAGAAATACCATTTGACCCAGCAATCCCATTACTGGGTATATACCCAAAGGAATACAAATTATTCTGTTATAAAGATACATGCATGTGTATGTTCACTGCAGCACTATTCACAATAGCAAAGACATGGAATCAACCTAAGTGCCCATCAATGGTTAACTGGATAAAGAAAATGTGGTACATATACACCATGGAATAATATGCAGCTATAAAAAGGAATGAGATCATGTCCTTTGCGGGGACATGGATGGAGCTGGAAGACATTATCCTCAACAAACTAACACAGGAACAGAAAACGAAACACCATGTGTTCTCACTTATAAGTGGGAGCTGAACAATGAGAAAACATGGACACAAAGAGGGGAACAACACACAGTGGGGCTTGTTCAACAAGGAGGGGCAGGGAGAAGGAGAGCATCAGGAAAAATAGCTAATGCATGCTGCGCTTAATACTTAGGTGATGGGTTGATAGGGGCAGCAAACCACCACAGCACACATTTACCTGTGTAATAAACCTGCATGTCCTGCACATGTATCCTGGAACTTAAAATTTAAAAAGTAATAATAAAATAAATTTTAAAAATAAAAAAGAAAGGGGAGATGAAAATGCAGAGATAACAGATGATGGATCAGGCAAATGATAAGAAAGTGGCTGCCATCGAAGCCCTAAATGATGGTGAACCTCAGAAAGCCACTGACTTATTCACAGATGCCTTCAAGCTGAATCCTCTCTTGACCATCCTGTGTGCCAAAGAGAGCCAGTGTCTTCAACAAATGACAGAAGCCAAATGCTGCCATCTGATATTGTAACAGAGCCATTGAAATAAATCCTGATTCAGCCCAGCTTTACAAGTGGTGAGCCTTACAAGTGGTTTTCACACACAGACTTCTGGGCCATTGGGAAGAAGCAGCCCATGATCTTGCCCCTTGTCTGTAAATTGGATTATGAAGATGCTAGCACAATGCTGAAAGAAGTTCAACCTAGGGCCTAGAAAATTGCAGAACATCAGAGGAAGTATGAGCAAAAACATGAAGAGTGAGCGATCAAAGAAAAAATAGTTAAAAAGGCTCAAAAAGAGCATGAGAGAGCCCAGAGGGATCAGGAACTCAGTAGGCTCTCTTTTCCAGCTGGCTTTCCTGTGGGAAGGCCTGTTAATGTTCATGGAGGAATGCCTGGAATGGCACGAATGCCTGAACTCAATGACATTCTTAGTGACCCAGAGGTTCTTGCAGCCATGCAGGGTCCAGATGTTATGGTGGCCTTCTAGGATGTGGCCTAGAACCCAGCAAGTATGTCAAAATACTAGTACAGAGGAAAGGTTACGAATCTCATTAGTAAATTGTCAGCCAAATTTGGAGGTCAAGCGTAATGCCCTTCTGATAAATAAAGCCCTTGGTGAAGGAAACGCAACCTGGACCACCTAATGGATGTCGCAACAATACAAACCAGTGTACCTCTGACCTTCTCATCAAGAGAACTGGGGTGCTTTGAGGATAATTCCTACCCCTCCACCCCAAATGCAGCTGAAGCATTTTACAGTGGTTTGCCATTAGGGTATCCATTCAGATAATGTTTTCCTACTAGGAATTACAAATTTTAAACAGTTTTTAAACCTTAAAAATATTTAAAACAAATTTTAAAAGTCTCTTGATTCTTTTTAAAAATTAGATATCGATAATAGCTTTGCATTGCAAAATGGAAACTCTTTGTGAGTAAACTAACAAACATAAATAACCTATAATCTAAAGAAGAAATGCTAAAGAGAATTAGAAAATATTCAGAACCGAACTATGATGAAAATAACTATGTTTAAAAGTATGCTGCAGAAACATGGATGCAGCTGGAGGCCATTATCCTGAGTAAATTAATGCAGGAACAGAAAACCAAATACCACATGTTCTCACTCATAAGTAGGAGCTAACCACTGGGTACTCATGGACATCAAGATGGCAACAACAGATACTGGGGGCTACTACAGTGGGGAGAGAGAGAGGAGGGCAAGGGCTGAAAAACTGTTGGGTACTATGCTCACTACCTGGGTGACAAGATCAGTCATACCCCAAACCTCGGCTTCATGCAATATACCCATGTAACAAACCTGCACATTTGTACCCTGAATCTAAAATAAAGGTTGTAATTATTTTTTTAAAACTTATGTGACATACAACTCTCATAGTATAGTAAAAAGGAAATTTATTGCATTAAGTTAAAAAGAAAGGCTAAAAACTAATGAGCTAAGCATCTATCTTTAAAAGTTAGAAAACAGAATAAAATGAAGGAACTAGATAAAGGAAAATAATAAAGATCAGAGAAGAAAATATAAAATGAAAGCACTCATGAAATAGGGTCAGTAAAGTCAAATGCTGATTCTTTAAAAAGACTGAGAAACTAGTGCTCTGGCAAGATTAATCAAAATAAAAAGAGAGAAGACTCAAATAAACAATATCCGGAGTTTAAAAGACAGCATAAGATAATGTAGAGATTAAACAAATAGTAAAAGGATATTGTGAAATCTTCATGAGAATAAGTTTAAAAACTTAGATGATTTGAATAAATTCCTAGAAAAATACACCTTATTGAATCTGATACAAAAGAAATAAACTACCTGGAAAAAATTCCTGTAATCACAAAAGTAGTTAAACGTATAGTTTAATTTAGCATAGTTACAATGTTTCCAACCAAAGAAACCCAGAGAGCTTTATCAGCATACCTTACCAGATAATTCCAATTATGCATAAATTCTTTCAGAGAAAAGAAAATATAAAACATTCATACACATTTATAAGACATGTATAACTTTCACATCAAAACAATGGACAGCAAAAGAAAGGAAATGCATAGGTTAATTGCACTGAGGAATATAAATGTAAAACTTCTAAAGAGAAATTAAAAAGATGAATTCAAGAATGTATTTTTTAAATAAATAAAATAAAACATACCAGGTTGGATTGATCCCAGGAATGCAAAGTTGGCTTAATTGTAGAAATAATACAATTCACCACATTAGCGGATTGAAGGATAAAGGCCAAATGATCATCCCAAAAGATGCAGAAACAGTATTTGATACAATTCAATAACTATTCATATAAAAAACTCTCAGCAAATGAGATTAGAGAGGAAACCCTGAACCTAATAAAGCAAAATCCACAAAAAGCTACAATGAACACTGCAATTATGAAATATCAGAAATATTATTTGGGGGGATAAGAAGACAAAGTTGCCCAATTTCGCTACCTCTATTTGATACTATACTAGAGTTGCTTGTCAATGTAGTAAGATAAGACAAAAGTAAAGAGTATAATGACATCTACAGTCCTCCACAGTATGTACTGCAACATTAGCTAGTGCTCACTCTACTCTCTAATGGTGAAACAACAGACTACAGGAGACTGAACTGTATCTGCCTCTATTTCCAGTCTCAAGTTCAACTTTTACTTACCAAAAAAAGAAAGAAAGAAAAAGCCAGGAAGAGTTTTTAATCCTTAAAAAATATCAATATAAAATTATAGCAAAAAAAGGAACTGGAATGTAACACATCCTGAACAAGTTGCAGCAGCAGCAGCAGCAGAAAAAGGTATTTCATTTAGTTGATTTACTGTGGTTGTTGATTGTTCTCTAGTCTCACAATGATGGAAGTTGCACAGTTTTTCAATGGGACCTAGAAGCTGCTGGAGGTCCTCCTGGCAGCAACCCGATGCAAACCAAAAATCTGGAAATCTCTTCACTACTCCAAGATCTGAGGGTGACATATTTTGGAAGGATCTGCAATGTTCCATCATAAGTGTGACAAAAACTGACAAACAGGAAGCTTATGTACTCAGTGACAGTAGCATGTTTATCTCCAAGAGACGTTTTATTTGGAAGACATATGGGACCAACTTTTGCTGAAAGCACTAGTTCCCCTGTTGAAGCTTGCTAGGGATGACACCGGATTTGGCTCAATGAAAAGCTTCTCTTATTCGCCTGAAATTTCATGAAGGCTTCTCACCAAGTGTGCCCACACCAGAATTTCCAGGAAGAAACCGTTTCTTAATGTAATTTTCCAAGTGGAACAGCATATTATATGGAATGTGTGAATTCTGACTGTTGGTACTTGTATATACTTTGGATTTCCCAGAGAATCTGGCAAGCAAACAGATTAAACCCTGGAAATTCTGATAGTGAGCTTGACCAAGCAGTTATGAATCAGTCCTACATGAAAGATGGCATCACTACAAAGGATGTCACTCATGAGAGTGGAAATAGTGACCTAATACTAGGTTCTGCCACACTGTTAAATCCTTGTGGGTATTTAATCAATGGAATGAAATCGGATGGAATTTACCACACTATTCACATCACTCCAGAAACAGAAGTTTTTACGTTAGCTTCAAAACCACCTTAAGTCAAACCTTCTATGATGACCTGATTGGGAAAGTTGTGGAAGTCTTTCATGCAGGAAAAGTTTTTACCACTTTGCTGGTAAATCAGTTTTAAATGTCACACACTACTTTCTTTGCCCCTAGAATATGGAAGGTTTTAAATGTCCTGATTGCCAGAGTACTATGTTCAATGATTAAAATTTTGTTTTTACCAGTTTTGCTAAGAAGCGGCCAACAGCAGAGCTGATTAAGAAAAATGAAGAAAAATGAAAAATAAGAACACACATAGAAGGGTGGTGGTTGCTTTCTAGAGATTGATACACCAGGGCCATGCTTTCTGTAACCACCACCTCGTCATTGTAAAAAGCCCCACATGTACTATAGTTTAATCATTTTGAATTTTATGCATTAGTATATCAAAGAGCTACATACTATATCTTCCATGAATACTCTCTTCCTTGTTTAAGTATTCTGTACCACTCTTGCTGTGAAAATGGAGTGCTTGTAGAAAAAACAAACAAACCTTTTACTATATGAAACTTTGGAACACTTGTGAAAGCAATTCAGCTTGGTTTAGGCATAGTGTAATATTTCTCCAAGTACCACCCAAAATTCCCTACAGAACTTTCATCCTCATTAGGTGCTGGCCTCAGCCTTACCACTGGACACATTACATTGCTGCCAGAATTTTACATCCAATTTACCTCCATTTTCTAGATATTCTCTACTTATGTTATCAAAACCAATTTCTACTTCATACAGATGCTTTCTGCAATAGCAATCAAAATTTTCCATCTATGAGTTGAGTCTTAAGAAAATGATTGCAATTATTCATTTTGCATATTATGATTTTAACATTATTGCTCCCTGCATTTGCAGTCCTCTGATTTATTTCTTCACCATGATGCCCCTGCTCCCCACAACAACACTCACTTCGTGTAATAAAGCAATATAGCGTTAAAAAAAATACAAAGTCTAGGGGAAAGAATTATTATTTGCATATATTGTGATGACCCACATTAAGAAAAAAAAACTAACAGACTCTAAATATCAATAGACTCTCAAATATCAATTATTAGAATTAGTAAGGGAGTTTATTAAGGTTGCTGAATATACAATCAATATGCAGAAATTAAACTGCATTTCCATAATATAAGCAATAATAAACTAAAATTCAATCCTAAGCATCAACAGCATTTAAAATAGCAACAAAAAATATAAAGTCCCTACAAATAAATCTAACCAAAAAAATGTGCAATTCCTTGATAGGAAATATTATAAAACTACATTGATGCTTTGGATATGGAGACTCAATGTTGTAAAAATGTCCATCTTTCTCACACTAACCTACATATACAAGGCAATTTCAATCAGAATTCCTTCAAGGGTTTTTAATGGAACTTCATTATGTACTTCTCAAATTTATAAAAGTAAAGAGTCTAGTACAGACAAGACTTTTCAGAGAAGAAAGAATGTGAAAACTTACTCTACCAGATATCAAGACTTATAAAGCTATTGAAGATATCAGTACAGGAATTTTTTTAAAATTGAATAACTGAACATAATAGAGAGTGCAAAAATAAGCCTGTGGTTATTGATAAGACACTGTAGATCAGTGAGGAAAGGAGAGACTATTAAACAAATGGTCTACAACAATTTCACCACAAATGGGAAAAAAATAAAATTGGATCTTTACCTCCCACCACAAACAAACATAAAATCCAAGTGGACTAAAGGCTCTACATAATAGACAAAACATATTTCTTTTAAAAAAACGTAAGAATATTTTTGTGATCTCAGAATACATAAGAACGTCTTAAGACATGAAGAAAAAAATGACAAATTACACATTAAAATGAAAGACTTGTTCATCAAGAGACACCACAAAAAGAATGAAAACATAAGCTACAAACTAAGAAAACATATCTTCAAAACATATATTTAACAAAGAATTCATATCCAAAATATAATTTTGAAAAAACACTTCCTGCAAATCACTAAGATAAAGAGAAATCAACTAACAGAAAATTGGGCAAAATGAGGTCATTTCACAGAAATATATTATTTAGGAATACATATATGAATGGCAAAAACTCAACTACTATTTTAGAAACAGGTAGAGAATAAAATATAACTAAATCCATCAAGTTTTATGAAGGCATAATTAATGAAACTACTATAGGAAAAAACACTATGCAAATGGTATTTTTATTTATTTATTTTTTTGAGATGGAGTCTCGCTCTGTCGCCCAGGCTGGAGTGCAGTGGCGCAATCTCGGCTCACTGCAAGCTCCGCCTCCCGGGTTCACACCATTCTCCTGCCTCAGCCTCTCCGAGTAGCTGGGACTACAGGCGCCCGCCACCACGCCCGGCTAATTTTTTGTATTTTTAGTAGAGACAGGGTTTCATCGTGGTCTCGATCTCCTGACCTCGTGATCTGCCCGCCTCGGCCTCCCAAAATGCTGGGATTACAAGTGTGAGCCACTGTGCCCGGCCTGCAAATGGTATTTTTATTGATGGGACAATCCAATATAATAAATATATAAATTCCCCCACAAATTATTTCATTAGTTTAATGCAATTCCAGTTAAAATTCCAGTAAGATTTTTTGGGGAAACAGCAAATTCATTAAGAAACTTACATGGAAAATTTTGAAAACTAAAAGGCAAAGAAGAGAGCTTCCTTATCAGATAATAAAATATATTACAAAGCAATAGTAATTAAAGCAGTGTGGTATTAGGATAGAGATGATAAATAGACCAATGCAACATAATAGAAAGCCTAGAAACAAACCTATTTCATATGAAAGTTGTTAATACAATAGAGGTGCATTGTATTTTGTGGGAAATACATTTACATTATTTAGTAAATCGTGTTAGGAAAACTGGCTTACTACAGGAAGAAAAATAAAATTAGAATCCTTTATTATCTCCAAATAGACTAAAGATCTCAATTTAAAAAATAAATTGTGTGAAAGTTGTCAGAATCAAAATGGTGTCACTTGTGTTAAAAACTCTGACAAATAGAGCCAGGGACGGCCATGAAAGAAGGGCTCTTGTGGCAAATCGGCCATGAAGGAAGGGCTCTCGTGGCAAATCCCTGATAAAAATAATCACAAAAGACTCTCCAAAAAACACAATCCTGCACAAAGGCCACCACAACCTTACACAGAAAAAATGTTTCTGTGATGACATCTGCCCAGCAACTGCCTGTCCAACCAAGCCAAGGATAATGATCCTTTTTTTTTTTTTTTTTTTGAGACAGAGTCTCACTCTGTTGCCAGGCCAGGCTGGAGTGGTGTGATCTCAGCTCACTGCAACCTCTGACTCCCTGGTTCAAGCGATTCTCCTGCCTCAGCCTCCCGAGTAGCTGGGAATACAGGCACGTGCCACGACACCCAGCTAATTTTTGTATTTTTAGCAGAGACAGGTTTTCATCATGTTGGCCAGGATGGTCTCGAACTCCTGACCTTGTGATCCACTCACCTCAGCCTCCCAAAGTGCTGGGATTACAGGTGTGAGCCACCACACCCGGCCAGGATAATTATCTTAAACAATTATGTAATCCTCCTACTTTTTCCCTTAACAGACTTTGTCTTTCTTTACCTCTCTTAATACGCACATGGTTTACTATGGCAAGTGTATTCCCATTGCAGTGCCTGGTCCTGAACAAATATCATTTCCTTTTAGAGAGTATCTGTTATTTAGATAGACAATTTAAAAAGAAGAAAATGGGCTGGATGTGGTGGCTCACACGTTTAATCCCAGCACTTTGGGAGGTTGGGGCAAGAGGATTGCTTGAGCCTAGGAGTTCAAGACCAGCCTGAGCAACAAAGTGAGGCACCGTCTCTAGAAAAACTAAAAAAAAAAAAAAAAAAAAAAAGAAAATTAGCCAGGCATGGTTGGTGCATGCCTGTGGTCTCAGCTACACAAAAGCCCAAGGCAAGAGGATTGCTTGAACCCAGGAGGTAAATGCTGTAGTGAGCCATGTTCATGTCATTGCACTCCAGCCTGGGCTACAGAGTGAGCCTCTGTCTCAAAAAAATAAAAATAAAATGTAAAAGAATCATCTTAGGACAGAGGAGAATTTCTAAAATAAGATTTCAAAAAAGCACAATCTTTAAAGGAAAAAATTAATAGATATGACTACATTAAAATTAAAGATGTGTCTTCAATGAAGGATTCGACTTATAAAGTTAACGGAGGTGTCAGGCTGGGAAAAGACATTTGCAACTTTTATAACTTATAAAGGATTAATATTTAGAATAGACAAGGAACTGCCAATGAACAACTTAAAAACAGAAACAGAAATGGAAAAAAAAACTGGCAAAAGTTACAAATATGCAATGTACAGAAGGGGAAACCTGAACAGATAAATAAGAAGAAATGTTAAACTTCACTATCAGAAAAATGCACAATAAAACAGTAATAACAGCCCGGTGCAGTGGCTCACCCCTGTAATCCCAGCACTTTAGGAGGCCGAGGCAGGTGGATCACAAGGTCAGGAGTTCAAGACCAGCCTGACCAAGATGGTGAAACCCCATCTCTACTAAAAATACAAAAATTATCCAGGCGTGTTGGCGGACGCCTGTAATCCCAGCTACTCAGGAGGCTGAGGCAGAGAACTGCTTGAACCCGGGAGGCGGAGGTTGCAGTGAGCTGATACCGTACCACTGCATTCCAGCCTGCGCAACAGAGCGAGACTCTGTCTCAGAAAAAAAAAAATAATAATAATAATAAGTACCATTTTAAATTCATCAAATTGGCAAATATTACAAACTGAGGTATTAACAAGTCCTCGCAGGATTATGGGTAACTGACAAGCCTTATAATGAAGTTAAATTGGTACATTTTCAGAGTAACTTTTTAGTGGAAACAAAAATTGTAGGCCTTCCTACTATTTGGCTCACATACAGAAAGGCACTGTAGACGAGACCAGTCTCTCATCACAACAGTAGGAACCTAGAAGGCTCTGCAGGATAGCTTCATTGGAAAGGGGAGCTGGAGTGCTACATCAACGATGTCATCACGATGTCAGAATAACACAATGTCAGAACACAGCACATCATGATGTCAGAATAACAGCACCAACTGAGCTGTCCATGGTCCTGACTGCCATACTCCCCCCACCCTCCTCAGATGACTTAATCCTTAGCTTGTTTCTGGTCTTCCTGCCCGTGTGTTCAGACCATCCTCTGTGCTCCACTGTCACCAGCCCAACAGTCCTCTCACTAATTATGGCTTGGATCTCTGCTAGCCAGGTCAGTGGCACAAAGCCCACCTGCTTTATAGTTAAAATGTTGATAAAAATAGCAAACAAGTCCGGGTGTGATGGCTCACACCTGTAATCCCAGCACTTTGGGAGGCCAAGGTGGGTGGATCACCTGAGGTCAGGAGTTTGAGACCAGCCTTGCCAACATGGTGAAACCCTATCTCTACTAAAACTACAAAAATTAGCCAGGCGTGCCTGTAGTTCCAGCTACTCAGAAGGTTGAGACAGGAGAATTGCTTGAACCTGGGAGGTGGAAGTTGCAGTGAGCCGAGATCGCGCCACTGCACTCCAGCCTGGGCAACAGAGCAAGACTTGGCAAAAAAAAAAAAAAAAAAGGAAACAATAGACATTTTAAACCATGTATTTCAAAATGTTTTCATTTTAGTGAGTTTAAAAGAGAGGAATTCAACGAGAGAGGAGAGACAGAAAGACCACTTAAGAGATGAACAACAGGCTGGGCATGGTGGCTCATGCCTATAATCCCAAAACTTTCGGATGCCAAGGCAGGAGGATAACTTGAAGCCAAAAGTTTGAGACCAGCCCGGGCAACATGGCGAGACCCCATCTCTATAAAAAAGAAGTTTTTTAAAAAAATTAGCCAGGCATGGTGGCACTTGCCTGTGTCCCAGCTACTTTGAGAGACTGAGGCAAGACGATCCCTTGAACCCAGGAGTTGGAAGCTACAGTGAGCTATGATTGTGCCACTGCTCTCCATCCTGGGTGACAGTGTGAGACCTTGCCTCTAAAAAGAACAAAAAAAGAGATGAACAATGAAAATGAGAGACAAAGAGGAAGAACGTGTGAATATACAGCATTCAAATGTGAGTTCCAAACCGGTAGAGATTTTTATCTGTTTTGTTTCATGAAATCCCTTATGCCAAGAATAATTACTGACACACAATAAGTGGCTTACTAAATAAGATGAATGAATTAATTAATAGGCACAGACATACAAGAAACCCACCTTGAGATCCATTCTGTGGCCTTTCAGACTACTACAATTTAAACCTGTTAAATAGTTTTGCAGCTGAGTATAAGTTACTATCTGTGTTATCTGTGTTGAGATCCTCCAATTTTAGATACAGAAATATACTGCAGCTTCAATTATTTATAAGTCAATGAAGTCTTTTTGATTCAGATTTTCCCCATTTCCTAATTCATCAATTTGACTCCATATCCTGTTTTCATTATTCTTTATTGATTCAATTAGTTTTCATCTTCAGATGTGAATCCCTTTCAGACAACCTGTAAAGACCCTCATCTGACTCTCTGCCTGGACTTGGGAAGCATTCTACAACAAAATATAACTTTTAAATTAACTATATTTTTAAATGTCATAAATTCGTAAAATATTGATCCTGCTTACCTGAGAATATGGAATAAGTGTTTCAAACTGTTGATGAAGTTCCAATAGCTGAATTAACTCTGTATTTTTTTTGGCCTTTTCTCTAACTATATCAATATAATGTTCAGGATTTTCTGCAAATGAATATGCAGCATCTTTACTATTGAATGTGTAATATTTTTCTTTATATTTTAAAATTCCAATTGCTGGATTTCCTGAAAATAAGAAAAGAATTAGATATGAAATGTCTTGATCACTTATGAAATATTGTTATTCTGGCCAGGCACAGTGGCTCACGCCTGTAATTCCAGCACTTTGGGAGGCCAAAGCAGGCAGACCACCTGAGGTCAGGAGTTCAAGAGCAGCCTGACCAACAAGGTGAAACCCCGTCTCTACTAAAAATACTAAAATTAGATGGGCATGGTGGTGTGCGCCTGTAATCCCGGCTACTCCGGGGGCTGAGGTAGGAGAATAGCTTGAACCTGGGAGGCAGAGGTTGCAGTGAGCTGAGATCGTGCCATTGCACTCTAGCCTGAGTGACAGAGCAAGACTGTCTCAAAAAGAAAAAGAAAAATTGTTACTCTGTGTTTGTAACATACCATAGAGCCATTCCTCATCCACTCCAAGTTTTTTTTTTTTTTTTTTGAGACTGTGTCCCACTCTTATCAACCTGGCTGGAATGCAGTGGCGCAGTCTCAGCTCACTGCAGCATCAACATCCCAGGTTCAAGGGATCCTCCTGCCTTACCCTCCCAGGTAGCTGGGACTACAGGCATGTGTCCCTCAACCTAGCTAACCTTTTTTGTAGAGATGGGGTTTCACCACGTCACCCAGGCTGGTCTCGAACTCCTGGACTCAAGCGATCTGCTCACCTCGGCCTCCCAAAGTGCTGGGATTACAGGCATGAGCCACTGTTCCTGGCCCTTCTACTCCTTTTTTTTTTTTTGAGACAAAGTCTTGCTCTGTCACCCAGGCTGGAGTCCAGTGGCGTGATCTCAGCTCGCTGCAACCTCTGCCTCCCGGGTTCAAGCAATTCTCCTGTCTCAGCCTCCTGAGTAGCTGAGATTACAGGTGTGCACCACCACACCCGGCTAATTTTTGTATTTTTAATAGAGACGAGGTTTCACCAGATTGGTCAGGCTGGTCTTGAACTCCTGACCTCAGGTGATCCACCCACCTTGGCTTCCCAAAGTGCTGGGATTACAGGCATGAGCCACCATGCCCAGCCCCTTCCACTCCATTTTTAACATATCACTTATGCTTTTATTTTGCTAAAATGTTATAATTAGCATTTTAATTTATACATTTTTTAAATGATATGTGAAATCCATACTAATTATATTTTTATGTTAAAGTATGATTTTAAACTGTATTTTATGTAAAAATACCTTCCACTATTCAGATATAATAATTTAAAAAATCTTTTATGAAAAGCCACTTACTCATCTGGCAGATTTTTCAAAGCTACTTCAACTAACTATTGCAAGGACTATGTTTAAAATAACCCAGTAAGAACTACAAAAATGGGAATCTTTTCCAAAATGCAAATTTGCATATCAGCAAATATTTTTCACTGTAAAAAGATACTACATAGACTATAGATAGTTAAATATCCACATAGTTTGTGGAAGTTGTATTAGAAAGAGTAACACTATCTTATTCATTTATTCTTTCATTTATCCAACAAATAGTTATTGACCATGTTCTTGGTGCTAAGGCTATAGAAGATAACAAATTCCCTGCTCTCAAAAAATCACAAATATATCATAGGCCACAGAGTGACAAGTGCTACATGAAAAAAATAATAAAGCACGTTAAATACATAGTAAAAGGAAGAAGTGTGCAATTGATATTTTAAATTGAGTGATTAGGGAAGGCTGAATAAAATGAGGCAGCAAGGCGATTAGCAACCTGGGAGGCAGAGTTTTCCAAGTAGAGTGCAAAGGCTCTGAGGTGAAAGTGGGCTTCAACTGTTCAACAACAGCAAGAAAGCAAGTGCCACTGGAGTGGAGCAAATGAGGGAAAGCGTGGTAGGCAATGAAGTCAATGAAGTCATCGGAAAAGGATCCTGACTGGTAAGTGCCAGTGTTACCCTGGGAGTTAAGTTATGTGGTCTCCACTCCTGAATGGAAGAAGGGAAGTTCTACAGAATACATCTGAGGTAATGCAGGTTGCTGCTGCCCAGAAAATAATGAAGTAGAAATAATGTAGTAAGCAGAAATCATCAGAATTCACTTATTCGGAGAGGAATATGAAACTCCTGGCCCCACAAGCTCTTCTACTTTTCTACTTTGCCCTCTTTCTTCTTAGACCCAGAGTTGGGGGACCCTGGAAGGGACCATACAGACCTCCTGGTTGATCCTTTTCATTTTCCTGAGGAGAAACTGAGGTCCACAGAAGGTGTGAGATTTCATAAAGGTTACCTAGTTCACTAAGGACACAGGACAGGCTCTTCTGAACCCTAGCCCATAGCTTTTCCAACCACATCGTGCTTCCTCTGCCATCACCCCACATCCGTGTTTTTCCTTTCCCTTCTTATTTGTGTGAAACAGGGAAGGAAGGAAGGAATGGAGAGGGGGAGGCAGGAGAGGAGGGAGAGAGGGAGGGAGGAGAAAAAAAAGGAAACTATCTACAATCCACTGCATTTTACTTCTGCATGGCTCTTGATTGTTTTCTCCCCAGTATAAGTGACCCTCACTGGGCCTCAGAATATTACTCTCAATTTCCCACAGTAAACATTTTGTTATTCCCATTATCAAAAATGTAATAACGTTTTAAATGAGCCAATTTTGTGTTCTCTCTAGCCTGTATACACACAATCCCAATAGTTACTTTTAATGAAAAAATACCCAATTGTGAAACATAACAAAAGAAATAAAGAAAAAAATAATGAAGAAAGAAGAAAAATAAGGTTAATGGTGTAAAGTAAATTAAGACACAATCTTGTCACACTGTTTTCATTCTAGCCCTGGCGGGCTTTTTCTTATTCACAATTCACACAGCACTTTTTGGATGATAATTTCTTTCATCTCTATCTCTGATTTATTCTTTATTTTGGAGAAGCTATAATAATATATACATCATAGAGAAATTTTACTTAATATTAGCCATTTCCTTATAGGCATCTAACAGAGAAATCCTATCTATGCCAGTGAAATATAACTGCAAAGTAACAAAGAATATTTTTTAACACACATGTCCAATAAGTGTTGCTCTTTCAGTAATTACTTTGGAAGATGATATATTTTTAGTAATGTTGTGTAACATTTGTTTTGAGACAAAATCTCACTTTGTTGCCCAGCTGAAGTGCAGTGGAGTGATCTCAGCTCACTGCAATCTCTGCCTCCCGGGTTCAAGTGATTCTCCTGCCTCAGCCTCCCAAGTAGCTGGGACTACAGGCATGTGCCACCACGCCTGGCTAATTTTTGTATTTTTACTAAAGACAGAGTTTCACCATGTTGGCCAGGCTGATCTCCAACTCCTGACCTCAAATGATCCACCCGCGTTGGCCTCCCAAAGTGCTGGGATTACAGGCATGAGCCACTGCATGCAGCCAATGTCGTGTAACATTTCTAGAATTCTTCATTGGCCATATGAGTCATCCCCTTTCAATGGTACTGCAGCATCCATATTTCATAACACATATACACTTTCCATTACTAATCACTTATAATTTCTTGCTTATGTCAATCTACCAGAGCACCTCCAAAATAAAGACTTTGTCTGGATCATCTTTGTAGATCCTTTGTTAGTTCACCATTAGATTCCATAAAGTTTTTAAAGTGAATATTCAAGTGACAATGACAGAACTCCATATAAAGAAAACATTGGGGAAAGGAGAGCAGTCTCATTTCCAATGATATACCTGGAAGAAGAAGACCATCTGTTGCAGCAAACGTGTAAGCACAAAATCCCCGATATTGAATTAACAGTTTATCAAAATTTGCTGTTGTTTCTGGGAAAAGCCATTCTAGTTTTCTGAAATCTGCCACATTTACTCTATCTTCTAAAATGAAGGAGAAGAAGAAAAGCTTTAATTCAGTGAGAAGGTTAAATTTCCAAAATAAATCAGCAGTAGCTCATTCTAAACATTACCTTTTTATTGCTTTGTACTTTTCCCGATGGGCAAAAACTTGATATTTACAAAACCAGATTTATGAGGAAGTCTATTCAAGCAAAGAAGTACAAATGACCTCAGTGACATATAATGTCACATAAGTTTCTGGGGCAAACTTAGAGGTAGGACTTTGCTCCAGAATGAAGAACAGAAAGGAGAGGCCATTTCTGACAAGCATGCTCTGCTGCTGAGAGAAAAGCTGACTGGGGCACTTCCGAAAGTGTGTGGTGCTTCCTGCTGCAGAGTAAATAACCCAAGGAGGTAAGCAGAATAGACTGGCTGCTATGTGACCCAGAAAGAGATAGATTGACCTCATTCAATATAGTGTTGTTCTTAATAATATGCTAGGTGGCATTAATATGATGCTTATAAACTAGGACTATTGCTTCTTGAAACAACAGAGAAGGTTCTGAGCAGACAGTCAAGAAAATGTTACCTGATTTTGCTAACAAGGTGTGTAATCTTTGTTCTTTATATTTTTTAAAATTCTTCCTACTGTTGGTTAGCTTACCTATTTAAATTTGATAAGCAAACTGAATAAATTTTTACACAAATAATACCATGTATTTTAAAACATTGTTCCTGAAGTTTCTTAGCTTTCACAATCCCACGTACACTTCTGTGCCTAAAAAGCAGGCATCACAAATGATCTTGTGGCTACCACTAAAAGTAAATGCATAATTTAGAGAAAATAAATTATCTCTCTTTTTTCCTGATATGCCTGAAAGCCTCTAATAATGACAATATGTGGCAGGTGTAAATGAAATTCTTTTAGAAGAACACTGGCTTGACCAATTCACTGGAGCAGTAATTTAATAGTGTTCTAGTGAATAAAAAGTTCTGACGTATGGTAGAAAATGACCCATCTAAATCTAAGAAGTTGCAGGTAAACAGTCTTGCCAATATGGTTAGCTTAATATACACTGCTGGAGCTACTTTAACTTTTCAATTTCATTTAATATTTGCTTACATATGCTGCTTTAATGAAATGAAATGAGTAATAAAAAACTTGAACTGAAAGGATATATTTTAGTTTCTGATTCAGTTTTCAGTTTTTATGTATTCTAATCGTTTAGGAAATCACTGCTATATTTTTATTTTTCATCTTAAAAAATAGAATTTGAAAAGAAAATTCATAGAGTAAATTATTAATTTCATTTTCTGAAAAAACTCTCTTTTTATGCAACATCAACATCTCAAGTCCCAGGCTCCTTTTTGGCATTCCTCATAAATGTTAAAGTGTCTTTAGCGAAGATAGAAGGGTCTAAAATGGTTAAAAGTTTATTGATAAAGATTGTTTTTCTGTAAGAATCAATGCATCTTCTAAAGGACCTAAATAAGCTCAATTAATTTTACAGGGATAACATTTATTGGTTTGTAAATTCCCAACTTGAATCTGAGGTAGATATATAACAAATAACATTCTAAAGAAATGGAGCTTTATTTGCAACAAAATAGCAAGGATTAATATTCTTTTCTCCAACAAATAGTAATAAAATTACTAGGACTGCAATAGAAACACATCTGCACAAAAAATGATTGTTAACCAAAACATGAACAATAACACTAGGAATGGTTATTGCTGGATAGTAAGTTATTCAGTTTTCATTTTTTTTGTTTTCCACATCTCCTCTCATGAACATTAGTGCTTTTTTTTTTTTTTTTTTTTTTTTTTTGATATGGAGTCTCACTCTGTCACCCAGGCTAGAGTGCAATGGCACAATCTTGGCTCACTGCAACCTCTGCCCTTCTGGGTTCAAGTGATTCTCCTGCCTTAGCCTCCCCGGTAGCTGGGATTACAGGCGCCCGCCACCATGCCCAGCTAATTTTTGTATTTTTAGTAGAGACAGAGTTTTGCCATGTTGGCCAGGTTGGTTTCGAACTCCTGGCCTCAGGTGATCCACCCACCTCGGCCCCCCAAAGTGCTGGGATTACAGGCGTGAGCCACCATACCCGGCCCTCATTAGTACTTTATAATCAAGAAAAATATTTAATGCTGTATCAGAAAGATATGAAATTTTTAGAACAAAACAGTGACTTTATTCTAGAGGTAATTTTAAAAAGAAGAGGAAATAATGGATGATTTTCATTACCCATGTGTTCTTTCATTCTACACACATCAGTTTTCACAGTCACTCCATTAAGATGACATTGCATCACTCTCTCAGGGAAGTATAGTTCGTGAGCACCCAAGAATGGCTGAATGTGAGTGAATAAATTACTGAGGACACCAATCACAATAGTTTCGTCTTGCAAGCTGGTCCACAGAGTAGAAAGTGCAATGAAGATAGGCTGAGGAGGAGAAAAAAATATATTCAAAATGCAACTGTGTAATAAAATTATAAATCACTGTACTCTTTAAGATAAATACAATTGTCATTTGTAAAGAAGTTAATTCTCCCTAAGCAAAAGTCCTACGAACTTAGACAGTAGACTTTAGATAGAAATTTAACTCATAAATTATGAGAAAATAAACTTGCATTTTATTTCAAAGCATTTTATTTTAGTATGATTATTATAAAGTTAGTTTACTTTAAAAAGCCAAACATGTGATAACCTAAGAAAGATTTATGGACTCTTCATCTCAAAAAACCAAGGGAAAAATGTCTTAAGAAAAAAAAAAAAAAAGGGCCAGGCACAGAAGCTCACGCCTGTAATCCCAGCATTTTGGGAGGCTAAGGTGGGCGGATCACCTGAGGTCAGGAGTTCAAGACCAGCCTGGCCAACATGGCGAAACCCCGTCTCTACTAAAAATACAAAAATTAGCCGGGCGTGGTGGTGGGCACCTATAATCCCAGCTACTCGGGAGGCTGAGGCAGGAGAATCGCTTGAACCCAGGAGGCGGAGGTTGCAGTGAGTTGAGATCAGGCCATTGCACTCCAGCCTGGGCAACAAGAGCAAAACTAAAAAAAACAAGAGCAAAAATAAAAAAAAAAAAAATAGGAGGGTGGAGCAAGATGGCAAAATAGAAAGTTCCCCCCACACACCCTGCAAGGACACCAAGTTAACACCTATTTATACAGAAAAAAACACCTTCATAAGTACCAAAAATCAGATGCTGAAGATGTGTTTAGAGGAGAATGAACACAAAAGTGTCACTGAAGACCATTTTTTTGTTTGTTTTCCTGACTGATCATCTAATAAAATATAACAATATTAAGAAAGTAAAAAATAAATTAAAAAGCTAAATATGACTCATTATAATTAGATTTTTTTCTGGCCCAATCATTGCTCAAAAGAACCTGAAAAGTATAGAAATATATCTTGGGCCATGTTTTGTGAGCTGCAAGTTAAAGATTTTAGGCCAGTGAGATATGTTTCTTATTCATATTAAAGGTCACTGACTTACAGAACAAATGAAAAAATCAATAAGGCCCCACATCTAAGTTAAACAATTTAGCCTTTTGTTTCTTGGTTTTTAAACCAAATACTGGGGATGACTTCAGTAAGTTATTACAGCCTCATATCCTCTATAATACTTCATATAGGCCGGGCGCATTGGCTCATGCCTGTAATCCCAGCACTTTGGGAGGCCGAGGCGGGCAGATCACCAGGTCAGGAGATCGAGGCCATCCTGGCTAACACAGTGAAATCCCGTCCCTACTAAAAATACAAAAAAAAATTAGCTGGGCATGGTGGCAGGCGCCTGTAGTCCCAGCTACTTGGGAGGCTGAGCTAGGAGAATGGCATGAACCCAGGAGGCGGAGCTTGCAGTAAGCCGAGATCGCGCCACTGCACTCCAGCCTGGGCGACAAAGCGAGACTCCGTCTCAAATAAATAAATAAATAAAATACTGCGTATACATTTTATACCTCCTTATCTAGATAAGGTTTGCCAGGTTTGCCCATAAAATGGTGCAGATAATCAGAAAATCAATATAAGTGAAGGCCTGGTAAACAAAGTGATTATTATCTGTCTTTTCAGAAAGGTCACAAGTTACATAATCTCTGTACTGGAGGCAATTTCTGACCAGCTACTATGAACACATTTTCAACCACAGTACAATGATTATTTCTGTTGTCACAGGCAATACTGATATGGTTATCATACTACACAGTTGCAGTTCCTTCAGTAGCAGTTGCTTCTGTAGGGGAATTCTCTCATCCAACTTATAGCATACTATTATGGCAAAGTAACCATAAAGAACAGGATCAACTTATACAAAACATTATATCTTTAGAAATTAAATATAATTATAATGACTTACGATCCAATATTATAGGGCTCAAAAGGAAATTCACCTTAAGGTCAAAGTTTATGACAAATACTTACAAAGACTTGTGATGTTGGGACTGCTATCTTTGATTTTATGGTCATTTTTAGTTGTTCCAGATGGGCTCCTAACTGTTTTGTCATCATTTCCACTTCTTGAGCACCAGTAATTATATCTGACTGTGAAAACAACATAATTTGCATTAATATTTTTATAATTATACTATAAAAATCATATGTGTTTCAGACCATACCTGCTCCCCACATCCTCTGAAAGTAGGCTCAATGACAGCAAGCAGTCTGTTCTCCCCAAGATCCTCAACACCTAGAACAGTACCAGCATATGTATGGGGCTCCCAAGATATTTGCGAAATGGATGAATCTTTTGAAATACAATAGATATAATTTTTCTTAAATGTATACAGGTATTCTTAGATTTAAATATAATTGCATTCTTGATAAATGGATCCTCAAGAATCCGTTTTTGTATAGCTGTTATTTTCCTATTCCTCGATGATAAAATTAATTAGGGGTTCCTCTGAAAATTATGTTGATAACAAGATTTAATAAAATCACATTGAGAAAAACCTGTTAGGAGTGAGCCAGCAGGGCACCGCAGGTTGGCAAGCTAGTGAGATCTCACCTGTGATGTATGCCATATGGTTTAGGGGATATTCTTGAAGACCCTGTCATAGAGTTCATCACTGAAATGACTCACAAGGCAACGTGAATTGGAAGACAAGGTTGAGTATAAGTTTACAATATTGTTTTCTTGATTTGAAGGGACCCAAGGAAGTTTGCTAGGGTTGAAGACTTGATTACTATGAATGCAGAACTGAAACGAACTGGAAACCATTTGACAAAGTAAACTATGGATCTTGACACCTTTTGTACTTTCTGAAACTTCATTATCGTCTGGGGGAAGTACATATATTAACTGTATATTTTCTATAGTAAAGTCCTGATAGATATCAAGCCATGTAAATGAAAGATGGAGAAACACAAAGTTTTCAGCTTTCATTTTCATGCCTTCAATTTTACGGTGATCTCTGAGCCTTTAATCGCCTGTCTTTACATAATAAGCATACTTGAAATACTTCTTGGGTTTCAACGATCACACATAATAAGTTAAGGTACCTTGTACTTTATTTCTTTCTGACCATTTATTTCTTTCTGACTTTTGACTATCTAAAGGATGAAGTAGTATTTATATGTTAGCTATATTTGTGCCATTGTAAGCTATACTGTAGCTATTTATTATGCAAGATCTAAAAGACATCTTTGACTTTATGATAACTAAGACATGCTTCATGTATCCTAAAGTTTTTAGACAACAGTAAACTGAAAGGTTATTAAAGGTAGTGAACTGGTTTGTGATCCTTCTAAGGAGATGATATAGAAAAATACGGTTCTTTGTAAGAATTTTCATCTGTCTTAAAAGATAATTTGTCTTAATATTCTTTTCTTCATATAACAAGAGTGATTATTTTTCAAGAAACTAAAAATTTCATGTGAATGCTTGTAGGAAGGCATTTTTGATTTAAAACCTTCTAAGGCTTATAAAATACTATCTGTTAAGTTTTAGGAGAACTCATTTTCCCGTATCAGATTAAATCTTCTCAGAATAAATGCTTTCAGTAGCAAGAATAGTTTTAAAAGTTGATGACAGGATAAGCACTTGGGATAGTATTCTATTAACATATTTGTAAGTACTTGTTCATTGTGGAAATGTGTACTTGATTAAAACATACATGGCTATGGAAACTGCTTTTGCAGTTCAGGATATACAGGTTTGTGTGTATTTAGCTTACTGTAAAGCCCTTAGCTTAAAATAAGGATTAAAATTACATTTAAATAGATCACTGAATGTTATTCTTTGTGAAACTGAACTTTTCGTGTGACACAAACATTATAAATCAACACTTGGGAAACTTTTACTTTCTTAATCTATTGATACAAGGAATAAAGTATGAAAAATTTAAAAATCACATTGAAGAATGCAGAAAATCTTAAAAGTCACAGCATTGAAAGAAAAACAATATATTTGATACAACAATCATGGTCTGAAAATAAGTTTCTAAACACTGAATTTCAAATAATTATATTTGGCCAAGCACGGTGGCTCACGCCTGTAATCCCAGCACTTTGGGAGGCTGAGGCAGGTGGATCATGAGGTCAGGAGATCAACACCATCCTGGCTAACATGGTGAAACCCCATCTCTACTAAAAATACAAAAAATTAGCCAGGCGTGGTGGCACGCGCCTGTAGTCCCAGCTACTCGGGAGGCTGAGGCAGGAGAATCACTTGAACTCGGGAGCGGAGGTTACAGTGGGCCAAGATTGAGCCACTGCACTCCAGCTTGGGCAACAGAGCAAGACTCCATCTCAAAAAAAAAAAAAAAAAGAAAGAATTATATTTATTCTTACTATGGGCTAAGCACCACATTAAATACTTACAAATACAAAAAGGGATAAGTACAAATGAGAAAATCAAAGAATAGTAAGGTAAGTAAATTGTCTAAGTATATGCAGCTAATAAGGGGTAGCATCATGGTGGATCCCAAACCATCTGAGCCCACAGCCCAGCTCTTAGCCACTATACCGTGTTGCCCAAGATGTCACCAGAAATGGTTGTGGTGTGGGTTTATCAGTATAGCATAAAAGAACGACATCTATCTGAAGAGAAAAAGGTGCATCTAAATTCTCAGACATTTGTATGTAGCCAAATTATATGCTTTCTAGACTCTTTTAAATGACAAAAATAATTACTTCACGAGTACTATCAACTATTATCATTGTATTACAACTAACAAATTTTTATTCATAAATTTAACATGTATCCTGTTTTAATTTTACCCATACTGCTGTTTAAGCATTACTCCTCCTCCTGCTTTATTCTTCCATACACTATTATCTATTATATCAAACAGGTCTCTTGTCTACCCTCATAGAGTTTTTTCCCCCTTGCTTGTTAAGTTTTGTTTTAGGAATCAATATGAAAATGCAGTCTTTAAAGTCTTTTAAGATTTGTACAACAGCAACAAGAAACAGGAATACATTTGCATATGTTCTCCAAAATAAAAGTTGCATTTGACATGCAACACTTATTAAAACCTACAATTAAAAATATCCCAAGGCTGGGCCGGCGCGGTGGCTCACGCCTGTAATCCCAGCACTTTGGGAGGCCGAGGCGGATGGATCACAAGGTCAAGGGATAAGAGACCTTCCTGGCTAACACGGTGAAACCCCGTCTCTACTAAAAATACAAAAAAAAATTAGCCGGGCGTGGTGGCGGGCGCCTGTAGTCCCAGCTACTCGGGAGGCTGAGGCAGGAGAGTGGCATGAACCCGGGAGGCGGAGCTTGCAGTGAGCGGAGATCATGCCACTGCACTCCAGCCTAGGTGACACAGCGAGACTCCGTCTCAAAAAAAAAAAAGAAAAAGAAAAAATAATAAAAAAAAATTGTAAGGCTGGGCGCAGTGGCTCACGCCTGTAATCCCAGCACTTTGGGAGGCCGAGGCAGGCAGATCGCTTGAGGCCAGGAATTCGAGACCAGCCTGGCCAAGATGGTGAAACCCCGTCTCTACTAAAAATACAAAAAAATTAGCCAGGCGTGGTGGCGCGTGTCTGTAGTCCCAGCTACTAAGAAGGCTGAGGTAGAAGAATCGCTTGAACCCCGGAGACAGAGGTAAACCGAGATTGCACCACTGCACTCCAGCCTGGGTGACAGAGCGAGACCCTGTCTGAAAAAGAAAAAAAAAAAAAATCCTCTAGACCCCTCCCCCAAGCTGTATTTGCAGGATCCATTCAGAGTAGGTACAAAGAGCTGCTTGCTTTTTTTCTAATAATGTCCTAGAAATTACTCTATTCACATTTTACTAAAAAGAATTTATTCACAATCATCTAGAGTTGTATTTTTGTTGTTTTTTTTTTTTTTTTGAGACAGAGTCTCATTCTGTGGCCCAGGCTGGAGTGCAGTGGCACAATCTCGGCCCACTGCAGCCTCTATCCTCCGAGTTCAAGCGATTCTCCTGCCTCAGCCTCCCGAGTAGCTGGGATTACAGGCGCCTGCCACTGCACCCGGCTAATTTTTTGTATTTTTAGTAGAGACGGGGTTTCACCATCTTGGTCAGGCTGGTCTTGAACTCCTGACCTCATGGTCAACCCGCCTCAGCCTCCCAAAGTGCTGGGATTACAGGCGTGAGCCACTGCACCCAGTCTTTTTTTTTTTTTTTTTTTTGAGATGGAATTTCGCTCTTGTTTTCCAAGCTGGAGTGCAATGGTGCAATCTCAGCTCACTGCCTCCCTGGTTCAAGCAATTCTCCTGCCTCAGCCTCCCAAGTAGCTGGGATTACAGGCTTGCACCACCATGCCTGGCTAATTTTTTGTATTTTTAGTAGAAATGGGGTTTCACCATGTTAGCCAGGCTGGTCTCGAACTCCTGACCTCAGGTGATCCGCCCGCCTCAGCCTCCCAAAGTGCTGGGATTACAGGCATGAGCCACCACGCCTGGCCCATCTAGAGTTTTTAATTATAATATTAGTTCTCTAAAAATGCTATCACTTAAAAAAAATCTATCATAACATTCAAATGTTTGGCAAAAGCATGTGATCCCAGCATATTTCTTTGTATTCTTCCCCTTCCCCCTACCTTTTAAACACTTTTTATAAGTTCCTCATACTTTCTTCCATGGACAATTTTCAACAAGTCTAGTCAAACTTATAGAAGCAGAAATTAGAATGGAATCTCTGATGTTTAATGTTCTTATTACAACAGAAATAAAATATAATAAAACAAGCACAAATTCCACCTAACTGATATTTTTACTTGCCTTATCAAGAAAAATCAAGAAGCCCTGCGTTGCCTGTCTGTGAGTGGGCCCTGAAAAAATAGCTTGGGGGGAAGTAACTCTACAAAAATCTTGACTTACAGGTTTTAACAAATGTGCTGTCAAACGCAACTCTTACTTGCACAATAACATGCAGCTTTCTCTCTTTGGTGTCTGCCTTGCACTTTAAAAGCCCATGGAGGATGGAATTTTATTCTCTCAGTTAAGAGTCAACAAAACTATGATCATCGCTCCCTTTTCTTTTCTAGAATATTTCAATGTGTTCACTGCAGCAGATAAAGGCCTGATTAAAATAAAATAATTCACTATCGGCCGGGTGCGGTGGCTCACGCCTGTAATCCCAGCACTTTGGGAGGCCGAGGCGGGCGGATCACAAGGTCAGGAGATTGAGACCATCCTGGCTAACGCAGTGAAACCCCGTCTCTACTAAAAATACAAAAAAAATTAGCCGGGCGTAGTGGCAGGCGCCTGTAGTCCCAGCTACTCGGGAGGCTGAGCCAGGAGAATGGCGTGAACCCAGGAGGCGGAGCTTGCAGTGAGCAGATAACGCGCCACTGCACTCCAGCCTGGGCGACAGAGCAAGACTCCATCTCAAAAAAAAAAAAAAAAAAATTATTCACTATCTTACCCAGGCTATATATTGGATTTTTTTTTTTTTTTTTTTTTTTTTTGAGACAGTGTCTCACTCTGTCACCCAGGCTGGAATGCAGTGGCACAATCTCGGCTCACTGCAACCTCTGTCTCCTGGGTTCAAGCGATTCTCCTGCCTCAGCCTCCTGAATAGCTGGGATTACAGGCACCCACCACCATGCCTGGCTAATTTTTGTCTTTTTGGTAGAGACGGGGTTTCACCATGTTGGCCAGGCTGGTCTCGAACTTCTGACCTCAGGTGATCCGCCTCCCTCAGAGTGCTGGGATGACAGGCGTGAGCCACCGCGCTCAGCCTATATTGGATTTTTTAAATGTTCACATAAACTGAAACTTTGACCAGAGAATTTTTAAAAATCAAAATTGCTACTTTAAAATTTTTAAGTAGTATCTGTTCAAATAATGTGACTTTAAAAAGAATATTCATAGATTTTAATATAGGAAAAATATAGGAAAAATCTTGGCTAATTTTAAATTGATACAGTTTATAATCTAGAGATAATACTGATTAAACAAATATCCATTTCATAATAATCAACCTTAATTGTCACTAAGACTGATGCGGAAGGATTGAATAGTTTAAAAATAAAACAAAACAAAACAAGAAAAGACTCTGAGCAGAGAATCAGAAAGTTAAGAAAACTCATCCTGATCCTGACTAAAGTCAGTACAAAATGGCCATAAAGAGCACTTGGATAAGAAAATTAACTTTCTCAACAACATGAGCAGCAAGGAGCTTGGAAATGAGATACTGTATGGAAAAATAAAAGCTCTTCAGCTTGCTGCACTAGACAAATGAAATCACAGCTGTTCAGCCAAGGCCCTAACAATGATGATGATGATAATCATAAACAACATCAGCATCACTTTATTGAGCCGTTGCACCAGGCACTATGCTGCCTTATCTACATGGTGAAGACTATGAATAACCCCATTTTACAGATATGGAAACCAAGGCACAGGGAAGTTAAGCAGCTTCTTTAGGGACACAGATTTAGTAAGTGGCAAAGTCATAATTAGAATTCATGTAGTCTGGTTGCAAAGGCCACACTCATCATTTCTACACTTTATTCACTGTCCTCTCCAGCTGTGAGAAGTAGAACCCCAATGAGAATTTAAGACTTAGTTGGTGGATTCATGATTGAAAGCTATGAGAAGATTCTATATAATGAATGACATCTTCCGCAACATCCTTACAGTTGTGTGACAGTTTCTCAAGGTTCTTTCTTATAATATCGCCTCTGAATGCAGGTGACAAATGTGAATGTGAAGTCCTACTCCTGTGGACTCACATGCACTTCAAAATAAATTGATTACAAAATCCCCGTAGTAGCTGACTAGTTAACATAAGGCTGATGGCCACAAGGTAATGTAAAGGGAAATATCTACCCCAAGTGAGTGACTTGGTTTTTATTATTATTTATTTATTCTTTTTAGAAATGGGTTCTTCCTTGGCTACCCAAGCTGGAGTGCAGTGGCATAGCCAAAGCTTACTGTATCCTCAAGCTCCTGGGCTCAAGCAATTCTCCTACCTCAGCCTCCCAAGTAGCTGGGATTATAGGTTAGTACCACCATGCTTGGCTAATTTTATTTTTTGTAGAGACAGGGTCTCGTAATGTTGCCCAGGCTGGTCTTGAATTCCTGGACTGAAGCAGTTCTCTAATCTCAGCCTCCCGGCTAGGATCCTTCCTTCTGAAGACAATTAGATAGGCTAGTTGTGAGGACAACCCCTAGTTTGAATGAAGTCATGTCATCAGGACAGCTAGGTAAGGAGAGAGGACAGACCAAGTGCATCCAATAGTAGTACCAAGTCATTAAAATACAAGTTAAAAAGAAGAGGTGGTCAGAATACATCCTATTCTATCCCTCAAGAAATTAGCATTCACTCATACAAAAGACAGTTCCACTAACCGAGAGTCTCAAAGTTACTGGAAAACAGAGGTTGTGTAAAAGTAAATGGTGACGAGTGGGAACATAACTTGCCATCATGCAGTAATTAACAGACTGTGTTCCTTACAACCCTAGAGTGTCACGGGGATATCCCTTAGTGAAAAGGTCCTCTAGTCCCTTTATGTAGATATCTGTTTTATATTTGTAAGATTCTGAGTAAGTTTATCTGACAGAAAGGGCACTGGTACTTTTTAAGAAGGTTATAACCACCACTTTACCATATTTTCCAACTCTGTAGGGATACTGTTTGGCTTGTTCATTAGATCTAAAAACACCAGATATAAAAATGTTATCTGGCTAGGTGTGGTGGCTTATGCCTGTTACCCCAGCACTTTGGGAAGCTGAGGTAGGAGGATTGCTTGAGGCCAGATGTGCAAGACCAGCCTGGACAACATAGCAAGACTCCAATCTATATTAAAAAAAAAACAAAAAACATTTTTTTGTGTCAGGGTCAGGGTCTCCTTCTGTCACCCATGTCAGAGTGCAGTGGTGTGATCTTGGCTCACTGCAACCTCTGCCTCCCAGGCTCAAGTGATCCTCCCAACCTCAGCCTCTTGAGTAGCTGGGAATACAGGCACATGTCACTGTGCCCTGCTAAGTTTTGTACTTTTTGTAGAGATGGGGTTTTGCCATGTTGGCCAGGCTCAACTCTTGAACCTTGGGTTTTGAATTCTTGGGCTCAAGCGATCTGCCCACCTTTGCCTCCCAAAGTGCTAGGATTACAGACATGAGCCACTCTGCCTGGCCTACAAAAACCTTTAAAAAAATCTTTTCTACCAGTTGTTACAGTGAGAACAAATAATTACACAAAAATTATTTGAAAGGCAACTACCTGCCAAAAAATGTTAGATACTTGCTCTGAACTAAAATAAACATAGTATTACTTACATACACACCACTGTTTAACTACAGCATGCTAACAATCGTATTATCAAGTACCAAAGAAAAAATACAAATTCAATTTCTACCAAAATATTTTCATTAAAATCAAAACCCAACTTTTCTGTTTCTATTTTGATTCCTAACCCTACCAAAGCAATATAAACCGAGCAGTTATTAAGGTTGTCTCCTTAATTAGTGACCTGGTTCTACCTGATGTGGCCTTATATAAAGAGACTGTGTTATATGGAAAAGGTCAGATCTTATGAACTTAACTCACCAAAATGATTTGAAGGAAGACCTCATATTGTCGTATGTTATATAGCGCTTCTTTTAACATATATGGCTGAAGTTCGGCCCTCATGAGTGGGTCGTTGGCTGCCTTCTCAAGGATGGCTGTGTAGCGGTATACCTGGCTCCGGGCAGTCTCAAGCTGGGAATCAATATGCTGCATGGTGGCTGGGATTGCTACATGGAGAACAGCTGGCACTGTTTGTAAGCATATAAAAAGGTAGCCATAAAAGAGACTGAAAACAATTAAGGAGAAGAAGCCTAGAAAGTAGTTACATTTTAAGCATTAAGTTAGGGATTTTTTCCCCAATCAAATTAGTAATAAAGAGGCATGTGTTACTTGGGTCCCACAACATAAAGAAAAGAATCTAGGCGGGGGGCGGTGGCTCACGCCTGCAATCCTAGCACTTTGGGAGGCCGAGGCGGGCAGATCACGAGGTCAAGAGATCGAGACCATCCTGGCCAACATGGTGAAACCCTGTCTCTACTAAAAACACAAAAATTAGCTGAGCGTGGTGGCACGCGCCTGTAATCCCAGCACAGGAGAATTACTTGAACCCGGGAGGCGGAGGTTGCAGTGAGCTGAGATCACGCCACTGCACTCCAATCTGGGCGACAAAGGCGAAACTCCATCTCAAAAAAAAAAAAAAAAAAAAAAGAATCTAAAACAAGTTCAAACAAAAGATATTATCAGAATGATAACCCAGTTATAGTAGGTCAGCTTTTGCCACTAAATATAGAAGAGTTTAGAGAATCGGCAGAGTTTGGTATTATGTGTTGTTAACCACGTGCTTCCAGAAAAGCCACTGACCCTTCCTTTTGTATATCTTCTTTTCTAGTTATTTAAACAACAACAACAAAAAGGAATGTTTGTTAAGAAACTCATCTGGATGGTGAAAAATGACAGAATAGTCTAGCAAGGAAGGGCCATTTATGAAAATGGAAATTTGACTTTTTAGAAGTTTTTAAAAGAGAAAAAATTACCCTTTTATACTAGATTAGTGATTTGGTGAAAGACAATAACACCTTATCAGTGGGCCTACGGGAGTACTAAATTTCATAAGGAAGTTACTTCCACTGGTAGGTACTTTATTAAATATTTCATAAGTACTTTCAAACTTATAAAGAATGCATTAAGTATATAACCACAAAGTAGATGCCCCCGAATTTAGAGATCTGAAATATCTCCTTGTGGTTCTTTTCATTCCATTAACTGCACCAAGAACTGTTTTCAGGAAGATTTTTATTTTTTAAATAACTAAATTGTACTCCCTTTTGATTACTGACTTGCAGTAATGAACACAAAGTCCCGCTGAACTGGGAGGTTAGCTTTGAGCAGGACCCTTCATTGCTTTCACTGATTCACTTTCTCCTACTAGCTTCATGGTACATAAAATGTAAAGTCTTGCCCCAGCAAAAGTAAAAATCACTACACATTATAAACAGTAGTTATTCTTAAGGAAACAGTAAAAAAATGCAAATCTTAAATTTAAGAATGCCAGTGGTGTGTTATTATTCTCCTCACTGTGCAAGTTAAATTTTAAACATACATAACCTTTAGAATTAACCTAATGATATACCTACAATCATCAATGCCTTCTCCTCCTTTTCCACAGTCTCTGTTAAATAAACGAATTCCAGTAACAATCATGGTGAGTTCTTTCAGCTGGCGTTCTTTGTCCTTCTTAGAAAGAGTTAGAAATGTCCCAAGCTCTGCCTGAGGGAAAACACTTTGTAGAGCAGCTAAAATAAACCAGAAAAAAAAAGGAAAACAAAATGATAGAATAAAGATATCAGAAGTTAAATAAGGTTTTTCTTTAGCAGCAAATTAAGGGTCTGAGTTACTTATATGATTCTTTAAATTACTGATACCTGATTATAGAATACATAATAAAATTTATCACACATCAAAGCTGGATTACTGAGAGTTATGCCATTGCCTCATGTCCATTTTTAATAATCAAGCATCCAGCAGTAACTTTTTGGCAATGGGCATGAAAACAAACTTTCTAATTAGGGATCTGAGCCAAAAAATGGATGCTTTAAAATAATTATGGAAGAAAGCCATAGGAGAGCTAGACATTTTTCCTAGTCCTCATTTTAAAGGATGAAAGAGGGCAAAGATTTCCTAAGGATAAAACGGTGCCCCTTTCCATCCATTTTAAATGACAGACTCAATTTCTTTCATCAATATGGAATATCCCTTTCCAGCTTTTCCATTTACTCAATCAACCTGGTACCCTCAATCCTACTATCAATGTTTCTCTAACGAGGTGTAATAGGTGCCTAGATATGTGCAGCTCTAGGAAAATTAGCGATATTTCACCTTCTAGAGGTGCTACTTGAGTTTTAGAACGGATACACAGTGTAAAAGGAGACTGGGTACATTTTAACTCATTTGTGCTGATTTTTTTTTTTTTCAGATAAAAAGGGAACTTCAATCTTTGTCACTTCCAATTTAACATATTTTATAAAATACAATAATCATATATTTTCACTTATGAAATGGAAATTGGTTATACTTTTTACCTGTTACCTCTCTGACAGTCTTGATGTCTGTAGGGGATCCAAGGCCAGAGCGGAGTAACACATAGCTAATAATCTTCCGGTAGAGGCTTTCCAATTCTTCTTTAGCACATGCTCTGTTATCTGTAATTTCTCTGGTAACAGAGCCTAATCTAGACTCTAGGACCCGGTGATGTTCTTCGAGAAATTCCACTAAAATTGCCAAATAACAATGTTCTATATATTTAATTTTTAGAATTCTTCTCACATAAGAACTAGAGAAAAACCGGATTGGATATGGCAATTCTACTTCAGGAAAACAAGTAATTTCTTAAGCTGTAATAATGAAATAAAAAACAGTGGCCAGCATGTAGCCTCAAGACAAAAATCCAGTAGGGAAGATTTATTACAGTGACTTAAATGGAATACTTTGTCAAAACACCTAAGACTTTAAACAGCCAAACTAAACAGGAGATATCAGAAAAGGCTAAAACCTCCCAATTAAGCAGAAAATAAAAAAGACCATTTCTACAACATATATATTATATATTTTAATTTTAATACTATATGAAAAAATAAATATATACATATTATATATTTATGCTATATGTAAGCACATGTAGTATACTATACATAAGCATATATAGTAGCAGAAATATATACGTAGTACATATGTTCCTTTCAGTTATGTGTATTTTTATTTCAGTTCTAGATAAATTTCCTCTGAAAAGCATTATTGATAATATGATGTTGCATGGAGAACTGTATCCCTCCTCATTCCTCCTGTGATATGCTGAGGGATAGGCTTCACTTTGGCAGGACACAATGTTCACTGAGTTGTTGCAAGTACAATTCTGCAATGACTCTATAAGACAACCCATTTTACTATTACAAGGGCAATAATTAACATATCCACCACGCACAGTTTATACCTATACTCTTGCCACAAAACCAACTGAGAACTTTTTGCAAATTAAAAATATATTTAAATAACAAATTTAAAAATCTATAGGTTAAATTTTATTATATGACTTTTTTTTGCTTTAAAATTTCACTATTAAGCAAAAACGCAAGATACATACTTTTACATAGGTAGCATAACTGAAACTAATAAAGAGAAAAATCACCAAATTGTTAATAATGATTGTACTATATAGTAGAGGTAGAGGTAGTCCACAGAGAAATAGACTTGTTTTATATAGCAGGGGCAGAGGCAGTCCATAGAGAATTACATTTTCCTTTTTCTTTTGTTTCCAACTTGTCTTTGATGTATGCATTAAATTATTTACATAATGAGCCAGGCGTGGTGGCTCACACTGATAATCCCAGCACTTTGAGAGTCCAAGGCGCAGACAGATCACTTGAGGCCTGGATTTCAACACCAGCCTGGGCAACATGGCGAAATCCTGTCTCTGCTAAGAATACAAAAATTAGCTGGGCATAGTGGCACACACCTATAGTCCCAGCTACTCGGGAGGCTGAGGTGGGAGAATTGCTTCAGCCTGGGAGTCAGAGATTGCAGTGATGTGTGGATCGTGCCACTGCACTCCCGCCTGGGTGACAGAGCAAGACTCTGTCTCAAAAGAAAAAAAAAAATTTACGTATGGAAAAGCTTTCTAAACTTACACTCCCCATCGTTCATTTTTGAATAGTTACATAATGTAGGTAATTATAATGAGATAATAACATAAACCAGGAACAAGAAAATCTACAAATTAAAAACTTTTAACTTCAATGGGCTGGTTGTTTGAATTCCTAATTATTATGTATTAGTGCCATAAAGGTTAAAAGACAATAGACTTGGAAACAATAATTATGAGCATAATAATTGGAATTCACTTTTAACACTCACAAAGGCCAATGGTTTTTTTTTTTCATTTAGCATTTCTAACATTGTTATATTTCTCAAAGTTGATTGCCAAAAATTAAATTGTTAAATTGATTAAACTATTAAATTCATTGTCAACCAAATGAAGCCCTTCTTAGCTGAAATACAGTATGAAATTTTTTAAGTATAAAAATAGGTAGTATACATTACCTCGATTTGTATAATTCATATCAAAGTAGACTTGCATCTTAATAGTGTCCAGGGATGGATTTTTAGTATCCAATAGCCGAGTCATACAAAGCTAGAAAAGAATGTCCCATGAATACTTCTAGTTATAGTTTTTGAGACAGTCAAGTATTTCCTAAAGTTATTTTCAAAAATAAGGGAAAAGCAGTGGTTCCTGATATTGATTCACCAGTAAACCCTTTTATTATTTTTTTTTCTCCTTGAGGACTTCAGGCTTTATAGTTTATTTAACCAATAACTTTTTTTTATTTTTATAGATTTAGGGGGTACAAGTGTCATTTTGTTACATGGATATATTGCGTGTAGTGGTGAAGCCTGGGCTTTTAGGGCAGCTAACACCTGAATAGTGGACATTGTACCCATTAAGTGATTTCTCATCCCTCACTCCCCTCTCACCCTCCCAAGTCTCCAATATCTACTGTTCCACTCTCTACGTCCCTGGGTACATATTATTGAGCTCCCACTTATAAGTGAGAACATGTGGTATTTTACTTTCTGAGTTATTTCACTTAAGATAGTAGCCTCCAGTTCCATCCATGTTGCCACAAGACATGATTTCATTATTTTTTATGGCTCAATAGAACTCCATTGTGTGTATGTGTGAATACATTTTCTTTATCCAATCATCTGTTGATGGACACTTATGTTGATTCCATATCTTTACTACCAATAACATTTGTTAAGTAATAAGTTATTTCCCTTGAGTTAACCAATAATCATCATGCCCAGGTGCCTAGTAGTCTAGTTGAAGGCAAGAAACCTGATGTTTTGGTTAGTTTCTAGTCTTAATGTGGGTAAATGTTCCACAAAGCTTATATTCCAGTCTAAAACTCTTCTAGAGTTCCTCATTACTATTTATTTGTGCCTTGAACAACACTCCTCATTTTATTTTATAAAAAGCTGCTGCAGCTGGTGCGGTGGTTCACACCCGTAATCCCAGAACTTTGGGAGGCGGAGGTTGGCAGATCACCCGAAGTCAGGAGTTCGAGACTAGCCTGGTCAACATGGTGAAACCCGCCTCTACTAAAAATACAACAATTAGCCAGGCATGGTGGCACACACCTGTAGTCCCAGCTACTTGGGAGGCTAAGACAGGAGAATCGCTTGAGAATCTGGGAGGTGGACATGGCAATGAGCCAAGATCATGCCGCCACACTCCAGCTTGAGGGACAGAGCAAGACTCTGTCTCAAAAAATAAAATAGAATTAAATTAAATTAAATTAAAATTAAAAAGCTGCTGCAACTACCCCCCTCTCTTCACAAAATTTCTCTGGTTCTACCCTTGATATTTCTTTTCCTGGTCTGTTTTCTCCTATGAGCCCCCATATAGATGGCTCATTCCCTTCTCTGCCTTGCCTCTTTAGACTGAATATCAACCTCAGTTTTTCTTTCCTTCTCTCATCTCTACTCATCACCTCCCTCCCCCACTTCCTTCACTGCTCACCCTGTAGGCTGAATATACTGCAGCTGGCAGGCACTTGGCAGCATCACTCTCAACCCATCTCCCTGAGCACCAGCCTTGCTTTCCTGGGAGGAGGGAGGGGAGAATGCAAGACTGAGGATTGTACACTGTGTCTTTGCAGAAGCCTGTGCACCTGGATCCCTCCACATAGAGAAGTACTGTTCTAAAATGCACACTTAAAAAAATAGCTCATCCACGTGATTTTTAGTTGAGAAAAAAATTGTCACTTGAATATAACATACGTTGTTAGTTTATGTACCTGTCATATTAAAAGTATATTGACTTGATTCTTTCCAACTTAGTTGAGTTGGGGGATTGGGGGGAATGGAAAACTCTTCTTGGGTCATGACAAGGAGAACAACTTATTTTCTGCCCCTCCTTGATTCTCTTCCATGGCTTTCCAATAAAATTTCTGACTGTCACAATCACTTCCCCTATTGCTAAGAACAAGCTTTATACCACCTTTTCTCTGCATCCTCACCAATATCTGTTATGTTTTTACTTTTTAAAGACATTCTAACTGGTGTAAGATTGTATCTCATTGTCAGAATAGAAAATCCAGACATAAAGCCACATACCTGCAGTCGGGTGATCTTTGACAAAGTCAATAGAAACATACACTGGAGAAATGACATCCTATTCAATAAATGGTGCTGGGAAAATTGGATTACCACATGCAGAAGAATGAAACCGATCCCAATGTCTCACCATATACAAAAATTAACAACTCAAGATTGATTAAAGACTTAAATGTAAGACCTGAAACTATAAAAATAACAGAAAAAAACCTGGGGCTGGACATTGGCCTACGCAAAGAATTCATGACTTAAAAGTAAATGCAACAGAAATAGACAAATTGGATGTAAATAAACTAAAAAGCTTCTACACATCAAAATGAATAATCAACAGAGTGAAAAGACAACCTGCAGAATGGGAGAAAATATGTACAAACTATGCATCTGACAAAGGACTAATATTCAGGATCTACGAGGGACTCAAACAACTCGACAACAACAAATAACCCCATTATAAAGTGGGCAAAGGCCATGAATAGACATTTTTCAAAAGAAGACATACAGATGGCCAAAAAGCATGAAAAAAATGTTCAACATCACTCAGCATTAGAGAAATGCAAATTAATTTAGTTCTATTTAACTTCACAGTATATGACAAACCAGTTAATGTTTGCAATGTGAGAGATTAATAACAAGGTTTCACCAAAATACTGTAGCAGATGCTGCTACCTGCCCAATTTCCCTGCCCTTCCTTCCTTCCTAACAGAGCCTCAATTTGGACTGGGGCAAGGATTTATTCATCTAAGAAAGAAAAAAGAAGTGAATGTCCCTGGGTCACTTACAATATCATTCTGGTCAATAAATGTAAGTAGATGGGAGGGATTCTGGGAAAATTATTTTCTGGATAGAAGGTGATAGACCCAATTGGCACACATTTTTTGCCCTTTGTCTTTCCCCCTTCTTTCTGCCTAGAGGTAGGGTAGCTATCTTTTGACCACCAGATGACCATATTGCAAGGATGATGTGCCCCAGGAAGCCAGGAAGAATGGTCTATGTCTCTCCAGACTTTGTGTTATGAGAAAAATACCTCATGTGTACTATTATTCTGTGGGCTTTTGTTTCATGCAGCTGAAGGCAATAATGACTAATACAAATATTGTATTTACAACAGAGAATAAGTAATTGCAAATTTGAGGACTGTTGGGTAATCACCTTAACAAGATTCTGCACATCACTTTTCATGAGGGTTCTATCCATGTTAAAGCCATTACTTGGATTCAGGACAACAGCTTTCACCTGGAAAAAAGTAGAAACGAGTCCATTAAGTAGGAAAGAATCCATTAAGCAATTTTATTTCACATTATTAGTTTAATATATTTCCATTTTTTAAACAACTACCTCTTGATTACGTTGGGGTTGGTTTTTCAACTATTTTTCTTATTACTGAACTCATCAGTACCCTTGTTAGAGGTTGAAGAAAGGAAGCGACAAACATCAAACTTGAATATGGTGCTAGAAAAGTTATATGGGGAAATAAGTTGAAAGCAATGGCTAGGTTTTCAATTGGGAAACTATGGTATATTTTACTGTGTTTTTATTGTGTATTGTTAACCAAAAGCAAGAACAGAGAAACCACAGCAACGAGTAATTTTTAACAACGGCAAACAAAAATACACGTCAAAAAATTCCCACACAGGAGAACATTACTGATGTTTCCAAAACTCATCAAGGTCTTCTAAATGTCTCTATAAATTTAGAACTCACATGCTCTATAAACTTTTTAAAAATGTTTTCACTAACTTGTCCAATTATCTCGTTACGTTTCAACTGAAAAACATTTATGAAATCCTCACAGAATTTAAAGGGGAAAATGGACACCACATCTTAAAAAACCTCTTAATAAAGTTGTAATCACAAAAATATTTCTTCTTACCATAAAAGCAATCAGAGTTTCAGAAACAATCTCTCCATGGGCTGCACATTCTTGTCCTATTTCTCGTATAATACTCCTTATAACACTTTCGGCCTGAGTTGGAGGCATTCTGCCTAAATAAAACAACAATTTTTTTTTTAAAAAACTTGGTTTTATGCAAATTTATTTTTTTCCTCTTTTGATTTCTGCAATATTGTATTTGTAAAGAGTCATAATATAATCTATTAGCTTATTAGCATTTTTATTAGTATCTAGGCCTCTCCTGTTTTTCATTATTTTTAAAAATGAAGGACTTTATTGAAGACAGACAACGATTGGGATTTCAAATAATTGAAACATTTGATAAATAACATTTTCAATTATTTAAATTATGGTCACTAAACATATATTCCTATCATGATATTCTTAATTTAAAAAAAAAAAAAAGGCTAAGCAGGCTGGGCGCGATGGCTCACGCCTGTAATCCCAGCACTTTGGGAGGCCAAGGCAGGCGAATCACCTGAGGTCGGGAGTTCGAGACCAGCCTGACCAACTTGGAGAAACCTCGTCTCTACTAAAAATACAAAATTAGCCGGGAGCGGTGGCACACGCCTGTAATCCCAGCTACTTGGGAGGCTGAGGCAGGAGAATCGTTTGAACTCGGGAGGCGGAGGTTGCGGTGCCACTGCACTCCAGCCTGGCAACAAGAGCGAAACAGCGTCTCAAAAAAAAAAAAAAAAAAAAAAGGCTAAGCAGTATTTGTAGGGGAGGGAGGTAAAATCAATGAGAAACCCAAGAGTACAGCTTGAAAGAGGAAATGCTTATTCCACCACATTCATTAAATGACCCTTCGTAACTGTACTAGAATCTTGGAAAACAATTCTTGCTCAGATCATTAAAATGATCTTTTCCGCACATCTAAAATAGAGTTCAGACGCTCCATAAAAGACATAAAAGCAAAAACCAAAACATAAGAGTTATGCATCATGGAAAAAAATGAACTTCCGGTTATTAATTCCACTTATAAGGAAAAAGTGGTAGGTTTTGATCGAGTTTTCTGATTTTCCTGAATATTGGTAACTAAGCACAACGGAAGTTGGCATGTAGAGTACAACAAAGGCAATATCAGGTAGATAAAGCCAACTCCTCAGCATTATTAGCTTTCCGATGCATGGGTACGAAGCACTAGGCATTTTGTCCAGTGAAACCAGATTGACTGGATTCCATCGTGACCCGACCACTGTCTAGCTGTGAGACCTTGGGCACTTGCTTCACTTCTTTCCAGAGGTGTGAGGACTAAATTAGTCCTATGTATTTAGTGGTTACAACAGTGCGCGGCTTAAGGGAATCGCTTAAAACAGGTTAGAATCAGTACTCCAAGATCGCAGGCAGCGCATACGCAAGTGCCAGTCAGTGGGAGAGTCCGTCCCGCTCCGGATCTGTGTGCGCATGCGCGCCGCTGCTGGGTCGCTAGGGACGCGGCTCAGCACCTTCCCCGCACCCACCCTCCAATTACTAAGTCTCCCGGGGTCCGGCTTCTGGGGTAGCCAGTGGAGCGGAACAGAAGTGGGAGGCCTCACGCACCCGCGCAATGGCTAGAGGGCAGCCCTGCAGCCCTGGGGTGGCGCCTCCGGCAGGAATGCACCGCTGTTCCAGCTCTGCGGCGGCGCAGCCTAAAGGATCGAGACTGAGAGCTGAGTCTCGACGAGGCAGGACGCGGTCCTTCAGCTGCCCGGGCTCCGCGAGGCGCCCCACGCCCGCCGCCTGGCGGGGTACGCCTCCGGGTCAAGGGCGCGGAGCCCCGAGTAGGCTGACCTGGATCGGAATCGACAGCATGAGCCGTGTCTGTCTGCTTCTGTCTTGGGGCCCTCACCGCGACAGTCGGGGCAGTTGGGCGCTCGTAGCAACCGCTGCGTAACCATGGAGATGGAAGGCTCCGAACCAGAGGGGGCGGGGCCAGGTGGGGGTGGGGCGGGGTCCCACTTTGAGGGTCTTTCCCCCAAAAGATGGGCTGGAAAAACTTTAAAAACAAAGGAATTTCAGGCAGAGACATCTTAACCTCCGTGGTTAAGACTGTGAAACATAAGTTCTCGTAAATAAGGATATTAACTTGCTAGCGTGGGAACGATGAGGCGGCTTTGAAAACGGGGTGGGGGAGAGGGAGGAGCCAGTTGGAGAGGCTGGGAAAACGGAAGGGCTGTATCCTGGGCAAATAGAGTTCTTGTAAAATATGTAGTTTTAAAAAACAAAAGTAAAAAGTATCGAGGTTTTATTTCATGTCCCGTTGTTCAAAGGAAGTCTGTAACAGAACGCTCCAAGATGCCCAAAGAGAAAACTGCTCATTCAAGAAGCACATGATAAGAACACATTAGTGTCCGAGTCAAAATAATGAGGTTCTATCCCTTAACGATAATATCGTTAGGCCCACCTTCAGACGTGAAAGTGTGAGAAAGGATTAAATATTCATTAGAAGGAGAACATCAAACAACAAGGTTTTATTTTTAAACAGTAATTTTTCTCAAACTGCAAACAAATATGCAGAATATGCTTTGCTTAAGGACATTCCCTGATCACTAGGAAATGAATCAACACAAAAACTCAAGAATACACATCATAAGATAACACAGTTTTATTTCCGCCTTCTAGAAAATGTTCCCGGAATGTGGATGAAGCTTGTGTAAAAACAGATGTTCAGAGTAACAAGATTTATAATAGCACAACCTTAGAAATCTAAACACGATATTTAAGTAAAATCTCAGGCAGGTATTTAAAATTATGTTAACAAAAACCTTATGTTTGTCTTATATTTTTTAAAAGTCAAATGCAAAATTTTTATCTAATATGACTTAAACTATACTGACATACATATAATGCACAAAAAGTGTATGTCAATTTTTCAAAATCACAGCAAGCAATTAGATCTAAGGATGGAATTATAGGTAAATTACTTTTATTTCTTTATACTTTTCTGTTTTTTCTGGATTTTTCCATAATGAATATATATTGTCTTATGACCTATAAAACAAAATTTAAAAATACCAGGGAGATGAGACTGGCTATTTGTAGAGAATGAGCCCAATTTAGATATACAAATATACTATAAGTATACAAGGTAAAGCAACCAAAGGAAGGTGAGATAGCAAAATTTTAACAGTGGTTGTAACTTTGTAATGGCTTATGGCTGATTTGTCTTCTTTATACTTTAAGATAGCTACCAAAACGTCTTCCATGAGCATATATTATATATTAGAACATTAAATATTTTTTAAGATGGTAAGAATAATACCATCATATTAAGTATAGTTTTAAACTAATGGACAAATCCTGGCACAAATACTCCCTGAGTATGTTTGATAATTCCTACTTAATGTCAATGTTTTCTTCTCTTTTTATTACTAATTTAACCCTGTGTTGGGAATGACAGTGTTCTCTTTAAAAAAAAAATCTCTCAACCTCTTCCTCAGTGAGAGTGGCCTGTGACATGGTCTGGCCAATGAGATGTAAGTATAATCACTGGATGAGGTGTCAGGGAAAGCACTTCCATTTTATGTCTATTGTCTTTCCTTTTCTTTCTACTTGAAAGGAGAATATGCTGGCTGAAGCTCCAGCAGCCTTGTTGTGAACATAAACATGAGGGTCACACCTTAAGGACGGTGGAACAAAAATGAAAAAGGAACCTGAGTTCCCGGTAATGTCATGGAACAGCCCTATCAGCTTCTTGACTGGCTATCTCCATCCAGACTTTGCATGAGAGAAGATAAACCCCTATTTTATTAAGCTACTGTTATTTGGGTTTTCCGCTACATTCAACCAAACTGAATCCCTGACTGCAACAATGGGTATGACTTTGGAAGTATTATTTAGCGTTTTGTGCTACATTGAATTATTCTCCCTAATCCTTCATGCCTCTTAGCATCCATACCTTTGTCATGGACTTTGGTGGAGTATACTTCCCCAATCCTTGATTTTGAATTTAGCTATGTGACTTGCTTTGGCCAAAGTGTTGTGGTGAAGCAACAGTGTGCCAAATCAGATCCAAGGTCTTAAGAGACCCCATATTTCTGCTTTCTCTCTTGTGCCTGTATCATTGCCATGAGAAGTACATACCCTAGCAAGCTCTTTGGTCCCAGAATGACATGCATATGGCACAGAATTGCCTGAACCAATCTTTTAGTAAGATGCAGAGATGCCCGCCTGAGGCCCAGCCTAGATCAGCCAAACTCCAGTCAACCTGTAGACGTGTGATAATGAATGAGTATTGTTTTAAACCACTGAGTTTTGGAGTGGCTTATTATACAGTATAAGTGTGGAAAGAGTTCATTTATAAACCTTTCAGTGATTTAAATTTCTCATTTATAAAACAGAGAAAACAATAGTATCTATCTCATGGAGTTGTGAGAATAAAATGAGATAGCCCTCATGAAGCACTTAGCACAGCATCTGACATAGATAAAAGGATTCATAAATTTTAGATACTAGTATTTTATGACCTTTATCATGGTTATTATTGACAATATCAACTATGACAATATATTTTATACTCCCATGGTTTATTGGACTTCTAGTCTTTGTAGAACTAATTGTTCCTAGTTTTAACATGGCAGCAATGGCATTTAATTAAAGAACATGGAGGAACCAGACAGAGTGCATCCAGAGAATGATAAGAAAAATTTTGTCAGAATAAGATAGAGAGAATTGGATATATTTACCTTAAGAAAAAGAAGGTATGAGAACTCTTCTCAGTTTTGTTAAAAGAGAAACCAAGCTTTATGTTGTTTCAGAACACGAGATTACAAATCTACATAAAACAGTCTTAAAATAGAATTGTGATGGAAGTCATCCTAGAAGAAGTGAACCTCATTTTATCAAATGTTTTTTATCTAAAAGCTAAAAGATTGCCTTTAAGAATATTGTAGAATTAATTTCTTCTGATTAAGTGGCTTTAATATGTCACAAACTGTTCAACTTTTAAAGAGAGAGTTAAATATTTTTCCTTTTCCTAAGGCTTTAAGAGGTTTTAAGCTCAAATGGGTTGAGTTCTTAGCATGTTTAATAATTTTTTATTGAGCCGGGCATGGTGGCTCACGCCTGTAATCCCAGCACTTTGGGAGGCTGAGGTGAGTGGATCGCCTGAGGTCAGGAGTTTGAGACCAGCCTGGCCAACATAGTGAAACACCATCTCCACTAAAAATTCAAAAAATTAGCTGGGCGTGGTGGCGGGCACCTGTTATCCCAGCTGCTTGGGAGGCTAAGGCAGGAGAATTGCTTGAACCCGGGAGGTGGAGGTTGCAGTGAGCCAAGAGATCGTGCCATTGCACACCAGCTTGGACAACAAGAGCGAAACTCCATCTCAAAAACAAACAACAACAAAAAATAATTATTTTTTATTGACTACTGGACGTTGAAATTGCATCCTTGTTGAGTGTCTGAATTGTCCCCCTTTGGGAAGGGTTGTGCTTTTTTTTTCAGCCAGTTATTTGTGAATGAGTTTGATTCATTTGAGGACTGTTTTTAAGCTTTATTAGGGTAGGTCTAGAGTAGTCTTCATTCCAGGAATAATTTGGCCCTACTACTAATTAATAACTGCTCAGAGGTCTTCAGTGAATTCCTTGGTTTTCACTGAGGACTCTTCACTCTGGCTAGTCAGAGCTCAAATGTCATCTCATCCTCTGTGAGCTCTAAGAATTATTTAGCTTATACTCCCTGGTCATTCTGTACTTCACTGCGTGGATTATCAATTCATACATGAACAGCCAAGTACTTAGCAAAGTCTCAGATTTATGAGTTTTTAAATTCTATTTATTTATTTATTTATTTATTTATTTATTTATTCATATAGCTTCATCCTTTCCAAAACTCTGCCCTTCAATTTCCACATCTGTGAACTCTGATCTCTGTCTCCTCAACTCAATAAAGTCCCTAGACAGTGGGTTTACCTTTCTATGCCCAGGATCTGGAAACTGCCTCCAGGCAGAAATTTGGGGGCAATAATAGCAAACAGTTGTTTTATATATTTTGCCTAGTTTTCTAGTTGTGGCAGGAAGTTAAGTCCAATCCTTGTTATTCCATCATGGTCAGAAGTGGAACCTTGGGTAACCTTGGAGAGAGGCTAATAGGAAATAATCATCTGGGAGGGTAGAAGAGTGGGCTTACTAGAAAATTTCAGTAACTTTCAGTAATTACTGGGAAGTAATGAATGTGCATCTGAGTGTCAGGATCATGAATTTAAAGTGAAAGCGTTTGCCATGTTAAGTGCTTTTCTCTGGAAATTATTCAGCAGCTCAGGAGCAAGCATGATCTTGAAGAATAAATGATTGGCTTGACCAGGAACTAGTGTATTGCCAGACTAGCATTATCATGCTAGACCATGAATTTAAACCAATGTAGAGCAACAAAAGCAATTTACCAGTTTTTTTGTTTCTTTGTTTGTTGTGAGACAGAGTCTCACTCCGTCACCCAGGCTAGCGTGCAGTGGCACAATCTCAGCTCACTGCAACCTCTGCCTCCTAGGTTCAAGTGATTCTCTTGCCTCAGCCTCCCGAGTAGCTGGGACTACAGGCATGTGCTACCACGCCCAGCTAATTTTTGTATTTTTAGTAGAGACAGGGTTTCACCATGTTGGCCAGGCTGGTCTTGAACTCCTAACATCAAGTGATCTGCCCGCCTTGGCCTCCCAAAGTGCTGGGATTACAGGAATGAGCCACTGGCCCAGCCAGCAGTTCTTTAGATATTGTAAAGACCTAAGCTAAATTTTTCAATTGCTAACAAAGATAGATAATTAACATTTGAAAGAGTACTTTGGAGCTTACAAAGCTATTTCACAGATAGATAACTCATCTGTTCCTTAAAACAGCCTCATGAGAATGAACATTATTATTTCATTTTACAGATATAGAAATCAATATTCAGAGAGCAAGAGACTTGCCCAAGACTGCAAAGCTACTAAGTTACAGAGCCATCTTAAGTCTTATTGCTCTTTTAAGTACTTAAAATGAGGGGAACTCTTTTAAACTTCTGAAAAGTTCTAGACTCTTTTTCCCAAAAAATTCATAGAGCCCCTAATTTTATATATAATTTCAGATAATTCGCAGATTCCCTGAAGTTCATGCAAGTGGCAGTGTACTCTTGGTTTAAAATTTCTAATTTTTTCAGCACTGTAAGACAGAGTGGGAAAAAAAAGAAAAAATTTCTAGTTTTTAACTTGCAACTAGATGGTAGTTATATGGGTATTCACTTTATAATTTTTTTCAACTGTATAGACATACACATATATACACATATACACATACATATATATACACATACACATACATATATACATATATACACATACACATATGTATATGTACATATATACACATACACAGGTATATGTACATATATACACATACATATATGTACATATATACACATATGTATATATGTATATATAAATATATATGTTACATTGCTTTTCTGTATATGTTTTATAATAAAATATAAAGGCTCAATAATATAAAACTCCTCTACTTTTAGTTGTGCTTTGTCGATGTTAAGCATTAAAACAGAGCTGTATTTCTAAAAAAATCCTCAAAAGTTAAAAAAAATTGCGTTATTCACTTCGTTTTCATTGTCTTTCTCCATTATTATCCATATGCCTCACAACAGCTCTCCTTTTTTAGAAAAACACAATCTGTATATTACATGTAGCGCATCGATTTTGAAACTCTGAAAGTCAGAGTCCTGGAATTAGCTGACAATCTCCTTTTCCAGTTTATCTTTCCATCTCCACAAAAAGGCTTGATAATAGAGAGGGAAGTTGAGTTTTCAGGTCAATAATGACAGAGAAATTATGGAACAAGCAAGACAATGCAAGTCACCCTTATTTCTGTTTCTCTTAGGATAAGCATGAGCTATTTTCATGTACTTTCCCATATCCTTTTAGTCAGGAGGATCACAAGATTATTCCTTAACCGTCTTCTTCATAGAGATTCTTTTTCAGATGTTACTTACATGGGCATAGATACAAAAAGGCAGAAAAAAAAAAGCAGATAGTTTCGTTTCCTGATACAAACATAGCATAGCTTCCTGAGTTCAAGGGTCCTGTCTAACCCTTAAAAATCTACTTTGCTTTGTATTATCAAGAATCTTTTTCTTTTTTTCTTCTCTTTTTTAAGAGACAGATTCTTTCTCTGTTGCCCAGGCTGGAGTGCAGTGGTGTGATCATAGCTCACTGCAGCCTTGCACTCCTGGGCTCAAGGGATCCCCCTGCCTCAGCGTCCTGAGTAGCTGAGACTACATGTATGCACCACCACACTTGGTGAATTTTTAAATTTTTTGTAGAGACAAAGTCTTGCTACATTGCTCAGGCTGATCTCCAACTCCTCGGCTCAAATGATCCTCCCACCTTGGCCTCCCAAAGTGCTCGGGATTATAGGCATGAGCCACAGCACCTGGCCAAGAATCTTTAAAGGTAAGATGAATGATGAAAGAAGGCCTTAATTCTTCATTTTCCATCTCTTTCTCCATCACATGAATCAGTCACTGGAGAAATAAGGGACCTTAACATCACATTTTCACAATCTAAATCAGGGAGGGTAATTGAGGCACTTAAGGAAGATAAAAAAGCATAGGACTTTTTTATATATTACAAAAGAAATCAAAATTATAAGAGCACAAAAATGAAAAAAACCCAGTGAATTCTATTATAATCATTAAGCTTCTATAAAAAGTGGTGGCAATAGTGGTTCTTCTTTCTTAGAATTATAAACCAGGTGCAACTTCATACGCATACCACATGGTCCTAATTAGGAAAGCAGGATTGAAAGCATCAAAATCTTTGCTACTGTAGCATGTGTGGCAATGATTCTTAAGTCTAGAGAGTGAAAGACAGCATATCAGCAATGCATTGGCAGCCCACCATGAGCAACTCTGATATATACTACTGATCTATTTTATATGTGTGGAAAATGTCACTGTGTAGCTTTTTTAAAGGTGAATATCTCCCTGTCTTTTGCTCACCCACCCTCGCACCCATCTACCCAATCCTTAACTGATTACCAAGTCTTTATTAACTTCTCTTGAGCCAGCTTGCTTTCTCCATTCCCACTTCGCCCACCTTCATTAAAGCAACTGTCTTTTCTTGCTTAGATGACTGCAATAAACAACTAACTGAGCTCCCTGCCTCCAGTGTTGTACTCTCCAATTATTTGCCTATACTCATCTTGCAAAAATAGAAATCTGATCGTGTCATTCCCTGCTCGACACGTTGTAAAGGTTTCTCAATGGTCTTTGGGTAACTCTGGACTTCCTGGCATGGTATACGAAGCCCTTAATGTCAATCTCAGCTCTCACAACTGCCTCTCCTCTCCCGACAGAACGCACTGTTGCCATTCTCTGGCCATGTTGCATTAACTTCCAGTTTTTTCTGGCCTCCAGACCTTTGCCTAGAGGTTACTCCCTCTATCTCCGAATGTCCCCTTTCCTCCTCATCTGATTAATTCTTCCATGTCTTCATAAGCCATCTGTCCTATGAAACTTTCTCTGACCTGCGATATTGGGTTTAGGGTCCTAAACTTTCACCTCTAACTAGTTCCAAAACATTTTCACCACCCCAAAAAGAAACTTCATACTTATTAAGCAGTAACTCCCCATTTCTCCATTCCCCCACTGCTTACACCTGACAAAGCTCTCAATACTCTATGGAAGTCTATTTTCCTGTCTGTCTCTCCCACTAGACCATAGCTCTTTGAAGATAAGGAACATACCCTGTTGAGTTCCCCACACCTAAGAAGAGAGCCTGGGATGTAATAGACACAGTTGGCCATTTGGGTTAAAGAGGTGAGTATAGAAGTGAGTGGGTTAAAAAAGGGGGCGGGGGGAAATTTTTAAACATCTTTAAATTAATGTCTTTACTAAAGGGTTAGAATGATTTCAGAGGGAAATTACGATTTTGAAGGGAAAGGAAAAGACATTGAAATTACAGGTTTCAGAAGAAGAGCTTCCTCTGACTCCAGCTTTGGCTTTCCTGCCTTAGGATCCCCAACCTACCCCCAAGCACCCTTGTATGCATTCCTCAGGAAGAAGGATGTTGTTCTCAGTCTTTTCCTCTTCCCTCTGTGCCTCAAACTAGGCAGCTTCCAGTGGTGCCTTGGGCTTCAGAAGGTGGTCACTGAGCTGACCTCTAGGCTTGCAGGCTTTCTGGCAGAGCAGAAAATGGAGGTGGGTATGGGGAGTGGTGACTGGGCTCCAGTTTGAATTTCATCTTTATGATTCCCTCCCACTATGGGAAGCATTACGGCATGAATCTCAAGGACAAATTTTAATTTGGGACAGCCTAAATCCTTATTAAAGTCATACTATTTTCTCAATCATCAAGAAAACTGTCTTTTTCTATAGTCCATAAGTCCTCAATTTTGTGAGGAGGAATTTTTTTTTTTTTTTTGAGACAAAGTCTCACTCTGTTGCCCAGGCTGGAGTGCAGTGGTACAATCTCACTGCAACCTCCATCTCCCAGGTTCCAGTGATTCTCATGTCTCAGCCTCCCAAGTAGCTGGGATTACAGGCACATGCCACCATGCCCGGCTAATTTTTGTATTTTCAGTACAGACAGGGTATCACCATATTGCCCAGGCTGGTCTCAAACTCCTGGCCTCAAGTGATCCCCTGCCTCGCCCTCCCAAAGTGCTGAGATTACAGGCATGAGCCACCGCGCACAGCTAAGAAGGAAGTTTTTGGATCTCCTTCCACCTTTGCTGAAATTCTAAAAAAGCTGCATTCCACTTTTAGCAGCTGTTTTCTTATGGCTGAATAAATGCCAGAGATGCCATCAGATTATTTTAATTCAGTTGTCTCTCAGTCGAAAAGGGCTGAACTGTCAGTTTCCTCTTGGCACAATGCAAGTAGAAAGATAGTAAAAAGTGACCAGGTGCAGTGGCTCATGCCTGTAATCCCAGCACTTTGGGAGGCCTAGGTGGGTGGATCACCTGAGGTCAGGAGTTCGAGACCAACCCAGCCAACATACAGAAACCCCATCTCTACTAAAAATACAAAAACTAGCCAGGCGTGGTAGCACATTCCTGTAATCCCAGCCACTCAGGAGGCTGAGGCAGGAGAATCACTTGAACCTGGGAGGGGGAGGTTGGGGTGAGCCGAGATCACACCACTGCACTCCAGCCTGGGAGACAGAGCACGAGACTCCATCTCAAAAAAAAAAAAGAAAAGAAAAAGAAAGAAAGATAATAATAACTCACCTGAATTTCTCATCAGCACTTCAGGATCATGATCTCTAACACTCTTCTTCTCTCTGTCACACTCACGGTTGGGGTGCAGCCCCAGCTGAGGTCTGAGGACAGTGGGTGGATGTGGGGCGCGGAGCTGGAAGAACACTGGAGCGACAGCAGGTAAATGAGACATGGCTTTATTCAGCAGCCCCTTCACAGAGTCAGTGTTACATTTATACACTACACAAACACTAGTGGCTGAGAGCCAGGTAGGGAGCTTCTCTATGTTGTGTCTACATGGCTGTGATTATATAAGACACGGGACTGTGCACTTGCACCCCAATCCCGCTGAGTCATCTAGGCTGTTTACCTCGGCCTATTCCTGCTGCCCTATGCCTGCTTGGCTACAGCACAGCCATGTTCCTTACACTCTCCAAACCTGTCCCACTCTCTGCATTCTTTATGGGATGAATTGGCATTGATTTAATAGCTGGCTCAAACCTGATCCCATTTCCCCCACTCCCTCTCCCCTCACACTCAGACCTGTCACTAAGCCTGTCCAGCCCTTCTCAGCAAGTCTCACATCCATTTCCTTCCCTAATTACTAATGCTGTCACTCAGGCAGGTTATGGGAATCTCCTAACTGTATTATCTACTTCCAGGCTGGGGCACTTCCACAGGCAAAGCTGATAATATTACTGCCTGTGTACAGCCCTTTCTGCAGACCACAGAAGGCCCTGCAGAAGAAAATTCAGTCCTCTTCAATGGGATGCAAGACCCTCCTGCAACTGGGCTCTATTTGTCTCTAAACCTGCACTGTTCAATATGGTAGCCACTAACTGATGAAGCTATTTAAATTTAAATTAGCTAGAATTAAATGAAAGTTAATATTCAATTCTTCAGTTGTACTAGCCAAATGTGGCTAGAGGCTACCGTATTGGACAGTGACAATATAGAATATTTCCATCATTGTAGAAAATTCTGTTGGATACTTACCTTACCCCTACTGCACCTGAACTCAAATTTTCAAACGATCCACACCTTTGAGCATACTGTGCTTTAGCTGAGGCAACCTACTTTAATTGGATTACTTACCTTGCTGACTATGCCCTTCAAAACACAGATCAAATGTCATCCTATTCAGAGAAGCCTTTCCAACCAAGCCTCCCACTCTTGTGCAAGTGATCACTTCCTCATTTGGATGCCCATTGCACTCTCTGCAGACTTCTACCATAACGCCCCTAACACTCTATGTCACGTAGTGTTCATGTCTGTTTCCCTTTACTACAGTGTGAGCCTGGGCTGGGGGCAGGAACCCAATCTTATTCATTTTTCTAGCCCCAGCTCTAGACTAACGCCTGACATACAGGATATGCTAAGAACTAATTTTGTGAATGAATAAATATTACCAATAAATATTCTAAGGTCAAGATTTTATCAGACTTCAGAAACAAGAGAATGCCCCAATTTAAATGCCTCACTGACAGGTAAAAACTTTGAAGAGGAAATATATTTTCAGAATTATCATCAAAATACTGGATATGCTCTTTTAAGTCGCAATCTCATGCTAGAGTTGTGTTACATTTACAACTAACCCACGAGAGGCATGACAATTGGAGTGGAAAATTGAGATGGTTTGACAGGTATAGCGAGGTGTGGCTGACTGCACACGAAGGAAATTCTGGCTTCAGCAATTATTAGATACAACCTACGACATTAAAAGCATGAAGATTTGGCTAGTCAATTCAAATATTAAGTGTCTAGGCTTAAAAATAGTTTACTGGGACATTTTCCATTATTAAAATAACACATGCTCTTTATGAAAATTTGGGAGTACAAATCTGCCACCCATAGGTTCATTAACAAAGGATTAATATTGTTAACATGTTCACGTAATGACTCACCTTATCTACATTCTTACCATATCTTACGTTACTCCTTTACAGTCAACGTTACAACACAGGCATTTTTATATCTTATTATGGGCTGTATTCTTAATAGCTGTATAATATGCAATTGAGTGGATGTGTCATAATTTACTGAAGTATTCCCACTATTATGTAGTATATTTTCAAGTTTTCACCATTATAAATAACACTGGAGTTATTTGAGTATAAGAATTTTTTGTATTGCATGTAATTTATTCAGAGATTCCCAGATGTGAAATATCTGAGTTTTTAAATATCTACTTCATTTGCTACTTTATTCCTAGTACCTAGAACAATGCCTATCCCATGGTAGGTATTTTATTAATAATTGTTGAATGAATATGAGATGTTAATTAACTGGAAAAAAGCTGGCTTGATATGTAGACACCAAAAGCATGTCATAGGCATGTCTTGTGACAGGTTCCAGGGAAGACTTTGTCCCTACTTTTAAAAAAATTAATAAATTTTATTTTTTAGAGCAATTTTAGGTTCACAGCAGTATTGAGTAGAAAGTACAAAGTTCCCGTCTATCCCTATCCCCACACACCTAACCTCCCCGGCTACTGACATCCTGCACCACGGTGGCACATATGTTATAATTGATGAACCTATCATTATCACCTGAAGTCTATAGTTTAGGATTCACTCTTGGTGCTGTGGAATCTATGGGTTGGGACAAATGTATAATGACAGGTATCCACCATTACAGTATCATACAGAATAGTTTTACTGTTATAAAAATCCTCTGTGCTCTATCATCCCTCCCTTCCCCCTAATCCCTGGCAATCACTATCTTTTTACTGGAGTACAATTGTTGAACCACATGGTAAGACTATGTTTAGTTTTGTAAGAAACTGCCAAACTGCTTTCCAAAGCGGCTATACCATTCTGCATTCCCACATGTCAGCAGAGAAAGAGAATGCCAGTTTCTTCACATCCTTGGCAGCATTTGTTGTTGTAAATGTATTGTTTTGTCCATCCTAATAGGTGTGTGGTAGTATGTTATTGTTATTTTAATTTGCAATTCCCTAATGACATATGATGTTGAACACCTTTTCATATGCTTAATTGCCATCTATATATCTCCTTTAGTGAGATATCTGTTGAAATTTTTTGCTCATTTTAGAAGTTGGGTTGTTTGTTTCATATTGTTTAGTTTTAAAGGTTCTTTGTATGATTTGGTTAACAGTTCTTTATCCCATTGTGTTTTGCAAAAATGTTATCCAAGTCTGTGGCTTCTATTTTCATTCTCTTAACAAGGTATTTTGCAGTGCAGAAGTTTTCAATTTTCATGAAGCCCAATCTATCCATTTTTTCTTTTATGGATGATGCTTTTGGTATTCTATTAAAAAGTCATCATCAAATTCAAGGTCATGTAGTTTTTTTCTGTTGTATCCTATAGGTTTTATAATTTTGTGTTTTACATTTAGGTCTGTTATCATTTTGAGTTAATTTTTGTGAAGGGTTTAGAGTTTGTGTCTACATTTTTTTTCTTTTTTTCCTTTTTGCTTCTGGATGTCCTGTTGTGCCAGCCCCTTTTGTTGAAAATATTATCGTTTCTCCTTTGGAGTGCCTTTGCACCTTTTTCAAAAGAATTGCCTATGTCCGTGTGGGTCTATTTCTGGACTCCTTATTCTGTTCTACTGATCTATTTATTTATTCTTTGGCTTATACCACACTGTCTGGTAGCTTTTTAGTAAGCCTTGAAGTCAGGTAGTATCAGTAGGTACATTTACTTTTCATGTCTTTTCCCTCTCTTACTGTTCTAATTAAAACTTCCAGTTCAATTTTGAATAGTAGCAGTAGTAATACTTAGTTCCACTAGCTTAAAATAAATGCTCGCATTACCCCTTTAAGTATGATATTTGCTGAAAATGAAAAAATAAATATCATTTTTCTGGTTAAGGACATCCCTTGCTCTTTCTTTTTTTTTTTTTTTTTGGAGACAGAATCTCGCTTTCTCACCAGGCTGGAGTGCAGTGGCACGATCTCGGCTCACTGCAACCTCTGCCTCCTGGGTTCAAGCGATTCTCCTGCCTCAGCCTCCCAAGTAGCTGGGACTAAAGGCGTGTGCCACCACACCTGGCTAATTTTTTGTATTTTTAGTAGAGATGGGGTTTCATCGTGTTAGCCAGGATGGTCTCATCTCCTGACCTCGGGACCCGCCCATCTCAGCCTCCCAAAGTGCTGGGATTACAGGCATGAGGTACCACGCCCAGCCAAAAATTTTCATTTTAACAAGCATTCCAGGTTATTCTAGTTCAGGTGGTCCAGGGGTACACTCTTTGCAAAAGTAGCTAATCTAAAATATCATGTGCAGCAAGCACTTTTCCATTTTTCAATATTATATACAAATTCTGTCTTTGATTCTCATGGACAATGATACATGCGTGCATTAGGCATTTTAAAAAATAGGTTATCCCTGTCAGCAACTTAGTAATAAAAATGACTTGAAGTAGCAAAAATGAGAGCATAGTTTATTGATACTTATAAAATTTGTAATCAATATCAGTGTTGCAGACTAATTTTTATGATCTGATTGTAATTTAGTCACATGTGATTGAAATCTGCAGTGGCCCAGATTTGCTCCATTTGTAGACTTTCTCTAACAGTACCCCAGAATGGAGGATTCTAGCAAACCTCAGATCGATAAGGAGTAACAGGATGGGCCAATGGGTCGAACTGGCCAGAATGGAGCTGAGATTACCAGCTGTAGAATTTCACCAGGTCCACTTGACAGAAAGAGAGAGACTAACTGGTACTACTACTTATTTCTGATACTGAGTGAAATGAAGCTGACGTCTGTGGAGTCTAAATATCAAGGAATGGTAAAATGAAAAGATTCCTGGTGGGTTATCCATGCCATTACTAAAGTTGTAGCATAATTTTGTAGTAGTTAGAAGTCCAGATTGTGATGTCTATAGCATGTATGAACGAGGTACTGTTAAAGCTGAATGCCAATCTTTATGAGAGAAGTTGAGGGAACGTGTACTGCCAAGGATCTGACCTTCACTCCCAGAATAATAATCAGTTTGTCATCCTCAAGAGGTAAGCATAGTTCCTAAGAAGGAAGTTCCTTCCGCTGCATTAATGTCATCTTTCATACAAAAATCAATACGAAGAATTGCCTCCATGTTCAGCCTCAGTGACATACAGTATGTGACAATTACTCAAGTGACTTAAATGATTTCCTATACAGACCACAGTGCCACTTTTCTTACATATATGTAAGGGAGCCACCTACTGTCAAAATAGGATCTTACAGCTACAAATTCTCCCATTGCCCCACCCCCCAACTATACAACTGCATAAACTTAGCTGCAATAAGTTAGATGAGAATTTTGCAGAATTCAAGAAACTGACATAAAATAATTTTGGGGGTGGGAAGGAAGAATCCACACTGCCCTGTGTCCTTTACAAGTTGGAAAATACTCATTCAGCACTTACCTGTTACGCATTGCAAGTCTCAAAGAGAATCCTGGTATGCTGGAATTAGTAAGGCAGTTTGTAGTAACAAATGCCCCTGCCAATTTCCTTCTTAGTATTTTTGGTAATGCTATTTCTTCCTGAACATGTCTTTGCCTGTCTCTAGCTTACCTAGCCTGCAAACTCAGCTAAGTCTTACATCCCCCATGAAGACTCTGCATATCTCCAGCCTGTGGCAGTCTCTCCTGCTTGGATCTCTGTTGCTCTGCTTCATCCCGGAGGCACACTCCTGTGGGTACTTCCTCATACACACACTGCCTCGTGGTGATAGATAGCAATAGCTAGCGTTTACCATATGTCAGCACTGTTGGACCACTTTCCTTCTATTAACTCATTTAATTCCCATATTAACTCGATGAGATGATTACTGTTATAATCCCCTTTTTAAAAGAAGAAACTGAGGCCTAGAGAGGTTTAAAAAAAACTTGCCCAAGGTCCTTAAGGTTATTAAGCAGTAGTGTCAAGATTTAAACCCACCTATCTGCATTTCCAGCTTATTTGCAAGCACTTGGTGGACAAGAACTATGTTCTAAAATTCTTTTGAAGTTCCTACATTGCCTAGCCTAGTGCTCTGATCTTAGGGACTGATGTTCATAGTTTTACTACAGTTTACTAATTTTCCAGGAAATCAGAAGACCCAAGGAAGAAGGCAGTTTTCCCCCCATTAATCAGGCTGATAAAAAACAAGTTTGGCAAGATACTGCAGCAATAATAGGGAACTTGTGTTAACCATGTATTATAAGGCTGGCACTGTGCTAAGCATTTTTATATATTATTTAATTCTTACAATAAGCCTTTTCAGAGAAGTACTATTATATATATATCTTATATATGAGAACGCTAAACACAGAGAGGTGAAGTAACTTGCCTAAGGTTCCACAGATTCTAGCCTATGTCTAACCTATGTGCTATCATCTTGCACCTACTGTGTAAGAATGATTATTTATGGCCGGGCACAGTGACTCATGCCTGTAATCCCAGCACTTTGGGAGGCCGAGGTGGGCAGATCACCTGAGGTCAGGAGTTCGAGACCAGCCTGGCCAACATGGAGAAATCCAGTCTTTACTAAAAATACAAAATTAGCCAGGCATGGTGGCGCATGCCTGTAATCCCAGCTACTTGCGAGGCCGAGGCAGGAGAATCACCTGAACCTGGGAGGTGGAGGTTTGCGGTGAGCTGAGATCGCGCCATTGCACTCCAGCCTGGGCAACAAGAACAAAACTCCGTCACAAACAAACAAACAAACAAAAAGCTTATTTACAAGGGGATTTAGAAATTGCAGTGAATACACCATGAGGAAGATGGCCTTCTCTCATAGAACAATGACTCCTAATTTTGTAGGATTGGTAGAGGAGGGCGAATGTCCACAGACGGATTGCATATTCCCAACTATTGATGTCTCTTTCCCTTGGGGATCTCATGAGTTACTGCTGCCATCACAGAACTGACCTCATGGGGGAAATGCTCCCAAACCCACAGCAACCCTGAGGCAAGGCTGGAACATTTAAAACAGGATTTAAAGTCCAGGGTAATAGGACAAGTACATAACATAGAGCACCATAATCTGGTTACAAGATGTGGCTCGCTCTCCAAGGCTTGAACAAAATAAATATTTTTGACCCTCCTTCCTGCAGTGGCTCCATTCTTATGTTTATGGCAGAAGAGCAATCACCTGGCACCTTTCTCTTCAAAGTCAAGCCCCTAGAGAGCTGGGTGCAGGAGGAGGGGAAGTTTCCAGTGGTGTGAGAATTTCTATTTCCTTTGTCAAGGCCTGGAACTTGTACATATGATGGACATTGTAGATGACCACTCTCTTGGGGATGCCTCCCCCTTCAGCTACTAACTCCAGGAATGAGACCTGCTCTTAAGCCGTGCTCCTTGCTATGGTCTGAATGTTTGCATCTTCCCACAATGCACATGTTGAAACCTAATCCCCAAGGTGATGGTTTTAGGAAGTAGGGTCTTTAGGGGGTGGAGCCAAGATGGCCGAATAGGAACAGCTCCGGTCTTCAGCTCCCAGCCCCAGCTCCAGCGACACAGAAGACGGGTGATTTCTGCATTTCTGCTTGAGGTACCGGTTTCATCTCACTAGGGAGTGCCTAACAGTGGGTGCAGGACAGTCGGTGAAGCGCACTGTGCACGAGCTGAAGCAGGGCGAGGCATTGCCTCACTCGGGAAGCGCAAGGGGTCAGGGAGTTCCCTTTCCTAGTCAAAGAAAGGGGAAACAGACGGCACCTGGAATATCGGGTCAGTCCCATCCTAATACTGCGCTTTTCCAACGGGCCTGGAAAACGGCACACTAGGAGATTGTGTCCCGCACCTGGCTCAGAGGGTCCTATGCCCACGGAGTCTCGCTGATTGCTAGCACAGCAGTCTGAGATCAAGCTGCAAGGCGGCAGCGAGGCTGGGGGAGGGGCGCCCGCCATTGCCCAGGCTTGCTTAGGTAAACAAAGCAGCCAGGAAGCTCGAACTGGGTGGAGCCCACCACAGCTCAAGGAGGCCTGCCTGCCTCTGTAGGCTCCACCTCTGGGGGCAGGGCACAGACAAACAAAAACTCAGCAAGAACCTCCACAGACTTAAATGTCCCTGTCTGACTGACAGCTTTGAAGAGAGTAGTGGTTCTCCCAGCACGCAGCTGGAGATCTGAGAACGGACAGACTGCCTCCTAAAGTGGGTCCCTCACCCCTGAGCAGCCTAACTGGGAGGCACCCCCCCAGTAGGGACAGACTGACACCTCATTCAACCGGGTACTCCTCTGAGACAAAACTTTCAGAGGAACTATCAGACAGCTGAATTTGTGGTCTCACGAAAATCCGCTGTTCTGCAGCCACCGCTGCTGACACCCAGCCAAACAGGGTCTGGAGTGCACCTCTAGTAAACTCCAACAGACCTGCAGCTGAGGGTCCTGTCTGGTAGAAGGAAAACTAACAAACAGAAAGGACTTTAACACCAAAAACCCATCCGTACATCACCATCATCAAAGACAAAAAGTAGATAAAACTACAAAGATGGGGAAAAAACAGAGCAAAAAAACTGGAAACTCTAAAAAACAGAGCACCTCTCCTCCTCCAAAGGAACGCAGTTCCTCACCAGCAACGGAACAAAGCTGGATGGAGGATGACTTTGATGAGTTGAGAGAAGAAGGCTTCAGACGATCAAACTACTCTGAGCTACGAGAGGAAATTCAAAACAATAGCAAAGAAGTTAAAAACTTTGAAAAAATATTAGAAGAATGGATAACTAGAATAACCAATGGAGAGAAGGGCTTAAAGGAGCTGATGGAGCTGAAAGCCAAGTTTCGAGAACTACACTAAGATTGCAGAAGCCTCAGTAGCAGATGCGATCAACTGGAAGAAAGGGTATCGCTGATGGAAGATGAAATGAATGAAATGAAGAGAGAAGGGAAGTTTAGAGAAAAAAGAATAAAAAGAAATGAACAAAGCCTCCAAGAAATTTGGGACTATGTGAAAAGACCAAACCTACGTCTGATTGGTGTACCTGAAAATGATGGGGAGAATGGAACCAAGTTGGAAAACACTCTGCAAGATATTATCCAGGAGAACTTCCCCAATCTAGCAAGGCAGGCCAGCATTCAGATTCAGGAAATACAGAGAACGCCACAAAGATACTCCTCGAGAAGGGCAACTCCAAGACACATAATTGTCAGATTCACCAAAGTTGAAATGAAGGAAAAAATGTTAAGGGCAGCCAGAGAGAAAGGTCGGGTTACCCACAAAGGGAAGCCCATCAGACTAACAGCTGATCTCTCAGCAGAAACTCTACAAGCCAGAAGAGAGTGGGGGCCGATATTCAACATTCTTAAAGAAAATAATTTTCAACCCAGAATTTCCTATCCCGCCAAACTAAGCTTCATAAGTGAAGGAGAAATAAAATACTTTACAGACAAGCAAACGCTGAGTGATTTTGTCACCACCAGGCCTGCCCTAAAAGAGCTCCTGAAGGAAGCACTAAACATGGAAAGGAACAACCGGTTCCAGCCACTGCAAAAACATGCCAAATTGTAAAGACCATCGAGGCTAGGAAGAAACTATAGCAACTAACGAGCAAAATAACCAACTAACATCATAATGACAGGATCAGATTCACACATAACAATATTAACGTTAAATGTAAATGGGCTAAATGCTCCAATCAAAAGACACAGACTGGCAAACTGGATAAGGAGTCAGGACCCATCAGTGTGCTGTATTCAGGAAACCCATCTCACGTGCAGAGACACACATAGACTCCAAATAAAGGGATGGAGGAAGATCTATCAAGCAACTGGAAAACAAAAAAAGGCAGGGGTTGCAATCCTAGTCTCTGATAAAATAGACTTTAAACCAACAAAGATCATAAGAGACAAAGAAGGCCATTACATAATGGTAAAGGGATCAATTCAACAAGAAGAGCTAAATATCCTAAATATATATGCACCCAACACAGGAGCACCCAGATTCATAAAGCAAGTCCTCAGTGACCTACAAAGGGACTTAAACTCCCACACAATAATAATGGGAGATTTTAACACCCCACTGTCAGCATTAGACAGATCAACGAGACAGAAAGTTAACAAGGATATCCAGGAATTGAACTCAGCTCTGCACCAAGCAGACCTAATAGACATCTACAGAACTCTCCACCCCAAATCAACAGAATATACATTTTTTTCAGCACCACACCACACCTATTCCAAAATTGACCACATAGTTGGAAGTAAAGCTCTCCTCAGCAAATGTAAAACAACAGAAATTATAACAAACTGTCTCTCAGACCACAGTGCAATCAAACTAGAACTCAGGATTAAGAAACTCACTCAAAACCGCTCAACTACATGGAAACTGAACAACCTGCTCCTGAATGACTATTGGGTACATAATGAAATGAAGGCAGAAATAAAGATGTTCTTTGAAACCAACGAGAACAAAGACACAACATACCAGAATCTCTGGGACACATTCAAAGCAGTGTGTAGAGGGAAATTTATAGCACTAAATGCCCACAAGAGAAAGCAGGAAAGATCCAAAATTGACACCCTAACATCACAATTAAAAGAACTAGAAAAGCAAGAGCAAACACATTCAAAAGCTAGCAGAAGGCTAGAAATAACTAAAATCAGAGCAGAACTGAAGGAAATAGAGACACAAAAAACCCTTCAAAAAATTAATGAATCCAGGAGCTGGTTTTTTGAAAAGATCAACAAAATTGATGGACCGCTAGCAAGACTAATAAAGAAGAAAAGAGAGAAGAATCAAATAGATGCAATAAAAAACGAAAAAGGGGATATCACCACCGATCCCACAGAAATACAATCTACCATCAGAGAATACTACAAACACCTCTATGCAAATAAACTAGAAAATCTAGAAGAAATGGATAAATTCCTTGACAAATACACCCTCCCAAGACTAAACCAGGAAGAAGTTGAATCTCTGAATAGACCAATAACAGCTTCTGAAATTGTGGCAATAATCAATAGCTTACCAACCAAAAAGAGTCCAGGACCTGATGGATTCACAGCCGAATTCTACCAGAGGTACAAGGAGGAACTGGTACCATTCCTTCTGAAACTATTCCAATCGATAGAAAAAGAGGGAATCCTCCCTAACACATTTTATGAAGCCAGCATCGTCCTGATACCAAAACCTGGCAGAGACATAACCAAAAAAGAGAATTTCAGACCAATATCCTTGATGAACATTGATGCAAAAATCCTCAATAAAATACTGGCAAACCGAATCCAGCAGCACATCAAAAAGCTTATCCACCATGATCAAGTGGGCTTCATCCCTGGGATGCAAGGCTGGTTCAACATACGCAAATCAATAAATGTAATCCAGCATATAAACAGAACCAAAGACAAAAACCACATGATTATCTCAATAGATGCAGAAAAGGCCTTTGACAAAATTCAACATCTCTTCATGCTAAAAACTCTCAATAAATTAGGTATTGATGGGACGTATCTCAAAATAATAAGAGCTATCTATGACAAACCCACAGCCAATATCATACTGAATGGGCAAAAACTGGAAGCATTCCCTCTGAAAACTGGCACAAGACAGGGATGCCCTCTCTCACCGCTCCTATTCAACATAGTGCTGGAAGTTCTGGCCAGAGCAATCAGGCAGGAGAAGGAAATAAAGGGTATTCAATTAGGAAAAGAGGAAGTCAAATTGTCCCTGTTTGCAGATGACATGATTGTACATCTAGAAAGCCCCATTGTCTCAGCCCACAATCTCCTTAAGCTGATTAGCAACTTCAGCAAAGTCTCAGGATACAAAATTAATGTACAAAAATCACAAGCATTCTTGTACACCAATCACAGACAAACAGAGAGCCAAATCATGAGTGAACTCCCATTCACAATTGCTTCAAAGAGAATAAAATACCTAGGAATCCAACTTACAAGGGATGTGAAGGACCTCTTCAAGGAGAACTACAAACCACTGCTCAATGAAATAAAAGAGGATACAAACAAATGGAAGAACATTCCATGCTCATGGGTTGGAAGAATCAATATCGTGAAAATGGCCATACTGCCCAAGGTCATTTATAGATTCAATGCCATCCCCATCAAGCTACCAATGACTTTCTTCACAGAATTGGAAAAAACTACTTTAAAGTTCATATGGAACCAAAAAAGAGCCCGCATCGCCAAGTCAATCCTAAGCCAAAAGAACAAAGCTGGAGGCATCACGCTACCTGACTTTATACTACAAGGCTACAGTAACCAAAACAGCATGGTACTGGTACCACAACAGAGACATAGATCAATGGAACAGAACAGAGCCCTCAGAAATGATGCCGCATATCTACAACTATCTGATCTTTGACAAACCTGACAAAAACAAGAAATGGGGAAAGGATTCCCTATTTAATAAATGGTGCTGGGAAAACTGGCTAGCCATATGTAGAAAGCTGAAACTGGATCCCTTCCTTACACCTTATACAAAAATTAATTCAAGATGGATTAAAGACTTATATGTTAGACCTAAAACCATTAAAATCCTACAAGAAAACCTAGGCAATACCATTCAGGACATAGGCGTGGGCAAGGACTTCATGTCTAAAACACCAAAAGCAATGGCAACAAAAGCCAAAATCGACAAATGGGATCTCATTAAACTAAAGAGCTTCTGCACAGCAAAAGAAACTATCATCAGAGTGAACAGGCAACCTACAGAATGGGAGAAAATTTTTGCAACCTACTCATCTGACAAAGGGCTAATATCCAGAATCTACAATGAACTCAAACAAATTTACAAGAAAAAAACAAACAACCCCATCAAAAAGTGGGCAGAGGACATGAACAGACACTTCTCAAAAGAAGACATTTATGCAGCCGAAAAACACATGATAAAATGCTCATCATCACTGGCCATCAGAGAAATGGAAATCAAAACCACAGTGAGATACCATCTTACACCAGTTAGAATGGCCATCATTAAAAAATCAGGAAACAACAGGTGTTGGAGAGGATGTGGAGAAATAGGAACACTTTTACACTGTTGGTGGGACTGTAAACTAGTTCAACCATTGTGGAAGTCAGTGTGGCGATTCCTCAGGAATCTAGAACTAGAAATACCATTTGACCCAGCCATCCCATTACTGGGTATATACCCAAAGGACTATAAATCATGCTGCTATAAAGACACATGCACACGTATGTTTATTGCGGCACTATTCACAATAGCAAAGAGTTGGAACCAACCCAAATGTCCAACAACGATAGACTGGATTAAGAAAATGTGGCACATATACACCATGGAATACTATGCAGCCATAAAAAATGATGAGTTCGTGTCCTTTGTAGGGACATGGATGAAACTGGAAAACATCATTCTCAGTAAACTATCGTAAGGACAAAAAACCAAACACCGCATGTTCTCACTCATAGGTGGGAATTGAACGATGAGAACTCATGGACACAGGAAGGGGAACATCACACTCTGGGGACTGTTGTGGGGGAGGGACAGCATTAGGAGATACACCTAATGCTAAATGACGAGTTAATGGGTGCAGGAAATCAACATGGCACATAGATACATATGTAACAAACCTGCACATTGTGCACATGTACCCTAAAACCCTAAAGTATAATAAAAAAAAAAAAAAAAGGAAGTAGGGTCTTTGGGAGATGATTAGGTCAGGATGGCTGAGCCTTCATGAGTGGGATTGGTACCCTTATAAAAGAGACCCCAGGCTGGGCACAGTGGCTCACACTTGTAATCGCAGCACTTTGGGAGGCTGAGGCGGGAGGATCACTTGAGGTCAGGAGTTCAAGACCAGTCTGGCCAACATGGTGAAACCCTGTCTCTACTAAAAAATTCAAAAATTAGCTGGACGTGGTGGTGGGTGCCTGTAGTCCCAGCTACTCGGGAGGCTGAGGCAGGAGAATCCCTTGAACCCGGGGGGTAGAGGTTGCAGTGAGCCGAGCTCATGCCACTGCACTCCAGCCTGGGTGACAAAGCGAGACTCCGTCTCCAAATAAATAAATGAATAAATAAATAAATAAATAAATAAATAAATGAGGCCCCAGAGAGCTGCCTTGCCCCTTCTACCATGTGAAGACACAGCAAGAAGAAGCCATCTATGAATCAGAAAGTGGGCCCTCATCAGACACCAAATCGGTGCCTCAATTTTAAACTTCTCCAGAACTGTAAGAAATACATTTCTGTTCTTTATAAGCTACTCAGTTTATGTTATTTTGTTATAGCAGCTGAAACAGATTAAGACATACCTCAAACGGACTCAAATGTCTAACTAGTCTATATAAGATATTTACATGTACAATAATAGGTACAAGTAATAGCTGTCCACAAACCAACTCCTTTGGTCAGGGTATCAAGAGATGAAAGGAATCCTTGCACCCAGATGTCTAAGAGTTCAAGAGAAGCCAATAAGGTGAAGGGGCTCTCACTAGGAGCTCATCCTGACAATGCCGTATTCATGTGCACATGGGCCTGTGAGTGTGGACGAGAAAGGTGGTACATGCATTTTTGTTTCAAGATACTGCCTTTTGGGGTGCTAGTGACTGGGAGATCACTGGGAAGACTGCACTTTGGAGACAAAGTGGAGGACAGTGCCTTCGGGATCACTTCCGCTGGTGCTGCCTCCAAACCTGTCTGCCTACTGGTGCCAAGAGCCTGACTACCTTGCGGAGACCCAGACCCATGCTTGTAGGAGCTCAAAGGCTATTCACTGATTTGTATTAAGTGCTTGATTGATGTTTTTATTTTTATTTTAAAAAATAAACTATTTCTTTATCAGGCAACAATCCTTTACCTAGAAATTTCTTTTCTGGAGCTTGCCTTGGGTATCAGTTTAGTCTTTGCCCTCTACTGAATCCTCAGCTCAGCTAGCCTTAAAATATCAAGATTCTTACATGCTCCAGCAATGTCTTCTGATATGGCACACACCAAAAGTATAAGGCATTGTAGAGTCAGTGGTCATTGGTGAGAAGAGATGAAACAGTTTGTTCCACTTGAAAAATATTTCCTCCCTGATCATGTTATGCCAATCATAAACATGGATATCAGTGATATCTCCAATAGAGTAACATTCCATAAACCAGCCCCTGCCTGTTTCTGTATGGCTTGCAAGCTAAGGATGATTTTTTAAAATTATTAAATAGTTAAACAAAATTGAAAGAACAATAATATTTTATGAAATGTGAAAGTTATATGAAATCCAAATTTCAAAGTCTATAATAGAGTTTTATTGGAACACAGTCATGCTCATTCATGTATGTATCATCTCAGGCTGTCTTTGCTATATAATGGCAGAATTGAGTAGTTTTGACAAAGACTGTGTGGCCCACAAACCCTAAAATACTTCCTATCCGGTCCTTCACAGAAAAAGTTTGCCAGCCCCTGACATAGTGTAACAGACTCTCTTACGTTGATGCATATTCCATGTCTTTATCCTTTTCTTAAATGATCTCAGTGGTCTTATTTTACAGATGTAGAAATGAAAAGCTCAAAAAGGGTAGAAATAGTCTGAATGATACAGAGCCTGAACTGAAGCCCTTGGCCAGATTACTTCAGCTCACTTAGCTTTAGCTACATCACTTATCAAAAAAAAAAAAAAAAAAAAAATAGTGTTGACCTCATACAGTTGTGGTAGAGATGAAAAGAAATAAGACTAAGGGGCTTAGTGCTGTGTATGGCATGCCATAAGTGCTTACTAAACATAGCTATTTTTATTAACTAATAGTATTATTACTATTAAAACTCAGATCTTCTGTTTCAGCCCAGTACCCTTTTCACTACACTAAATAGCACACCTCTTTCCCACACTGAAGGAAAAAAACAGGAACAGGTTATATAATCATTGATTTTAAAGTATTATTGGTGTTTTATCAAGACTAAAGGTGGTTTTCACTCACTCCCCAGACATCTGATCCACTCAGATCCTCAAGTTTCTACCAAGGTGACATCAAAATGGCCACAGATGATCCTTTGGGAGATGGATGTACCTTACTTAGGAAGGCCTTATAGCCATTTTATCTCTTCTGCTCTGTAAAATGAAGATAAGAATGTTCATCCTGTGTAACTGGAAGCTCAAATAAGATGACAGATACGAAGGCACTTTAAAAGTGAAGTGACACCGGGTGCGGTGGCTCACGCCTTTGGGAGGCCGAGGCTTGTAGATCATGAGGTCAGGAGATGGAGACCATCTTGGCTAACACAGTAAAACCCCGTCTCTACTGAAAATACAAAAAATTAGCTGGGCGTGGCGGCGGGCACCTGTAGTCCCAGCTACTCGGGAGGCTGAGGCAGGAGAATGGTGTGAACCTGGCAGATAGAGCTTGCAGTGAGCCGAGATTGCGCCACTGCACTCCAGCCTGGGCGACAGAGCAAGACTCCGTCTCAAAAAAAAATAATAAATAAAATAAAAATATAAAAAATAAAAGTGAAGTGTCCTTGCAGTAAAATTATATATGTAGAAAGCCTTTTGCAAAAGTAGATAATTCCTAAGATCATTATTCATTCATAGGCTGTTGAGAGTCTTATCACCATGTGAATCATGGCCTAAATAAAACCTTTAGGTTCTCTTTATTCTACAAATCTTGCTTTATAGAGGAGCAAGCAGTATTCAGCTCAAAACGGTAGAGAATGTGCCAGTGATGGAATATGGGAGAAAGCTGTCAGAGAGGGAAGTGAACAAATGAGAAACCTTGGGAAGCTTCCTGCTAGCTGTATGCCTGAGCATTGCCACCCCCGTGTCTCTCTCCTATGAGCCCTCTCTGTGGCCCTCCAGCTGCCTTCCTTTCTTGCCCATTTCCCTTTTTCCTCTTGTCTTTCCTATTTCCTTCTTCCATCTTCCTGCTCCCACTGCACCCTTCTTTTCCTCCCTCACTTTGGCCTGCAGGATATTACAGGTTGAGCATCCTTACGCTGAAAGTCAAAGCAAAGGCCCACAACATAGTTTATTCAGCATCCCCAAAGGAAAAAAGACCTTCCCAGCCCCTTTCAGCTGCAATATATCTTTTCTGTGCATACCAGATATGTATGTCATATTTTTACTAAGTAGTTATGTATAAATAAGTATATGAAAATGACTATGAGCAGCGTATAATTTTTTTATTTATTTTTTGGGGGACAGAATCTCACTCTGTCGCCCAGGCTGGAGTGCAATGGTGCGATCTCCACTCACTGCAACCTCTGCCTCCTGTGTTCAAGCAATTCCCCTGCCTCAGCCTCTCATCATAGCTGGGATTACAGGTGTGCACCACCAGACCCGGCTAATTTTTATAATTTTAGTAGAGATGGGGTTTCGCCATGTTGGCCTCAAACTCCTGGTCTCAAGCAATCCACCTGCCTTGGCCTCCCAAAGTGCTGGGATTATAGGCATGAGCCACCATAGCCGGCCTGAGCATATAATTTCAGAGTCAGAAATGATGGTGATGCCAAACAACCACAGGTTGTCCAATGGTTGGCTGAGGTAGTGATGCTTTTCCTTTCTGATGGCTCAATGTATACAAACTTCTTTTCATGCACAAAATTATTTAAAATATTGACAAAATTACCTTCAGCCTATGTGTATAAGGTATATGTGAAACATAAATAAATTTTGTGTTTAGACTTAGGTCCCATCCCCAAGATATCTCATTATTATATGCAAATATTCCAAAAGCCAAAAAAATCTGAAATCTGAAACACTTCTGGTCTCAAGGATTTTGGATAAGGTATATTCAACCTGAATTTATTATAGTTTCTATATGGATAAAACATTTCTGTTCCATGCCCTTAATGTCATATTATTCTTCTACTCATGTAAATTGTTTCATGTTACTTGAGAAGAAATAATTAAATAAAAAGGACTATTATTTGCAAAGCTTTTTCATATATTATTTCATTAATCTTTCAGTTCTCTCAAACATTTGAAAACAGTTCCAAATTACAACAATGGACAAAATAACAAAAAGCTTTCATTCCCCCCGCCCCCTGCTTTTTTTTCTTAATAGGCAAGTATCTCTTGACTAAACAAAGAGCTTCCTGCATTGTGGATTTGCAGTATCACTTGGTTGATTTAGTTCTCTATTTCTGATTTTACTGTGGACATCTCTCTGGTCCATTTTGAAGGTGTTCCTGATCATGTTGCCTGGCAAATAAATTCCTAATTCTTTTTTTGTTTGTTTGTTTGTTTGTTTTTAAGAGACAGGGTCTGGCTCTGTCCTCCAGGCTGGAGTGCAGTGGCTAGAACATGGCTCACTGCAGCCTTGAGCTCCTGGGCTCAAGCGATCTTTCCGCTTTGGCTTCCCAAGTTGCTGGGATTACAGGCATGAACCAGTGTGCTAGGCCTGTTTCCTAATTCTCTAGCATGGTATTGGAGAGCCTCCATGATTAACCCATGACCTCTCTTTCCAGTTTTATTTCTCACGGCCCCCTTTTATGTATCACTCTAAATTACATATTCCTAACTGTACACTTCCTCATACATTTATCTCTGCTTAGATTACCCCCATCTTCTCACCAAATCTATCCGTTGAAACTGGACTGGTCCTTCAAGTCCCAGGTCAAAACTAGCCATTATGTTTCTCTGAACTCACACAGTCCTTTGTTAATACCTCTGTTGGGGCATTCCCCAATTTGGCATTGTGCTGTTATTATTATTATTTTTTAAATTTTCTAGTAAGTGCTTTTATTTGCCACCACACATAATGCTACAATGAGCATTCTGTATGCATACTTTTATGTATCCTTGCTAGTATTGTACAAAACAGATTCCTAGATGTGGAATTGTTAAGTCAAGGGATCTGTTAAGATTTTTTTTTCTCTGTTCTTTCTTTCTTTCTTTGTCTTTCTTTCTTTCTGTCTTTCTTTCTTTCTTTTTTTTTTTTTTTTTTTACTTTTGCTTTAAGTTCTGGGATACATGTGCAGAACATGCAGGTTTGTTACATAGGTATACATGTGCCATGGTGCTGTTATTGTTATTGTTTATGAACCTATCATCTCCTACTACTGTCTGATATGTCTCTGTAGGCCCCATGACCCTAGCAAAATGACTACACATAGTAGGTTTTTCCATGAATACTTAGGGATGACTGAGCCTACTGTCTCCAGCCTAACACCCCTATTTAAGAGCTGAAAAAATCAGATTTTTTAAAAGTTTCATTCCATTTAAGAGTTAAACCATTTTTCTTATTTAGTGCCAGATTTTATCTTAGCATATATGACATGATGTTGGATACACCACAGTTCCGTTTCTTTACCTACAAATCATAGTTCTGGGAAAATGAAAAATGTCTGCTGTAGGCACTCATTCAAGTACTGCAGTCATGTGCGGACTGGGCAAAAATGACTCGGAATCTGACGCTGACCTAGGACAGCTTCAGGCTTTACATGACCTAACACACGACCTCAAGGCTGGCTTTCCATTTAAATGCCAGTAGTCCAAAAACACTTTAAATTCTTTCTCTGCAGTGGGTCATAAAACGTGACATTAATGTTATAGAAAAAAATTACGTTTGAATCCATTTGTAGCTGAAAGAGAATATGGTTGGTAGTATTTTTAGGAAGAGCTCTTCTCTCAAAGAAAATAGGAATAGGTTATATAATCATTGATTTTAAAATGTTTTGTTATTGGTGCTAAGATGTCTTAGATCGAGACATCTCATTGATTAGTGTTGCCAAGTGACATCATACGGGGCACTTATGGTCCTTCAGGAGATAGGTGTCACTCAGGGAAAAAAGCAGTATATTTTCAGCTCATATTTTTTAGCAACATATGAAGTTAATTTTGTTAAAATTCAAAAGCCATTTCCCCTTATGGCTACTGTTTCTTCCTTTTTCAGGTTCAGAAAATTTCCCCCAAACTCAGACTTTTTCATATTCCTGTTAAAGATTGTTATAACCTCTCCTTATGACCTTTTATAAAACGGCAATCCTTCATTCCTCTGATAGGACTTTTTCTATTTAAATGGAAAGAAATTTATATGGTAGCCAAAATGCTAAATGGAATTTATGTAAAAGAGAAATCAGCGAAGCAAGCTAAGTGTGGCCTTGGCCTTGGGATTACATGTGCAGATGTGACCATGGTTGAGGAGAATAGCACTGTCATCTTTCCCATCTACTCAATCACCTTTCCCTCTGCAGGGAACCTCAGAGTGTCCTGATAGTACTCCTGGTGATATCTAAGCACAAATGCAAGTGTGATGGTTGTTAGAATCAAAATGGAATTGCTAAAGTTAAGAAAACCCTGACAGATAGAGCCGGGAAGGCCACAAAGAGAGGGTTCTCATTCGTGTATGTCTGGTAACAAAAACTGTCACAAAAAACTGCAAAACCCACAACCTTGCACAAAGGCCATTGCCACCTTATATAAAAAGTACCTCTGCAAGGACACCTGTCCCACTACTGCCTGTCCAACCTCAGGCTGGCATCACCCCTGTTGTTGATCTTTGTAGCCACGGATAATTATTTCAAAACAATGATGTAATCCTCCTCATTTTTTTCCTTTAAAAACCTTTGTCTTTCTTTACCTCCTGAACACACACATAGTTTACTATGGTATGCATACTGACATTGCAATGCTCTATCTTTAAATAAATATCCTTTCTTTTAGAGAGTCTGTCTCTGGTTGTTATTTAGGCTGACACAGTATTCCTAAAACAGGGTCCCTGATGCTATCCTTTTAAGTAAAAATGAGGGTAAGTATTCAATAAACATTCCTCAAGCTGAGTTCCTGGTTTTTCAGGAGGGATGAAGCATAGGTTAAATCTCAGAAGTACCACCTGTGAGTAAAATAGGTTGATTGATTATTCATTAAAAACCATGCCTGAGGTCTTCCTTTTCTTCAGTTTCAACACCATCGCTCTGCCTGATCCCTCTCAACTCTTGCCCTCCCTTTGCATAGGTAAATAGCCAGATGCACATTTAAGTTTTATCACAGCATGAGGGGCATTTTTGATGAAAATCATATGTTTGAAATAATTTAGAAGCTCACCTAATAGAGTTTGCTGGAGATTTTTGGAGCTGTAACACCAAACTATTTCTTCCAGGTGCTCCATATCATCACTCACTGTTTTTATCAATGAATAGTTTTAGGTTTTCAAGGCCAGTCAGTTTCTCTGAGGCACTCTGTCTGTAATTCTTGCAGTTGCACACCAGAGTAGTGGAGTCTGACAGAGAACACAGGTTTGTATCGTTTTTTCTTTTTTTTCCTGAGATAGAGTCTCACTCTTGTCGCCCAGGCTGGAGAGCAGTGGCGCAATCTTGGCTCACTGCAACCTCCGCCTTCCGGGTTCAAGCCATTCTTCTGCCTCAGCCTCCTGAGGAGGTGGGACTATAGGCACCCGCCACCACGCCTGGCTAATTTTTGTATTTTTAGTAGAGATGGGGTTTTGCCATGTTGGCCAGGCTGGTCTTGAACTCCTGACCTCCAGTGATCCGCCCTTGTTGGCCTCCCAAAGTGCTGGGATTACCACTGTGAGCCACCGTGCCCAGCCTCGTATAGATTTCTTATTCCTATTACAGAAATTCTTAAATTTTCTTGGTTCCCAGCATCTTTAGTGTTTCAGTAGTTTTTTTCATGAAAACTCTAGGCCAAAAGAAGTACCTAATTGTTCTGGACCCAGGTCAAAGCAAGTGCCTAATGGGTCTAAACAACTTAATAACGGCAGTTTGCATGGTAGCTGGCAAATGTCACTGTGTTTCCCTTGAAATTTAAAAATGTCCAGCTGCCTCCCTGTGAGTTCACTACAGTGCCCTGGGGCAACTGGTGTAGAGTTCGGGAGCACCATCTTTATGTTTTAGGGCAGTTAGCAAACATTCCTATTCTAATTCATATATGATGTCCTTATGAAAAATAAAAATTGCTATGATTTCATGTCTCTCTAGAAAATAAAACGGTGACATATGTCAACATGGATAGATCAAAATGCAATGTTAGGTAAAAAAAGGCAAGTTGCAGAAAAACGTGTAGAAAAGAATAGCTTTTATTTAAAATTTATATCTTATTTATGCTAGAAGGTTGCACACTCTCTCTAGGAGAGTGGTTATCTCTATGGAGGAGAAAGAATGGGACTGGAAGGAGAATAAAGAAGACCTACATTTTATCTGCACCATTTTAGATGTGTTATTAAAATATGCAAGGCAAACACGAACAAATGTTGATATTTGTTAATTCTGGGTGGTGAGCCATAGGTGCTTCTCATACTAGTCTTTGGACTTTCCTATACTAAAAAATTTTTTTAACCCAGAAAGTATTGAGCAAGAACTAAAAGGGTAGATCATCAGGTATTAGTTTTCGTTTCTACATGTGGTCAACCCTTATAGATATTTAATTTAGTTTGGGGTCATAAAATAATTCTGAATTTTTTTCTGGGGTCAGAAATAGCCAGATGATGAACTACATACTATGTATTCAAAAACTCCAGCTGCTGTGTTTTACAAAACCAGCTGCTTGCTAATCCTAATAAGGTGTAACTTTTGCAACTAATTAGTTCCAAAAGGCCGATTTAGATTTACATTCAGATTCAACACATTATCATGTTGAAGAAGAGACCACATCGTGCAGGTTTTTTTACAAATTTCAGTACAGGCAGGTGCAATGGCTCACGCCTGTAATACCAACACATTGGGAGGCTGAGATGGGCAGATCACCTGAGGTCAGGAGTTCGAGACCACCCTGGCCAACATGGTGAAACCCCGTCTCTACTAAAAATACAAAAATTAGCCGGGTGTGGTGGCACGCGCCTGTAATCCCAGCTACTTGGGAGTCTGAGGCAGGAGAATCGCTTGAACCCAGGGGGTTGAGGTTGCAGTGAGCCGAGATCGTGCCATTGTACTCCAGCCTGGGTGATAGAGCGAGACTCCATTAAAAAAAAAAAAAATTCAGTATCTTATATATGGTAGGTAATCAATGAATGCCTTTAGAATTAGTAAGATTAATTTATCTTTACTTAGCATTTTTTAAAAAATTAACAATAAAAAACCATTAAGCCACAGCTTTGTGGCAGCTTTATAATGTGGCTTGTAATTTTTTATTATTTTTTAAATGTTATTTTAATTTTAAACTATAATATGTTCATATGGTTCAAAATTAAAAGGTTTAAATTGATATGCCATGAAAAATAAGACTCCATTTAACCCTCAATCTCCAGCCACTCGGTTCTCTTAGAGGTAACCAAAGTGACCAGTTTTTGTGCCTATGTTTAGAAAAGAGGCATTATATATATACTTATATATGTATTTTATATATATTATATACATGCACATTAATATATATACATAAACAAATATAAAAATTTGTTTTTAAGATAGTAAGTACATGTCATATTCACGGCTCTAAATACCATCTACAGATGACGTTGATTAGACAATCATTTGGATGTCTAATAAATATTTCAAATTTTATTTGAAACAAACATATTTCAAATAAGCTCCACCTGTAGCTTGCGCATTCAGTTGATAGCAACCCCGGCCTTCGGGTTGTTCAGGCGCACTTGACTCCTGTCTTTCTTTCACGCTAACATCTAGTCTGTCAGGAAAGTCTGTTGATGACTTTGAAACATTTCCAGAATCTGACCACTGCTCACCACCTCCTCTCCTGTCACCTAGTCCTGGCCACCAGCATCCCTCACAGGGACCACTGCCTCACCACACTCTCTGCTTCCACCTTGTCTCTCACAGTCCGTTCTCCACCAAGCAGAGAGAGAGATCCTTTTAAATTGTAAGTCATAAATGCCATTCCTCTCAAAACCCTACAATAGGCCCAGTGCAGTGGCTCACACCTGTAATCCTAGCACTTTGGGAGGCCGAGGCAGGTGGAACGCTTGAGCCCAGGAGTTAGAGACCAGCCTGGGCAACATGGCGAAACCGTCTCTACAAAAAATACAAAAATTAGCCGGTCATGATGGCGCCTGCCTATAGTCCCTGCTGAGGTGGGAGGATGCCTTGAGCCTGGGAGGTGGAAGTTGCAGTGAGCCGAGATCGCACCACTGCACACCAGCCTGGGCGACAGGGCAAGACCCTGTTTCAAAAACAGAAAGTAGGCCGGGCACAGTGGCTCACGCCTGTAATCCCAGCACTTTGGGAGGCCGAGGTTGGTGGATTGCTTGAGCCTGCGAGTTTAAGACAAGCTCAGCCAACATGGCAAAACCCTGTCTCTACTAAAAATACAAAAAATTAGCCGGGTGTAGTGGTGTGCGCCTGTAGTCCCAGCTACTCGGGAGGCTGAGGCACGAGAATCGCTTGAGCCCGAGAGGCAGAGGCTGCAGTAAGCCAAGATGACACCACTGCACTCTAGCCTGGTGAGGTGACAGAGCGAAACTCTGTCTCAAAAACAAACAAACAAAAGCAAAAACAAAAACAAAAGCAAAACCCTATAATTGCTTTTACTCAGAATACACTTCAAAGTCCTGCACTGATGAAGTCTTGCATGTAGGCCCTGCATTGATCTGCCTGCTTTATCTTCCTTACCTTCATGCTCTCTTTCTGGCTCACTCCGCTCAGCTTTGCTGGCCTCTTCTGTTTCCTGCATTCACCAGACACACTCTTGCCTTAGGACCTTTTCTAGCTCTCTCTGCCTGCAACTCTCTTCTCCCAGATCCTCTTTTGGCTAACTCTCTCATCTCCTTCAAGTCTTTGTTCAAATCTTGCCTTCTGAGGCCCAACCTGACCACATTTTTTTTTTTTTTTTAAACGGAGTCTTGCCCTGTCACCAGGCTGGAGTGCAGTGGGGCAATCTCAGCTCATTGCAACATCTGCCTCCCGGGTTCAAGTGATTCACCTGCCTCAGCCTCCTGAGTAGCTGGGACTACAGGCGCATGCCACCATGCCCAGCTAATTTTTGTATTTTTAGTAGAGACAGGGTTTCACCATGTTGGCCAGGATAGTCTCGATCTCTTGACCTCATGATCTGCCTGCCTCGGCCTCCCAAAGTGCTGGGATTACAGGCGTGAGCCACCGTGCCCGGCCGACCACGATATTTAATGGTGTCTCTTCCCCACAGGCAGCCCCTGGATCTCCCATGGCCTGCTCTACTTTTTCTTTTAATCATAGAACTTACCAGTTTCCAATATACTAGATATTGTTCATGTTTGTTATTTATTGACTGTCTCCCTTAACAAAGTGTAAGCTCCACTATAGTCGAGACCTTTGACTACTTTACTTATAGATTTATCCCAAGTGTCTAGTGTGATGCTTGACACATAGCGGATGCTCAAATGTATTTGTTGGATATGTGAATGAATACATAAATTATACTCTGCATATTGTTTTGTGTCTTGTTTTCACTTAATGATATATTTATTCACACGAGGTATCTTGAAAATCTTGGAAATTTCTTATTAGCACATTGTCTTCGTCTATTTAGTGCTGCTGTAACAGAATACCTGAGGCTGGGTAATTTATTTTAAAAAAGAGATTCCTTTGGCTTACAATTATGGTAGCTGGAAAGTTCAAGATTGGGCAGCTGCGTCTGGTGAGGACCTCGTCTGCTTCAACTTGTGGCAGAAAGTGGAGAAGAGAGGGCATGGGCAAAGAGATCACATGGTGAGAGAGGAAGCAGAAGACAGAAACCAAACTGAGGAAGCCAGACTTTTAACAACCTGCTCTCTCTGGTGCTAATCAATTCCCGGGAGAGGAAGAGCTCACTCATTCCCATGGGAGGGTGTTAATCTATTTTTGGGAGTCCTTCCCCATGACCCAAATACCTCCTACTAGTCCCTGCTCCTCAACACCCTCACATTGGGGATCAAATTCTTTCTCTCTCTTTCTCTTTCTTTCTTTCTTCCTCCCTCCTTTCTTTCCCTTTCTTTCTTTCTTTCTTTCTTTCTTTCTTTCTTTCTTTCTTTCTTTCTTTCTCTCTCTCTCTCTCTCTCTCTCTCTCTTTTCAAGGTCTGGCTCTGCTGGAAGTGCACTGGCATGATCTTGGCTCACTGCAACCTCCATCTTCCAGGCTTAAGCCATCCTCCCACATCAACCTCCCAAGTAGACGAGACTACAGGCATGTGCCACCACCCCAGCTAATTTTTGTATTTTTTTGTAGAGATGGGGTTTCACCATGTTGCCCAGGCTGTTCTCAAACACCTGAGCTCAAGTGATCCGCCTGCCTCGGCCTCCCAAAATGTTAGGACTATGGGTCTGAGCCACCGTGCCCGGCCTGGGGATCAAATTTCAATATGAATGTTGAAGGGGACAAACCACATCCAAACCATAGTACACATACTTTTTTTCTCCTTTTTTTTTTTTTTTTTTGTAGAGACAGGATATCCCTGTGTTAGTCAGGCTAGTCTTCTCAAACTCCTGGGCTCAAGCAATCCTCCCACTTCAGCCTTCCAAAGTGCTGGGATCATAGGCATGAGCCATTGTAGCCAGCCCATTCTCTTTTTTTAATAGAAGCTTATTATTCCACTGGAAAGCTGTATCATAATTTATGTAACCAGCTTTATTTAGATTGTTTAGTCCTTTTTTTTTTTTAACAAATAATACCATAATGACAATCTAGTCCATATGTTATTCCACATGTGTAAGAATATCTGTAGGATAAATTCCTGGAAGTGGAATTTCTGGGGCAAAAGATATATATGCCAAAGATATTGCCAAATTGAATTCCATACTTTCACCAACACAGTTTTATAATTTTATTATTTTTGCCAATCTCATAGATTTTAAAAAGTCTTCTCAGTGCAGTTTTAATTTGCATTTATTTTGAGTGATTGAAAAATCTTTCCTATATTTCAATGATGTTTAATTATTTTTATGTTTTCTATGTAAAATTTTAATCTACTTTCCTATAGGGTTGTTAATCTATTTCTTATTGATGCTTAAGAGTTCCTTATATAGTCAAGAAATAAGCCCTTTGTCTGTGATAGGAGATGCAAATATTTTTCTCAGGTTTGTGGTTTATCTTTTTTTTTTTTTTTTTTTTTTTTTTTTTTTTTTTTTTTTAATGTGCAGGTTTGTTACATATGTATCCATGTGCCATGTTGATTTCCTGCACCCATTAACTCGTCCTTTAGCATTAGGTGTATCTCCTAATGCTGTCCCTCCCCCCTCCCCCCACCCCACAACAGTCCCCGGAGTGTGATGTTCCCCTTCCTGTGTCCATGAGTTCTCATTGTTCAATTCCCACCTATGAGTGAGAACATGCGGTGTTTGGTTTTTTGTCCTTGCGATAGTTTACTGAGAATGATGTTTTCCAGTTTCATCCATGTCCCTACAAAGGACACGAACTCATCATTTTTTATGGCTGCATAGTATTCCATGGTGTATATGTGCCACATTTTCTTAATCCAGTCTATCGTTGTTGGACATTTGGGTTGGTTCCAAGTCTTTGCTATTGTGAATAGTGCCGCAATAAACATACGTGTGCATGTGTCTTTATAGCAGCATGATTTATAGTCCTTTGGGTATATACCCAGTAATGGGATGGCTGGGTCAAATGGTATTTCTAGTTCGAGATCCCTGAGGAATCGCCACACTGACTTCCACAATGGTTGAACTAGTTTACAGTCCCACCAACAGTGTAAAAGTGTTCCTATTTCTCCACATCCTCTCCAGCACCTGTTGTTTCCTGATTTTTTAATGATGGCCATTCTAACTGGTGTGAGATGGTACCTCACTGTGGTTTTGATTTGCATTTCTCTGATGGCCAGTGATGATGAGCATTTCTTCATGTGTTTTTTGGCTGCATAAATGTCTTCTTTTGAGAAGTGTCTGTTCATGTCCTCTGCCCACTTTTTGATGGGGTTGTTTGTTTTTTTCTTGTAAATTTGTTTGAGTTCATTGTAGATTCTGGATATTAGCCCTTTGTCAGATGAGTAGGTTGCAAAAATTTTCTCCCATTCTGTAGGTTGCCTGTTCACTCTGATGATAGTTTCTTTTGCTGTGCAGAAGCTCTTTAGTTTAATGAGATCCCATTTGTCGATTTTGGCTTTTGTTGCCATTGCTTTTGGTGTTTTAGACATGAAGTCCTTGCCCACGCCTATGTCCTGAATGGTATTGCCTAGGTTTTCTTGTAGGATTTTAATGGTTTTAGGTCTAACATATAAGTCTTTAATCCATCTTGAATTAATTTTTGTATAAGGTGTAAGGAAGGGATCCAGTTTCAGCTTTCTACATATGGCTAGCCAGTTTTCCCAGCACCATTTATTAAATAGGGAATCCTTTCCCCATTTCTTGTTTTTGTCAGGTTTGTCAAAGATCAGATAGTTGTAGCTATGCGGCATCATTTCTGAGGGCTCTGTTCTGTTCCATTGATCTATGTCTCTGTTGTGGTACCAGTACCATGCTGTTTTGGTTACTGTAGCCTTGTAGTATAGTTTGAAGTCAGGTAGCGTGATGCCTCCAGCTTTGTTCTTTTGGCTTAGGATTGACTTGGCGATGCGGGCTCTTTTTTGGTTCCATATGAACTTTAAAGTAGTTTTTTCCAATTCTGTGAAGAAAGTCATTGGTAGCTTGATGGGGATGGCATTGAATCTATAAATTACCTTGGGCAGTATGGCCATTTTCACGATATTGATTCTTCCAACCCATGAGCATGGAATGTTCTTCCATTTGTTTGTATCCTCTTTGATTTCATTGAGCAGTGGTTTGTAGTTCTCCTTGAAGAGGTCCTTCACATCCCTTGTAAGTTGGATTCCTAGGTATTTTATTCTCTTTGAAGCAATTGTGAATGGGAGTTCACTTATGATTTGGCTCTCTGTTTGCCTGTGATTGGTGTACAAGAATGCTTGTGATTTTTGTACATTAATTTTGTATCCTGAGACTTTGCTGAAGTTGCTAATCAGCTTAAGGAGATTGTGGGCTGAGACAATGGGGTTTTCTAGATGTACAATCATGTCATCTGCAAACAGGGACAATTTGACTTCCTCTTTTCCTAATTGAATACCCTTTATTTCCTTCTCCTGCCTGATTGCTCTGGCCAGAACTTCCAGCACTATGTTGAATAGGAGCGGTGAGAGAGGGCATCCCTGTCTTGTGCCAGTTTTCAGAGGGAATGCTTCCAGTTTTTGCCCATTCAGTATGATATTGGCTGTGGGTTTGTCATAGATAGCTGTTATTATTTTGAGATACGTCCCATCAATACCTAATTTATTGAGAGTTTTTAGCATGAAGGGTTGTTGAATTTTGTCAAAGGCCTTTTCTGCATCTATTGAGATAATCATGTGGTTTTTGTCTTTGGTTCTGTTTATATGCTGGATTACATTTATTGATTTGCGTATGTTGAACCAGCCTTGCATCCCAGGGATGAAGCCCACTTGATCATGGTGGATAAGCTTTTTGATGTGCTGCTGGATTCGGTTTGCCAGTATTTTATTGAGGATTTTTGCATCAATGTTCATCAAGGATATTGGTCTGAAATTCTCTTTTTTGGTTATGTCTCTGCCAGGTTTTGGTATCAGGATGATGCTGGCTTCATAAAATGTGTTAGGGAGGATTCCCTCTTTTTCTATTGATTGGAATAGTTTCAGAAGGAATGGTACCAGTTCCTCCTTGTACCTCTGGTAGAATTCAGCTGTGAATCCATCAGGTCCTGGACTCTTTTTGGTTGGTAAGCTATTGATTATTGCCACAATTTCAGAAGCTGTTATTGGTCTATTCAGAGATTCAACTTCTTCCTGGTTTAGTCTTGGGAGGGTGTATTTGTCAAGGAATTTATCCATTTCTTCTAGATTTTCTAGTTTATTTGCATAGAGGTGTTTGTAGTATTCTCTGATGGTAGATTGTATTTCTGTGGGATCGGTGGTGATATCCCCTTTTTCGTTTTTTATTGCATCTATTTGATTCTTCTCTCTTTTCTTCTTTATTAGTCTTGCTAGCGGTCCATCAATTTTGTTGATCTTTTCAAAAAACCAGCTCCTGGATTCATTAATTTTTTGAAGGGTTTTTTGTGTCTCTATTTCCTTCAGTTCTGCTCTGATTTTAGTTATTTCTAGCCTTCTGCTAGCTTTTGAATGTGTTTGCTCTTGCTTTTCTAGTTCTTTTAATTGTGATGTTAGGGTGTCAATTTTGGATCTTTCCTGCTTTCTCTTGTGGGCATTTAGTGCTATAAATTTCCCTCTACACACTGCTTTGAATGTGTCCCAGAGATTCTGGTATGTTGTGTCTTTGTTCTCGTTGGTTTCAAAGAACATCTTTATTTCTGCCTTCATTTCATTATGTACCCAATAGTCATTCAGGAGCAGGTTGTTCAGTTTCCATGTAGTTGAGCGGTTTTGAGTGAGTTTCTTAATCCTGAGTTCTAGTTTGATTGCACTGTGGTCTGAGAGACAGTTTGTTATAATTTCTGTTGTTTTACATTTGCTGAGGAGAGCTTTACTTCCAACTATGTGGTCAATTTTGGAATAGGTGTGGTGTGGTGCTGAAAAAAATGTATATTCTGTTGACTTGGGGTGGAGAGTTCTGTAGATGTCTATTAGGTCCACTTTATGTAGAGCTGAGTTCAATTTCTGGATATCCTTGTTAACTTTCTGTCTCGTTGATCTGTCTAATGCTGACAGTGGGGTGTTAAAATCTCCCATTATTATTGTGTGGGAGTTTAAGTCCCTTTGTAGGTCACTGAGGACTTGCTTTATGAATCTGGGTGCTCCTGTGTTGGGTGCATATATATTTAGGATATTTAGCTCTTCTTGTTGAATTGATCCCTTTACCATTATGTAATGGCCTTCTTTGTCTCTTATGATCTTTGTTGGTTTAAAGTCTATTTTATCAGAGACTAGGATTGCAACCCCTGCCTTTTTTTGTTTTCCAGTTGCTTGATAGATCTTCCTCCATCCCTTTATTTTGAGTCTATGTGTGTCTCTGCACGTGAGATGGGTTTCCTGAATACAGCACACTGATGGGTCCTGACTCCTTATCCAGTTTGCCAGTCTGTGTCTTTTGATTGGAGCATTTAGCCCATTTACACTTAACGTTAATATTGTTATGTGTGAATCTGATCCTGTCATTATGATGTTAGTTGGTTATTTTGCTCGTTAGTTGCTATAGTTTCTTCCTAGCCTCGATGGTCTTTACAATTTGGCATGTTTTTGCAGTGGCTGGAACCGGTTGTTCCTTTCCATGTTTAGTGCTTCCTTCAGGAGCTCTTTTAGGGCAGGCCTGGTGGTGACAAAATCACTCAGCGTTTGCTTGTCTGTAAAGTATTTTATTTCTCCTTCACTTATGAAGCTTAGTTTGGCGGGATAGCAAATTCTGGGTTGAAAATTCTTTTCTTTAAGAATGTTGAATATCGGCCCCCACTCTCTTCTGGCTTGTAGAGTTTCTGCTGAGAGATCAGCTGTTAGTCTGATGGGCTTCCCTTTGTGGGTAACCCGACCTTTCTCTCTGGCTGCCCTTAACATTTTTTCCTTCATTTCAACTTTGGTGAATCTGACAATTATGTGTCTTGGAGTTGCCCTTCTCGAGGAGTATCTTTGTGGCGTTCTCTGTATTTCCTGAATCTGAATGCTGGCCTGCCTTGCTAGATTGGGGAAGTTCTCCTGGATAATATCTTGCAGAGTGTTTTCCAACTTGGTTCCATTCTCCCCATCATTTTCAGGTACACCGATCAGGCGTAGGTTTGGTCTTTTCACATAGTCCCAAATTTCTTGGAGGCTTTGTTCATTTCTTTTTATTCTTTTTTCTCTAAACTTCCCTTCTCTCTTCATTTCATTCATTTCATCTTCCATCAGCGATACCCTTTCTTCCAGTTGATCGCATCTGCTACTGAGGCTTCTGCAATCTTAGTGTAGTTCTCGAAACTTGGCTTTCAGCTCCATCAGCTCCTTTAAGCCCTTCTCTCCATTGGTTATTCTAGTTATCCATTCTTCTAATTTTTTTTCAAAGTTTTTAACTTCTTTGCTATTATTTTGAATTTCCTCTCGTAGCTCAGAGTAGTTTGATCGTCTGAAGCCTTCTTCTCTCAACTCATCAAAGTCATCCTCCATCCAGCTTTGTTCTGTTGCTGGTGAGGAACTGCGTTCCTTTGGAGGAGGAGAGGTGCTCTGTTTTTTAGAGTTTCCAGTTTTTTTGCTCTGTTTTTTCCCCATCTTTGTAGTTTTATCTACTTTTTGTCTTTGATGATGGTGATGTACGGATGGGTTTTTGGTGTTAAAGTCCTTTCTGTTTGTTAGTTTTCCTTCTACCAGACAGGACCCTCAGCTGCAGGTCTGTTGGAGTTTACTAGAGGTCCACTCCAGACCCTGTTTGGCTGGGTGTCAGCAGCGGTGGCTGCAGAACAGCGGATTTTCGTGAGACCACAAATTTAGCTGTCTGATAGTTCCTCTGAAAGTTTTGTCTCAGGGGAGTACCCGGTTGAATGAGGTGTCAGTCTGACCCTACTGGGGGGGTGCCTCCCAGTTAGGCTGCTCAGGGGTGAGGGACCCACTTTAGGAGGCAGTCTGTCTGTTCTCAGATCTCCAGCTGCGTGCTGGGAGAACCACTACTCTCTTCAAAGCTGTCAGTCAGACAGGGGCATTTAAGTCTGTGGAGGTTCTTTGCTGAGTTTTTGTTTGTCTGTGCCCTGCCCCCAGAGGTGGAGCCTACAGAGGCAGGCAGGCCTCCTTGAGCTGTGGTGGGCTCCACCCAGTTCGAGCTTCCTGGCTGCTTTGTTTACCTAAGCAAGCCTGGGCAATGGCGGGCGCCCCTCCCCCAGCCTCGCTGCCGCCTTGCAGCTTGATCTCAGACTGCTGTGCTAGCAATCAGCGAGACTCCGTGGGCATAGGACCCTCCGAGCCAGGTGCGGGACACAATCTCCTAGTGTGCCGTTTTCCAGGCCCGTTGGAGAAGCGCAGTATTAGGATGGGACTGACCCGATATTCCAGGTGCCGTCTGTTTCCCCTTTCTTTGACTAGGAAAGGGAACTCCCTGACCCCTTGCACTTCCCGAGTGAGGCAATGCCTCGCCCTGCTTCGGCTCGCGCACAGTGCGCTTCACCGTCTGTCCTGCACCCACTGTTAGGCACTCCCTAGTGAGATGAAACCGGTACCTCAAGCAGAAATGCAGAAATCACCAGTCTTCTGTGTCGCTGGGGCTGGGAGCTGGAGACCGGAGCTGTTCCTATTCAGCCATCTTGGCTCCACCCGTGGTTTATCTTTTGACCTTGCCGGTAGTTTTTCTTTCTCTTTTCTGTTTTTTAAAAATGTCTTTTACAGCAACATTCCACTGAAGCCTATGATTTTTGACCTAGAAGCTTTAAACAAATTTTTATGAAGTTGAAGTCATCAATTTTTTATTAATACTGTTTCACCCCTGGGTTTTGTGTTAAAAATAGAAGGTCTTCCTCAATCTGATTTATGTAAAAATTCTTACATGACTTCTTTTCATACTTTTGCAGTTTTATTTTTACTTGTAAACTTTGATCTACTTGGAATATATTTTCATGTGAGAGAGGATTCAATAATATTTCACCTCAATAACTCTCCAGTTGCCTTCAAACCATTAACTGAATGTCATGTTTTTTTCCACCACTTTGAAATGCCATTGTATTAGTTTGTTTTCTGTTGCTTATAACAGAATACCTGAAACTGGGTAATTTATAAAGGAAAGGAATTTATGCCTTACAGTTTGGGAGGCTGAGAAGTCCAAGGTTGAGGGGCCACAGCAGGTGAGAGCCTTCTTGCTGGTGGAGGGAGGGGGTTCTCTACAGATCCCGGGTGGTACAGGGCTTCACAATAACAAGTGGGCTGAATGTGCTGAGTATGCTAGCTCAGATCCTTCTTCCTGTCCTTTTTTTTTTTTTTTTTTTTTTGAGATGGAGTGTCATTCTGTCACCCAGACTGGAGTGCAGTGAGGTGATCTCAGCTCACTGCAACCTCCACCTCCTCAGTTCAAGCGATTCTCCTGCCTCAGCCTCCCAAGTAGCTGGGATTACAGGTGTGGATCACCATGCCTAGCTAATTTTTGTATTTTTAGTAGAGACGGGGTTTCTCTATGTTGGCCAGGCTGATATCAAACTCCTGACCTCAAGTGATCCACCCACCTCAGCCTCTCAAAGTTCTGGTATTACAAATGTGAGCCACCGTGCCCAGCCCCAATCTCCTCTTAAAGGCCTCACCCTTCAATGCTATCACACTGGGGATTAAGTTGCCAACACATGAAATCCGAGGGACACATACAAACCACAGCAGCGATCTTTGTCATACACTAAATTAATAAATGCATAAGTGCATTGGTATCTGTTTCTAGAAATTCTATTCTGTGCCATTGATTCTTGTGTCTGTGTATTCATGCCCCACAACTATTGCTCCCGTTTCTATTGGTCTATAGTGAAAAGGCTAGTGCTCTATCATTGCATTTATTGTCAGAATGTCTCCAGATATTCTTGCTGCTTATTTTTTAACGTGAAATCTATAATCAGCTAGTTTAGTATCTTGCAAACAATAATATCTATACCAAAAACAAGATAGAGACAAAGACTAAGACCAACAACAGCAACAATCACAATGCTGTGGTATTTTGTGGGCTCCTATTATATTCATACTCTTCAGCTGCAATCTTAGCTATTGCTTTTAGCATATTTTAATCACAAGAAACAAAGTCTATTTCTGTTTTGTCTCTGAATCCCTCCCTCCCTCCCTTCCTTCCTTCCTTCCTTCCTTCCTTCCTTCCTTCCTTCCTTCCTGCCTCCCTCCCTTTCTTTCTTTTTTTCTTTCTCCCAGGCTGGAGTGCAGTGACGGTCTTGGCTCAGTGCAACCTCCACATCCTGGGTTCAAGTGATTCTCCTGTACCAGCCTCCCAAGTAGCTGGGATTACAGGCCTGGGTCACCATGCCCAGCTAATTTTTGTATTTTTAGTAGAGATGGGGTTTCGCCATGTTGGCCAGGCTGGTCTTGAACTCCTGACCTCAGGCAATCCACCTGCATTGGCCTCCCAAAGTGCTGGGATTACAGGCGTGAGCCACCATGCCCAGCCAATTCTTTCTTTCTTTCTTTTTTTGAGACAGTGTCTCGCTCTGTCCCCCAAACTGGAGTTCAGTGGCAGGATTTTGGCTCACTGCAACCTCCCCTGCCTGAACTCAAGCCATCCTCCCACCTCAGCCTCCCCAGTAGCTGGGATTACAGGCGCTTGCCACCACAGGCTAGCTTTTTTTTATTTTTTGTAGAATCAGGGTTTTGTCGTGTTGCTCAGGCTGGTCTCAAACTCCTAGGCTCAGGCAATCCAGCTGCCTTAGTCTCCCAAAGTGCTGGGATTACAGGTATAAATGACTGCCCCCAGCCCGAATTAATTCTTTCTGAATCAACTTCTGGTTGTGGCTGCTATCTTAGTTTCACCTCCATCATTGGTTTGGACTGTTGTTCTGGGTTCTGTGCTTCAGCAATCCTGATATCCTTCTGTTCACTTTTTTCCTTCTCAGTTCATGCTATAGCATAATTTAAAGCAGTTCGTTCAAAATCGTAATTATAAAGGACTTACCAGAATATACCTTTCATTCACTTCTTTTAGATAGAATTCTTATATTCTTGAAACAATCTTTCAGTCATTTCAATTCAAACTGTAGTTTGTGATTCTAACCTTTACATTTTTAAGTATGCTTTCCACTTGAGTTCTTTAAGATTTAGACAAACGACTGGTTTCTATGCAACCACGCAGGTGAAGGGCATGTTCTATCTTGCAGCTTTCCATTCCTTAGCAATGTGCTTCCATCTGTAGTCAATAAATATACTCCACAGGGAAAAAGAGAAAAACATGAATTGAGTAAAAGAATTCTTACATTAAATGTCAGCAGGCATTTTATAAGATTAATTTTTTAAGCTAAAATAAAATTTCTACCCACCATTGACTAAATATATTTTAAAGCCTACAAGCATAGATAGACTATAATTCACAGACATCTACATGAATACATAAAAGACTGAAGAAACCAAATATGATAAAATTGTCACATTAAAAAATTAGAATAAAGGCCTGTAGAATCTGCATGAGAAATGCAGAACTATATCTGTCTTGTGGGGATGAAAAATAATAACCAACAGTTGGTGTACAGATGCTCCTTGACTTATGGTGGGATCAAGTCCTGATAAATTCATTACAAGTTGAAATTATTGTAAGTTAAAAACGCATTTAATACCTAATCCACTGAACATCACGGCTCAGCCTAGCCTACCTTGAATGTGTTCAGAACACTTCCGTTAGTCTGCAGTTGGGCAAAATCCTCTAATACAAAGCCTATTTTGTAATAAAGTGTTGAATATCTCAGGTAATTTATTGAATATTTTACTGAAAGTGAAGAACAAAATGGTTGTATGAGTTCTACGGAATGCATATTGCCTTTTCACCATTGTAAAGTTTAAAAATTTTAGTGTGGACCATTGTAAGTCAGGTACACTGCTGAGCTTTCTATTGAATCCATGTCATGACCCTGTGGACCAGGTGCAATTATTATCCTCATTTTGTAAGTGAAGAAACCTGGGCTTAATAAGCAATTTATGAAAGCCAGCCACTTACCAACTGGTAGACCAAGATTCACACTTAAGCAGCCCAATCCCAGGCCACTATACTGCTACTATGCAGAAATGAAGAGCTAAAATGGGAGTGTATGAAGGATTTCTTCCTGTATGGTGCAATTATGAATGATTTTTTTTTCTTTTGAGAAGGAGTTTCACTCTTGTCACCCAGGTTGGAGTGCAATGGCATGATCTGGGCTCACTGTAACCTCCACCTCCCAGGTTCAAGCTATTCTCCCACCCCAGCCTCCCGAGTAGCTGATATTGCAAGCATGCACCACCACACCCAGCTAACTTTTGTATTTTTAGTAAAGACAAGGTTTCACCACGTTGGCCAGGCTGGTCTTGAACTCCTGACCTCAGGTGATCCACCTACCTCAGCCTCCCAAAGTGCTGGGATTACAGGTGTGAGCCAGCACTCCCAGCCTATGAATGATTTTTTGAAATCAGCTTTATTAGGTTTAATAGACATAAAATTCACCAATATTGAGCACACAATTAGATGCATCTCAAAAGTATACAGTAGTGTAATCATCACTGAAGTCATAATATAGAACATTTCCGTCATCCCAGAAATTCCCATGCCCCTTCACAGTCGGCTTCTCTCCCATACTCTCTGACTCTTGGCAACCACTCGTTGGTCTCTTTTCTGTCATGAGAGTTTTGCATCTTTTAAAATTTTATATAAATTGAGTTATATGGTAGTAGCTTTTTGAGGATGAATTTTTTAATTGACATAATGCTTTTGAGGTTTATGATGTTGTCACATGTATGTTATTGACTTTTTAAAAAGATACAGGGTCTTGCTCTGTTGCCCAGGTTGCAGTGCAGTGGCACAATCATAGCTCTTACTGCAGCCTCAAACTCCTGGGCTCAAGCAATTCTCCTGCCTCAGCCTCCCAAGTAGCTAGGACTACAGGCATGCACCATCACATCTGGCTAATTTGTATAAATTTTTTTTTTAGTAGAGATAGGGTCTCACTCTATTGCCAAGGCTGGTCATAACTCCTGGCCACAAGCAATCCTCCAGACTTGGCCTGTTATTCTTTTTTATTGTTGAATAATATTCCATTGCATGGGCATGCCACAATTTATTTATTCACCAATTGATAAGCATTTGGGCTGTTTCCAATTTGGGACAATTATAAATAAGGCTGCTATGAGCATTTGTATACAAGTCCTTGTATGGACATATGTTTTAATTTCTCTTAAGTAAAATCATACTAGAAATATGACTTCTAGATTATATGACAAGCAATACAAAATGACTTCATAGGTGAAAATGAGGATAGTATGCAAATAATTGCCTTTTGTTAACTGATCCCATGAGCCTACAAAACCATATTAATATAAAAGGACATCTTTTATTTCAGTTAATTATTTAATTATCACCTCTTTTCTTTCATTTATTTGTAATTAAAGGTTACTAAATTACTTTTTAATTATCCAGAAATCAAGGGATAAAATGCAAAACAAAATGTCAAATTTCTTTTTTTTTTGAGACGGAGACTCACTCTGTCACCCAGGCTGGAGTGCAGTGGCACGATCTTGGCTCACTGCAAGCTCCGCCTCCTGGGTTCACACCATTCTCCTGCCTCAGCCTCCTGAGTAGCTGGGACTACAGGCGCCCACCACCACGCCTGGCTAATTTTTTCTGTTTTTAGTAGAGATGGGTTTTTACTGTGTTAGCCAGGATGGTCTCAATCTCCTGGCCTTGTGATCTGCCCACCTTGGCCTCCCAAAGTGCTGGGATTACAGGCATGAGCCACCGCGCCTGGCCAAAATGTCAAATTTCTGGGTAGACCTTGACTCTCTTGAGATCCCTGGAACTGGTGACCACAACTTTAGGATTTTTTTTCTTTATATCTCCCAAGGCCCTTCCCAAAGAGTCTGGAATTGTCTTTGCACTCCAAAGAACCCAAAGACAATATTTTGTCAGGTACAAACCTATTGTCCTGAACCAATAGAGGAAACAACCATTATCCTGACCATCTGAAATCTTGAGAAGAACAAACATGTGAGAACTAGGAAAATTTGTCTTTGACACTGTAGAATCCACTTTGTACGCTGAAATCAAATTTTCAATCAAGCCATTCCTTCACTAATGTGGAGAGGACTTAGCACTAAGCAAGAATATCAGTTAGGCTAGAAGGCTACTGATTCTAAGTGTTGGCACCCAGCAGTATAGTATAATATCAATTATTAAGTGGTGCTACATGCCCATTATTGTTTTTTCTCCAGCCCTCAAACATAATGATATGGTTTGGCTCTGTGTTCCCACCCAAATATCACCTTGAATTGTAAAAATCCCCACATGGTTGTAGGAGGGACCCAGTGGGAGGTAATTGAATCATGGGGGCAGACTTTTCCCATGCTGTTCTTATGATAGTGAAAAAGTCTCATAAGATCTGGTAGTTTTATGAAGCGGAGTTCCCCTGCACATGCCCTTTTTTCTGCCATCATGTAAAGACGTGCCTTTGCTTCTCCTTTGCCTTCCACCATGATTGTGAGGCTTCCTCAGCCATGTGGAACTGTGAGTCCAGTAAACCTTTTTCCTTTGTAAATTACCCAGTCTCAGGTATGTCTTTATTAGCAGTGTGAGAACAGACTAATACTCATAGCAAGTGTGTTCACTGTCTTTCTATCCACTTCACTGAGTTCTCTAATTGTAAGGGCTACTCCTTATTTTATGTACCATGAAAACAAGCATCTTCACCTGACATATGGTAGTTTGCTTCTTGATGCATGTTGAATAAACAAAATCAATAATTAATATCTCATACATCTAATTAAAAGCTGCAACATAAAATTAAAAACTGTAATTTAATTAAGAATGACATCTATAGAATTACCTAATTCTATTATGTAACTAAATAATAGTCTTTAAAATAGACAAATGATACAAATAGCACCACTTGGGGACACTGAGTTGGGGTGAGGGGATGAGGTATACCTGTGCAGCATACAGTGGTATATCAAGAATAATGCCTGGCCTTGGGGTTCAGTTTGGGTCCTCAGCAGAGGAAGTCCTTTATGGTCTTAAAGCCATAAAGTAGGTAAGATGGAAAGTTCCTAAGGTAAATAAAAAATATCACGTATGGTTAAGAGTAAGGCAGACAGATGGGCTTGAATTCTGACTTTGCTACTTCCCAGCTTACTGAGCTTAGGGAAAAACATTTAGCCTCTTTGTTCCTTAGTTTCTTTATCTGTAGAATGGGAGTTATAATTGTTCTCATGTCATACAGTTGTTGCAAGGATTAAATGAGTTAATATAGTATATGATAAATACCTAGAGTGCTTTGTCCATGTAAGTACAGAATACATGTTAGCTTTTACAATATATACAGAATAATATAGAGCTAGAAGTACAGTAGGATATTTGGGGATGGTATCCATCATTTTCCAGCTGTGTGACCCTAGGTAAGTTAATCTTGATAAACTTTAATTTCCTCCTGTATAAAGTGAGAATAATTAATTCTTACCTCTGAGGATTGTTGACAGAGTTGCAGACAATGTGTATAAAGCCAGTGCCTGGTGTGAAGATTCAACAAATAGGAGCTATACTGTCCCCTTTTTTATCCCTAAGAATGTAAAATTTAAGACCTAACATGCAGTTGCTCTATATTAAGGGATACTTTTAACTTTATTCAACTCAATATAAAAGTGTTTCTATTTAGAACTAACTAGAGAAAAAAGAATAATTTTCAATCCCGCAATTTAAACTCAGTTGTAAATAGTTGGTTCTGCAATTTTCAAACACAGTGGCAGAAAATGGAACCAGGCAGAATACTACCCTCAAGTGCCTGAATGCCTTTATCTGGTGGCTGTGATGCAGCGGTTGAATAATGCAGGTGGAGCATTCACATGCTGTCTGGCTTACTATTAGCAGATAACAAATGGCAGTGCTTTTTTTCCTTCCTTTTCTAAGTGATCCCAGCCAAGCACAAATAAAACTTTATTAGAAGTAGCAGAGTGTCTAAATCCTCAATCTGTGAATGCATCTAATTTTTGACAAATAGTGTCTACACGATGTCAGTGGAAATAAGGCCCCTAAAGCTAAAATATGCACGCTTTATTTTTATTTTTTTGAGACAGGGTCTCATTCTGTTGCTGGTGTAGTTTGGCTGTGTCCCCACCCAAATCTCATCTTGAATTGCAGTTCCCATAATTCCCACGTGTTGTGGGAGGGACCTGGTGGGGGATAATTTAATCATGGGGGCCGTTTCCCACATACTGTTCTCATGGTAGTGAATAAGTCTCACAAGATCTGAGGGTTTTATAAGGGAAATACCTTTTACTTGGTTCTCAATTCTCTCTTGTCTGCTGCCACGTAAGATGTGCTTTTTGCCTTTCACCTTCCACCATGATTGTGAGGTCTCCCAGCTAGGTGGAACTGTGAGTCAATTAAACCTCTTTTTCTTTATAAATTATCATCTCAGGTAAGCCTTTATCAACAGCATGAAAATGGACTAATACAGTATATTGGTACTAGGTAGTGGGGTACTGCTCTAAAGATACCCAAAAATATGGAAGCAACTTTGGAACTGGGGAACAGGCAGAGGTTGGAACAGTTTGGAGGGCTCAGAAGAAGATAGGAAAATGTGGGAATGTTTGGAACTTCCTAGACACTTGTTGAATGGCTTTAATCAAAATGCTGATAATGATATGGACAATGAAATCCAGGGTGAGATGGTCTCAAATAAAGAAAAGGAACTTGTTGGGAACTGGAGTAAAACTATGTTTTAGCAGAGACTGGTGGCATTGTGCCCCTGCCCTGGAGATCTGTGGAACTTTGAACTTGAGGGAGATGATTTAGGGTATCTGGTGGAATTTCTAAGCAGCAAAGCATTCAAGAGGTGACTTGGGTGCTGTTAAAAGCATTCAGTTTTAAAAGGGAAACAGAGCATAAAAGTTTGGAAAATGTGCAGCCTGACAATGAGATAGAAAAGAAAACCCATTATCTGAGAAGAAATTCAAGCCTGCTGCAGAAACTTGCATAAATAACAAGGAACCAAATGTTAATCTCCAAGACAATGGGGAAAATGTTTGCAGGGCATGTCTCTGGAGATCTTTGTGGAGCCCCTCCCATCACAGGCTTGGAGTTCTAGGAGGAATAAACAGTTTTGTGGTCTGGGCCCAGGGATCCCCCTGCTCTGTGCAGCCTAGGGCCTTGGTGCCCTGCTTCCCAGCCACTCCAGCCATGGCTAAAAGGGGCCAAGGTATACCTCAGGGCATGGCTTCAGAGGATGCAAGCCCCAAGCCCTGGCAGCTTTCACATGGTGTTGAGTCTGCGGGTGCACAGAAATCAAGAATTGAGGTTTGGGAACCTTCACCTAGATTTCAGAGGATGTATGGAAATGCCTGGATGTCCAGGCAGAAGTTTGCTGCAGGGGCAGGGCCCTCATGGAAAACCTCTGCTAGGGCAGTGCAGAAGGGAAATGTGGAGTTGAAGCCCCCACACAGAGAGTCCTCACTGGGGCACTGCCCAGTGGAGCTGTGAGAAGAGGGCCACCATCCTCCAGACCCCAGAATTGTAAATCCACCCACAGCTTGCATTGTGTACCTGGAAAAGCTGCAGATGCTCAACATCAGCCTATGAAAGCAGCCAGGAGGGGGGCTATACCCTGCAAAGCCACAGGGGCTGAACTGCCAAAGGCCATGGGAGCCCACCTCTTATATCAGCGTGACCTGGATGTGAGACATGCAGTCAAAGATGATTTTGGAGCTTTAAGATTTGACTGCCCCACTGGATTTTGCAATTGCATGGAGCCTATAGCCCCTTTGTTTTGGCCAATTTCTCCCATTTGGAATGGCTGTATTTACCCAATGGCTGTACCCCCATTGTATCTAGGAATTAACTAACTTGCTTCTGATTTTATGGGCTCATAGGCGGAATGGACTTGCCTTGTCTCAGATGAGACTTTGGACTGTGGACTTTTGAGTTAATGCTGAAATAAGACTTTGGGAGACTGTTGGGAAGGCATGATTGGTTTTGAAATGTGAGGACACGAGATTTGGGAGGGGCCAGGGGCAGAACCATATGGTTTGGCTGTGTTCCCACCCAAGTCTCATCTTGAATTGTAGCTCCCATAATTCCCACATATTGTGGGAGGAACCTGGTGGGAGATAATTGAACCACGGGGGCGGTTTCCTCTATACTGTTCTCATGGTAGTGAGTAAGTCTCATGAGATCTGACAGTTTTATAAGGGAAACCCCTTTTACTTGGTTCCCAGTTCTCTCTTATCTGCTGCCATATAAGATGTGCCTTTTGCCTTCCACTATGATTGTAAGGCCTCCCCAGCCACGTGGAACTGTGAGTACATGAAACCTCTTTTTCTTTATAAATTACCCACTCTTGGGTATGTCTTTATCAGCAGTGTGAAAACAGACAAATACAGCTGTCCAAGCTGGAGTGCAGTGGCAGGATCATGGCTCACTGCAGCCTCAACCTCCCAGGCTCAATCAATCCTCCCACCTCAGCCTCTTGAGTAGCTGGGACTACAGGTGCACACCACCACACTCAGTTAGTTTTTTGTAATTTTGTAAAGACAGGGTTTCACCATGTTGCCCAGGCTAGCCTTGAACTCCTGGGCTCAAGCAATCTGCCCACCTCAGCCTCTTAAAGCACTGGGATTACAGGCGTGAGCCACCATGCCTGGCCTAAAACACACAAGCTTTAAATAAGTCAGATGAAATCAGAGTTGGAGAAAAAAACCATCAGAGTGACTTCTTGGTAACATAAAAGTCCAGTGATTACTAAACTGCCCAACTCCTTGTGCTTTGTGACTAGGATGGAGGCTTCTCCATCTGTCCGAGTGATGCTATATATCTGTTTCGTAGTGCACAAGTTCCTTTACTCCAAAAAGAAAGTTCATGTCTTAATAGCATAAATTCCAGAAAATTAAACTGCAGTAATTTCTTAGAGTCCTCAGTCTTAGAGGCCTTCCCAGATGGCCTCCAGGAGTTAACACAGCTTCCTAATTACCAGAAACCATGTGAACTGCATGCACTCTTACTGTACAGGTAGCATCTAAGACAACTAAGAAAAATGGACTTCTTTTAAGTTCTCTTTAAAGTAACTCTCCAAAATGTTTACAACTTTAATAATTTATATGGGGCATAGTATCTAAGATCTATAAAGGCCTCTCTAGGTATTGTACTCAAAGGAAACAGTATCCAGAGAGTTATTGTTCTCTTGTCAAATTACGCTAAAAATTGGTTCACTCGGGGAATCTTTTAAAAAATAGTCTGACTTAATCTCTGTCTCACTCAAGTTTCACTAGAAAACCAGGCGTGAGGGTCCCAATGAGATTTCAAAAACATAACTCACTTCCAATTTTCACTTGACTTTGCTATTCTCATCTTGCTACAGGCAATTAGTCTCTCTCCAGAACCCTGAGGGCAAATCTGTCTTTCCTGACATTAGGATGGTGGGAGGGAGCTACAGAGTGTACCCCTCCACACATTCACTCGTGGGGCTTGGCATCAGGAGAGTACATCCAGTATGTTCAGAGAAGGGCGTCCAGTTCTGCTCCCCACCATTCTTGGCTCCCTGCCCATGTTTGCTGGAAGGGTTAAGGTTCTGAAACCACTCTTGCAAAACTTATGACAGTGAGAGAAATCTAGCATAGCAGACTCCATCTTGCTTCTAACCTCAAAACCTTATTGCCCTTGCTCATTCCTGAGTGTAGGCCAAGCTAACCATGGGAGGAATTTATTGTTTAACATTAAAGCAAAGAAGATAATAGCCCCTTCCCAAAACTACCATCCTCCTAGTTCAGGGACTAAAACCACCTTTGTAAAATGAATGAAAGGCCAAAAGGTTAGAATTATGGGAGGAGCCTGAATTCTGCTAAGACCTATGCATAGTTCAGTGATAACCAGCCATGTTCCCTAGCTTGCATACTACTCAGGAGTCATGTAGCCAGAAGTCACAAGAGTTGTAACTTTCCCAATTGTTCCTACAGATAACATCACTATTGTAAAACCTAAGATTGTTCTTTGAGATATTTTTCAGATGTTTGCATCCTGATGAACTGACACCACTTGGACCCATGACTCATACCAAGGAAATAAATCAACTGGTCCTGTAACTCCCACCCAGAAGCTGACTGGGTGTGCGAAGATAATTCCAACACTCCTGTGATTTCATCTCCAACCAATCAGTAGCACCCATTCCCCAGCACCCTGCCTACCAAATTATCCTTTAAAAACCCTAGGCTCTGAGTTCTCAGAGAGGTGGATTTGAGAAGTATCTCCCATCTTTTTTTCTTTTACAACTGGCAAATATAGGTGAGTCTGTAGCCATACCAGACCAAGCTGGCCCAACTTTTACGTAACAAAGTAGTACATTGTTTTTCAGTTGCCATGGACCCTCAGGTCATGTAATCTGAGCATGCCCAGATGGACCAAGTGTTCAACCACAGAGGGAACCTGATTGCTCTGACTCAGGAGTGGGAACTGAATTAAAGAAGTGGACACTGCATGGCAGGATCCAGAATCCAACTGGATTGAGCTTTGGCATCACCCCATGGCAGGCTCCAGTTAGATCATGCCTCCTGACATCCCCTCATTGCAAGATCCAATCAGATCATGCCTCATTACCCTATGCTTATAAAACCTGACCCAGCCCCCAGCTCAGGCAGACACTGCTGTGGGGACTATCCCTGGTGTTCTCTTTACTCCTTATAAGTAATAAAATCCCCTTGCTAAATCTTCTTTGGTTGTGGTCATTGAGTTGACACCCACTAAGTCACTGAACCTGCCTGTTGTGTGGGTAGGTCTTTCCTGAATTACTTTATATGGGAGTCCCAGAATTTAAATTTTATCCTACTGAATTTGAGAGAAATTGCTTTTTTAAATTCATAATGCTACTGCATTCACCAAATGATAATCTCTCTACTGGAACTTAGCACACCTGCTCAAAACAGGAACAACCTAAGAACACTTTCCTTTACTTGTTTTCTATGGCAATAAATGCTGAAATAATTAATTATATGTCTGATGTAGAAACGAATAAAGACAGATACCGAAGTGTGTTTAGGCTTCATCCAAGAAACCTTTCCCCTCTTAATCAGTTTGCTCCCTCTCACTGTTTTTTCTTCTCAGACTTGGCTCACTATAATCTGGAATGTGCTTTTTAATATTTTGGTTTTCCATGAAAATTCTTGTAACCCAATAGTACTCTGCACAAGGCTGGGGAATCAATACATGGTTTTTGAGTAAATTTATTTAGTCTGGAATGATGTCTTTTGTAGTGAAATTTCAACTGAAGACTTCTAATCAAGAGTTGTTTTGTTCTCCTTAATAACAAGATTAGAAGGTGTTTTCTTTCTTTCTGGCAGAATAAAATCTGCATGTCCTGGTGAAAGCTTAGGAAAGGTATAATTGATGTATTTTTGAAATGCCATCCTGGTTTCCTGTAATTCCTCCTCTAGGAAATCTTTCCAATTTGTCATGATTCCCAGTTGTTTTGCTATAGACAGCAGCTCCCCCTGGGTGTTAGCCAGTTTATCCATCATATTGCCAAGAGTGGCCTGATGTGTTTTCTCTGCTTCTTGAAGCACTTCCTGTACCTCTTCTTGCCTCTGCCTCTGAGCTATGCCATAGAGGATGTTCATTTCATGTTCTTTTTCCCTCATCAGTCGGGCCACACTGGTCTTCTCATCCTTAATAACTGTGACACCAGTATTCACAATTTCCTCCACAGCTTTGCTACAAAAGATAATATGGATTTACAATTTAGATGGATTGGCCACTAAAAACAAAATAATGTCATCTTTAAACACAGATGAATGAAAATTGTTGACATGAGCCACCAGCCTGAGACAGGCTGATATGGATGAGCTTTTGGATTGCATTAGCTGTTACCAAACAAAACACATTTTCAGAGCAGGGAGGCTTTCTATGTACTTCCCTGCTGTGGGCTAGGGTGAGGCCACTGGTCTAACATCTAATGGCAGCTTTAGGAACCTGAGACCACCTTTTTCAGGAAAATATACGTGCATTCTGCTTAAAAATGAGGAGATAGGGTCAGAGTTCCAAACTCTGTAGAGAAAATATTTCTTTATATTAATCCAGCTGCTGACCTTCAGCCGGAGATGAAAAAACTTTATACTCACAGGATAGATTTAGCTTTAATCTTGATTTTATCTGAGCAATACTCTATGACAGTCACCTCAAGCTTTTTGGTCTCAGGAGCTCTTTACAGTCTCAAAATTATTAAGGAAGCCAAAGAGCTTTTGTTTATATGAGTTATAGGCATTGACATTAACAGTTATATAAACTAAAACGGAGACATTTTAAAAATATTAAAAATCTCTTATGAAAAACATTTTCCAAAACAATGAAATATTTCATGAGAAGAATGGTATAATTTAACTTTTTTTTGAGACAGTGTCTTGCCGTCACCCAGGCTAGAGTGCAATGGCCTGACCCTGGCTTACTGCAACCTCCAGCTCCCAGGTTCAAGTGATTCACATGCCTCAGCCTCCAGAGTAGCTGGGATTACAGGTGTGCACCACTACACCCAGCTAATTTTTGTATTTTTTAGTAGAGATGGGATTTTACCATGTTGGCCAGGCTGATCTCAAACTCCTGACCTCAAGTGATCCACCCGCCTTGGCCTCCCAAAGTGCTGGGATTACAGGTATGAGCCACTGCACCCAGCCTAACTTTTTTTTGCACAACTCTTTAATCTCTGGCTTAGTAGTAAAAAGCTGAATTTTCATACTGTTTCAATTTATTGTGATGTCACACATCACAAAACCCCTGGAGAACACCATTTTATATTCATAGGAGACTAAGAGTGAAAAAGGCAAAGTCTTAGTGTTATTAAGAAAATAGTTTTAATCTCATGGACTGCCTCTGCCTCTTTAAAGAGTCTCAGGGACCTTGAAGGGTCTCTGGACCACATATTCAGAAGCACTGCTAAATGATTAATATACTTCTGGCTATAATGTAGGGAATTATATAAAATTCATAGCAGCCAACCATGTTGACCGCTTATCATGTCCAAGCAAGTCAATGAGCATTCTATGCATACATTAATTCAATGAATCCTCAAAACAATTCTGTAGTGTGGTTCCATTACTATGCCCTTTTTATGAAGAAGACATTGAGCTCAGGGAGGTTAAGTAATTGGACTAAGTTTGCTTAATAAGTAAAAGAGGCAAAATCTGCAACACAACTCAGGCAGTCTGAGACCAGGGCAAAAGCTCTTAGCCACTGTGATACCTTGCCAGTGGATTTCTGCAGTTAACATAGTTTGAGCAGAACCTCAAAGATTTGAGGTTTTAAGATCTCAAATGTATGGTTGTTAATAAAAATCCTCTTCCTCTGCCTCCCAGTCTAATACAGCCTTTCCAAGATTTACCACTGGCCCTATCTCCTAAATTCCATCTTCCAAGATGCAATTCTCTCATCTTCTCTAAGTCTTTCCACTTGACTTTCAAACCTGACAGACTTCCCTAGTCTTGAAGTAAATCACATCTTTCTTTAGCCTCCGTAGCCACTATACTATTTCTCTTCTTCCTTTTCCCACCAACTAAGCTATTTCCAATATTAATAACAGGGGTAATGATTATTGAGTACTTACTGTATTGCAGGAACTGTGGTAAGCATTTTACATGCACGATATCTCATTTACTTTTCACAATAACCCATTGAAGCTGACACTTTATTTACTTATTTACAGATGAATCTTGCTCTGTTGTCCAGGCTGGAGTGCAGTGGCACCATCTTGGCTCACTGCAAGCTCCGCCTCCCAGGTTCAAGTGATCCTTCTACCTCAGCCTTCCAAGTATCTGGGATTACAAGTGTGCACTACCACACATGACTAATTTTTGTATTTTTAGTAGAGGCAGGGTTTCACTATGTTGGCCAGGCTGGTCTTGAACTTCTAACCTTAAGTGATACACCTGCCTCGATCTCCCAAAGTGCTGGGATTACAGGTGTGAGCCACCGTGCCTAACCTATTTTTATTTATAACCTGTGACTATTCCCTTGTAACAGGTGAGAAATGGAGGCTTAGAGAAGAGTGAGTTGTTGTTCAACGTCACACAACTGAGCACGCTGGGGAGTTCCTGCCCTTAATCATTACCTGTTTCAAGCTCATGAGTGGGTGCTATAAATTTTTTGTCAGGAGGGTAGCACAGTGAAAATAACATTTTAGACTTGTTATTCAGGTAACAGTGAGTGAACTGAATCTTAGTGGGGTGAGCTAGAGAGACCAATTGTATCATTTCATAATATTCTTGAGATGCAATGATGAGGGTCTGAACTAATGACAAAAGAGAGGGTTGGGAAGAGGAGAGAATGGGTTAAGCCTAGGAAATATTAAAAAGTCATAGCTGCCAGAATCTGTGACTGCAAGGATATAGGGGACGTGGGAAAAAGAGGAATCAAAACCAACTTGCTGATTTTCAACCTATGGAGCTTCCATTAATAGAAGTGATGCTGTGTATAGAGTGGGCAGTGTGCATCGACACACATTCTTAGGATTTAGTCTGATGTCTGACAACATCCCCAGACTGTTGATGAGATTGTCAGGGTGATGACCAGGGACCAATCTCCAAGGAGGAAGCTGTGCTCCCTGTGTCCTCTGACACAAGCAGGCATGAGTTTCCTGCCAGGTGGGGCTGACTTTCCTCTCACCCAAATGGGAGGTTTCATTTATGGGCTAACTGGAAGGCTCTACCAGAATTGAGCTCAGGTAAAAGCGATCCAATAATGTATATCTTGGATGACTCCAGCTCCCACCCTCAATGACAGTCCCTTTCAGACTCCCTGATATCAAAATCTCTTACTGCTGACGGAATCTGGTACTTTAAAAAATCTTTCCAACTTTTCTTTCTTCTTTCCTCTTTTTTTTTTTTTTTTTTTTTTTTGGTTTTAAACAGGGTCCCACCCTGTTGCCCAGGCTGGAGTGCAGTGGCACCATCTTGGCTCATGCAAATTCTGCCTCCTGGGCTCAGGTAATCCTCCCACCTCAGCCTCCGGAATAGCTGAGACTACAGGCATGTGCGACCATGCCCAGCTAATTTTTGCATTTTTTGTAGAGACAGGGTTTTGCCATGTTGGCCAGGCTGGACTCAAGTGATCCTCCTACCTCGGCCTCCCAAAGTGCTGGGATTACAAGCATGAGCTACCGCGCCTAGGCCCACTTTTCCCAGCCTGCCTTAGTGCTTGAATATTTGATCCTTTCATTCTGATGAGTTCCCTGAAGTTGTGGTAATTGAAGCCAGGAGTGGGGTGGGGTGCAGTGCGTCAAGGGTGTGACCTGGAATGCCCATTTATCTTTGTATCTCCCCTGCCTAGTGTGGTGTGTGTTGTGGATACAACAGGCAATCAATAAATGTATGAATGAATAAGTGGGTAATACAGACGAAGTTCTCTCTAATACATGTTGTGCTGAATAACACTAAATTTTAAAGCAGCTATATTGGAACATTACAAAAGCTTAAAAGAATTAATGAGGCCAGGCGCAGTGGCTCATGCCTGTAATCCCAGCACTTTGGGAGGCAGAAGCAAGTGGATCACTTGAAGTCAGGAGTTCAAGACCAGCTTGGCCAACATGGAGAAGCCCCATCTCTACTAAAAATACAAAAATTAGCTGGGCATGGTGGTGAGTACCTGCAATCCCAGCTACTTGGGAGGCTGAGGCAGGGAAATTGCTTGAACCTGGAAGGCAGAGGTTGCAGTGAGCAGAAATCGCATCACTGCACTCCAGCCTAGGCAACAAAGCAAGACTCTCTCAAAAAAAAAAAAAAAAAAATTCATGCTTAAAAAGGATTCTTAACAAAAGTGAAATATTTGCCATAGGAAAATAGCCAATTCTTGGGATATGTGTAAAATGTTTTTCAATGTACATAAATTAGTCTACCTGTATTTTTTTTACCGAAAGAGGGCCTAGAAAGCTTATCATATGAGAAAGAACTGTGAAAGAACTAGGTATTAGTACTTTTTGGTTTTTCCTTCCCTTCTTCAAATTAAATCTTGGACATAATCTCTCTCCTCAAACATTTGAAGGATCGCCACGCATAGAGGAGGAGCAGGGCCAGAAGCCAAGGGTAAAGGTGAGGCCCAGAGTTTTTGGATCCACATTAGGAAGAACATGACAAGTAGAGGTGTTCAGCATTTGGACCAACCACCTCAACCAGCAACATCAAGGAGGCTCACCAATGACTGGCTGGCATCTAGCAGAAGGAACGGCACGTCCAGCTCCATAACCCCTAATGCCCATTCTGATGTGAAGTGAATGTCTATGCTTTCTGTTAGCAGTGAGGTTCTTCTGGCATCTCTATCTTTATGAGGCTGTACACTTGTAATTTTGAAATACACACCGTATTTCAGGGTGGCACTGGCCAGAAAAGTAACTATTTTCAAAATAGTTGTAGTGTGTGTCCAAATTTATAGGATTCAGTCTGATATTTTATAAAACAGACTCCTGGAGAATGAAAACAAGTTACTAAAAAAAACATAATCTGATATCTAACAACTCAAGCTTAACTGATAGGGAAAAAATAAACCACGGAAAATCCATACTAGCAATTGATCCTTTGCCTGGTTAGTCTGTAAATAAGCTATTAATCTACTTTTCATTAGAACTATAGGACTGTTAGCACTATTTCAATCAGGTACAACCACTGTGTTTACCAGTAACCTATGTTCTGATTTTCCACCTGGGATAGGGGGAACCCCTGGCTCTCTGGTCTGGCAGGAGACTGCAGGCATTTCAGAAGTTAGGCAGGTGAGGAACATCTCCAGATGCCAGCATTCAGCAGTGCATTTCTATCCCCGGGTTATTAACACTCTTGAACCTCCCCTTGGCTCTGCCTCATTATACATCACACTTTCTCCTTCTATGGCTTTGCTCATTCGGTTCTCATTCTTTTGCCTCTCTAACAAGTGGGACCTCCTACTTTCTCTCTAAGGCCCAACCCACGACTAACTTCCTCCAAAAAACCTACCTCACTACACACTCCACCCATACTGCTTGATCTTTCCAGGACTTTGAACTCTTCCAGCACCTATGTGCTATTTGTACCAGTCCATCCAGCCTTGCTTGTTGGGCGCAGCCATGCTCTAGTGATTTTATACAATGTTGAGGAAGGGCCCTTAATTTGTGCCACATCCACAGAAGGTACTTGATGAGCTCTGGTGAAGTGAACAAACCCTCTAGAAAACTCACATAGCTTCTCTACCTGTAAAGCAGGTAGCATAATGGAAGGTCATAAGCTTTGGCATCATAAAGGCCAGGGTTCAAATCAGGCCCTGTTACCTCTTTCCTCTGTAACATCTGGCAGTTTGCTTAGTTTCCCTTTAAGGCCTTAACCCTCCAGGGTCTTTGCCTGGAGATATGTAGGATGATACAATCTCCTAGGAAGGGATATGCAGATGCAAGAAGGAGTATACAAAAAGCCTTGCATGTGTTGAGAATTGAATAAGGGAAGCTGTCAGTAGGAATTACAGCCATGACCACAAAAAATCCTGAGTGGTCACTTCACTCATGCCTTGCCTTGGGCTAGAAAACAACTAGAACTTTTACAAACAGAGATTTTTTTTTTTTTTTGAGACGAAGTCTCGCTCTGTCGCCCAGGCTGGAGTGCAGTGGCGCGATCTCGGCTCACTGCAAGCTCCGCCTCCCGGGTTCACGCCATTCTTCTGCCTCAGTCTCCCGAGTAGCTGGGACTGCAGGCGCCTGCCACCACGCCCGGCTAATTTTTTGTATTTTTAGTAGAGACGGGGTTTCACCTTGTTAGCCAGGATGGTCTAGATCTCCTGACCTCGTGATCCGCCTGCCTTGGCCTCCCAAAATGCTGGAATTACAGGCGTGAGCCACTGCCCCCGGCCTTTTTTTTTTTTTTTTTAAACTTTAAGAGAGAGTACAGTGTCTCCTGGGCAATCTGTTTAGAATCTAATCACCTCAATCCACAAAAAGGTTTTCTGCATAGTTAACAAATTTCTCATGATATATAAGTGTTCTGAATCCTTAAGTCTTGATGAAGGTTTATAGTGAAAGATCTGCATAGAATTCTCAACAGTGGTCTCTCTCCATATATTAGTTTCTGCAAATTCTCTAAAGAACAGAGGAATCTAGTATTTTCTAGAAATAAGATCTGGTGTGCTGAAGAGTGGCTTTGACTAATTGGAAGAAATTTAAACCATTTGTTCAACAAATATTTCAAGAATGTCTACCATGTGCCAGACTTTCTTCCAGGCACTTGGGAAACATCAATAAACAAAATGGGCATTCTAGCGGGATATATTTTAACAGTACACATGGCAGTTCCTTAATCCTAGTCTACGGATTCAATAAAAGGCAGACATTGAAAACCTTCCACCAAACCTCACAGAGGAAAGAGCTGGAGGGGGCTCAAAAACAATCTAGCAAGAGAGGGAGGAGTCTGCAAGTGTGTGTGAGGAGGGGACCCAGAGGGTCCCACAGGTGAGACAGAGCTCCTGCAGAAGAGAAGAGAAAAGAGGATCCACCTTCCAGTGCATTGGGCCACAACTCATTCCCTAACCCCCTCCTGATATCCCCTCTCATCTTCCTCTTCTACCTCTACAATGACCTGCAGTCTATGCAGGAAGAGAGGTACCAGTTAAACTGTCACAGCTGCAGCTCTCATTCTCATTTATCTGTACCTCCTCCAGGATCTTACCTGTGTCCCTGTTCTAAAGAGTTCTAATAAAAAAGATTTTACCCATTAATTATATAGAAATGGATCTGTTAACTCAAGCAGCAAAGCAAAAGGGACCAGTCACAGACTAGGAGGCCAAATAGGGAGGTCTCAGTCTCAGCTCTGCTGCTATAAATCAGTGATTGTGGGCAGGTAAATGACCTGGTAAAAAAATCTGGAAATTATGGTTTTTCTCTTGCACCTGACAATCCCTGAGCTCCTAACTGCTGTCCTGTTCCAGCAAAGAATCATTACGTATGTAGAAATATACCTTGGTTTTCTTAAAATATATATATGTATGATCTGATCTGTGATTATGCACATACATACGGCTGTAAACACATCAAAAGGGCATGGAAGGATATAGACTCTATTGTTTAAAATAACTGTCTCTGGGAGGCAGGGAGAGTGTAGGGGAAGCAATGCATCAGGACTTGCAATTTTTGCTCTATATATTTCCATAATGTCAACTTCTTTTGCAGCATATATTACTTGCATAATAAGAAAAAGACCAAAAAGTAACACAAACACAATAATGTATGATCTAGGCTAGAGAATGTGAAGATTGATTTCAATGATGTGTTTATGGGAAACTGTTTCTTGATTCCTGTCCTTGGCTTCTTAAAACTGGTGACACAGAATGAAAAATACCATATTTACAGAGTAGCTATCTTTCAAGCAGGGACAGGAAGAAGATATGATTGAGGAAGAACACATGAGAGCTTTAGAAAACAGCAATTTTCAATCCCTTAAGCTGGGTGGTAGGTTTTTGAGTATTTATGTTATTATTTTTCTTTAAGCCACACACATACTCTACAATATAAATTGTTCCCTATGTTTGGTATTTTCCATAATAAAAATGTAAAAACACAAAAACTGGGCAATATCTACCTATGTACTATAACCTTATCTGTTTCTCCAGGTTGATTTTGATAAAGGAAGATACTAATTTGCAAATGAGTTCTGGAATACCTTTTCTGGGCCTGGATTGCTTCCTGGGCGATGCGTCTTTCTTCAGCCCTGGCTCTCTCCACAGCTTCGACCTTCTCTCTGTGGCATTCCATCATAATCCTTTGGATTCTGTGGACCATGCGCTGTTCTGCAGCCAAGTGCTCTCTCTCCATTTCGTGATCCATGTTTTGATACATCTCTGTCTTAGTTTTAGCTGTCACTTCCTGAAGCAATGGCAAAACTAGGTTTAGCTATTACAGATTTGGTGTTTAAAACTGCACATTAAGAGACTATTTAAACCATAGTTTTATCTATCTGCTGGCAACTGTGCCTGTTAACACTGATGATTTAAAAGAAGAGTGTGTATGATACGGAAAACTTTTATTTATATGATGTTAGGTGAACCAAAAATGTACAAACAATGTAGCATAAATATCTACGTAGATAATATTGAAAGGGAATATGGAAAAAAGAAAATAGTTGGGTTAGAGGGGTAGGGTTGAAGGTCTTTTTTCTTGATTAAATATTCTAGTATCATATTATCATTATATATAATTACATGATGCAACTCTGCTTTAGTAAGCCAGTCCTGGAAAATGGCAGAAATAATTATTATGCCTCCTGAGTGTCTCCTGGGTAGGAGGGAACCTGAGGTTCAGGCAGAAAACAATGGCATGATATGACAGTCACAGGAATCTGCCCACCTGTCCCCACCATTTTTCAGTATTCCAGCTTATTAGTGTTGTGGGGCCCTTTCTCCTTCAGGGAAGGGACAGGAATAAGTGCTCCATTGTTCCAGGAAGAAGGACCTGAGGAGGGCCTTCAACCAAATAAGGAGAAGAAGCACTAGTCAAACCAAGACCTGTGGAAAACAGAGCCACAAATTGTGCTCAAGGAAAACCCTGTCACCATTTTGGAAATGCCTACTAACTCCACAGTGTGCCTGGCACTCTGAGGCCCAGAAGCTACATACACAAGAAGTTGGGGATCTTGGGCCTCAGGGGGGATTCACTGTCTAGTGAAGGAGGCCAACAACCTAATTGTGCAATACATGTTACAGAAATATAACAATATGTAGAAATATAACATTATAAAGAGGAGGAGCAATTCATTCTGTCCAGGTATTTTAAAACTTTCATTTAAAGGTAATTTTTTTTTTTTTTTGAGACAGGTTCTCATTCTGTTGCCCAGGCTGGGGTGCAATGGCACACTCATGGCTCACTTCAGCCTCGACCTCCCAGGCTCAGGCAATTCTCCCACCTCAGCCTCCCATGTAGCTGAGATGATAGACACTTGCCACCATGCCTGGCTAATTTTTGTATTTTTTGTCGAAATAGGGTTTCACCATGTTGCCCAGGCTTGTCTTGAATTTCTGGGCTCAAGTGATCTGCCCACCTTGACCTCCCAAAGTGCTGGAATTACAGGCATGAGCCACCGTGCCCGGCCAAAAGGTAAATGTTTATCTCTATTTGGGAAGACATCAAAAGAACATAGAGAAGTTATTTCACATAGCACATCAATGGAAGAACTAGGGATAGAAGCCAGGATTGCTGACTGCCAGTTTCTCACTTCATTCCTGGCTGTGATGCTGGAGTCTTTCAAGAGATTCATCAATTGTACAGTCTTTTAAGATATAGTACAGTGGGTTTTCTTTCTTTTTCAATAGCTGCAGAATCCCTTCTTTAAATGAAATCTTACCCAGAATAGAAAGGAATAAAACCAGTAAGAGTTCTCCTGGTTGAAGATTGCTCAACTCCCTTTAGCACCATTTCTATGGGAGCCCCTGAGAGAGCCAGCTCTGTTTACAGTATCCAGAGAGAATCCTCAGCTGAAGCTGAAAGTCAAGAGAACTCTAAATTATAAGGGAAACTGAAATTGCTTCAGCTTCTTAGAAGATTATTTCAACAATTAAAATATTTGTTAAGACAAACCTTTCAGCTTTTTCAAGAGAAAAAGTTCTCAACTTCTCACTTTGGCTACTTCAAGGGTGAAAAGTTAAAAAATGAAACAGACACCAGAAATCAACTTTAAGAAGCTCTCCAAAGTGACCTCAGTTCATGTATTTAGAAAATCTTTTTAGGAAAACATTGGCCATTTAGAAATGCTAGCTGGGTTTCCTATACTGCAGAAGGCTTTGTCTCTTAAATCACTAAAATTTTTTTGACAAAAGAATATTTTGAATGGAAATGTTTCTAAATGTCTTTAACACCATAAAAAGAACATTATGAAACAATCTAACACTTTCTTAATGATCCAGGCTTGGTAGACAAAGATGAATGATTGTACTGGGCCAAAAACTTCATGTGTCATTTAGTAATTGTTGAAGTTCATAGAGCCACTTGTATCTGTCATAAATGACCCCAGATTACATTGCTTTTTGAAATTTAATCTTTGCTCTTTGTAGGTATCAAATCAAATTTTTTCTTTTCTTCAAAGAACAAGAAAATTACTTGCCATCAGGCTGAGGATGCTGCTGTAGCTGCTATTGGTGAGCCTCTTTTTGTTATTTTTACTTTCCAGTATTTAATCTATTTCCAATTTGAAAAATCAAGCAACCTGCTGGGTATGGTGGCTCATGCCTATAATCCTAGCACTTTGGGAGGTTGAGGAGGGCAGATCATTTGAGGCCAGGAGTTCAAGACCAGCCTGGCTGCCAGGCCAACATGGCAAAACCCTGTCTCTATTAAAAATACAAAATTAGCTGGGTGTGGTGGTTCACACTTGTAATCCCAGCTACTTGGGAGGCTGAGGCAGGAGAATCACTTGAACTCAGGAGGCAGAGGTTGCAATGAGCCAAGATCACACCACTGCACTCCTGCCTGGGCTACAGAGAGACTCCATTTCAAAAGAAAAGAAAAAAAAAAAAATCAAGCATCTAAGTCTGTTGGGTTTAGGTTGCCAAATAAGCATAATGACATCTGAGTGGGGGTGAAGAGGTTCTGCTGTGTGTAATAAGCCTGAGTTACTCTCTTGTAGTCAGAGGCCTTTATTTAACTCCTTAGGGGGACATTTTAACTTACTTCTGGGTTTTCAAGTACATTCTCAGTAATTCAGACTGCTGGGTGGTGGTTGAGTTTAAGACAGGTGAAGTACTACCATAATATATTCCTATATGAATCAATATTTTTTTTCAGAATGAAATGTATTTAATGGAACTCTTGCAAACATCTGTTGAAGAAGGAAAAAAAGCCAGTGTCAATAGGGTGGTGTAAGACTGTTGTATGCCTGATTTTTTTTGGTGCAAAGTGATTGTGGTTTTTTTTTTTTTTAATTTTCCATTTTTGTGGTGCATGAGGTATTTTGATATAGGCATACAATGTGTAATAATCACACAAGGGTAAATGCAATATCCCTCACCTCAAGCATTTATCCTTTCTTTGTGTTACAAAACAATCCAATTATACTCTTTCAGTCATTTTTAAACATACGATAAATTATTGAATCATAGAATTTAAAAATGACATTCCAGCCTTTTATTTTGGCTGGGTTCTGAAGTAGGTATTCAGATAATTAGAAATTATCTGATTCCTAATTACTAACTAGGAATTCAGATAATTGGACTCAGCCCCTCTTTTATGTAATGATTTAATAAAACAAAAATTCATTTACTGCCTCACATAGCATGTGGAATACATATTTAAAGCTCCAAAAGTAATTAAGTAACCTGCTGTTTGTCAGTGTTCTTATTCAACGTAAGGAGACCTCACATGGAATTAAATTGCTTTTACTGAAATGCATCTTGAGTGAGTCACCCCACATTTTGAGATATTGTAAGAAACAGATTCATGGACTCCATCATGTTAACTGTACAGATGTTTGACAGGCATTTTTACATAACGTCCCCCTCAGGAGACATTGCTCTGAGGTTTCATAACTAGGAATATTTGAACCTCTCAAGTGCCTAATTTGTCTGTACCTTATGGGCATGGTGAGTCACAACATTTCCCTCTTTGCATTGGCTGCCAGAAAGCTCAAGGCCCAATCAGTGATAATTGCACAAGACATCATGGCATATATACATTTTTAAGTTTTAAATTTACCTATGACTTTATTATATTTTCTACTCTAGTTTTTCATTTATTTATCCTTTAGCTTTCATCTTCTCATTTACTTTTTGATATTATTGTCTTTCAATAATATAAACACCTTTTCAAAAGATTGCCTATCCATCAAATAAGATCTAGAAATTTTATCTAACAGCACGCATTTGAGACACACCAAACTCTTAACATTATGTAAGAGCAATACCTGGTGGTCTCAACACATCAGAATTTAATATTTGGTTCTAGAGGAACTTGGTTTTCTGCTATATATTGGTAATCTCAAACTTTAATGTGTGAGAATCACTTGGGATGCTGGTGGAGTCTGTAGGTCAGAATGAGGCCCAGGAATCTGTATGTCAGGCCCCCAAGTGAACAGATTCTGATGCAGGTAGTTCAAAGACAAGCCCTGAGAAGTAGTACTGATGTCTGTGTCTTGGTATCCTACAGATATAACAGGTTGAAATAACTCCACACACTACTCTTAGACAAATCATTCCTTCATACATAAAAAAATATCTGAAATGGTGGTATAAATGTAAATTCCCAACCCCCAGACAAATATTTCAGGAAGGTCAATCCCCCTTTAACTATTTACCTTTAAATAGGGCTTCTTTCTACTGAAGCACCAAGTGCATCAACTCCACTCAAAGGCTGCGTGGGGTACAATAACATTATTTAAAGAAAGACTAGCATGTGAACCTTGAAACAGGCATCACATCTTCCTTATGTCTTTACAACCTAATGCCAGGAAGGACATTCAAAATGTGTATCAACCAGCACAGTAGGGCCCACCTATCTGAATGGCCTCTGGCTGCAGCATTATAGCAGGGAACTAGAGCCCCTTGCCAAGCCATGAGTTGTCCTTTTAAATTGCTGGATTGGGAGAAGTGCAGGAGTCTGCTGGGGAAGCAACCAGGGTGACCAAGGTGATAGAGGGCTTAGCGGGTGACTATTTATCAACTGATAGAGAAGTATTTTAATACTTTAATTGCCAGTATGGCCATACTTGTACATAGCAGCTGAACAGCAGGCCTGCCTAAGACATGCTATAAATGCTCTTCACATTTTGAATTGAAATGGGGAATGGGCAGTGGACCACCACAGCCGACCCCTCAGACACCATACCAACCCCGGCTGAGGTAGGCCACTGGAGCGAAGCAGGGAGCAGGCTGCTAGCCTTCAGGACCCATGGAGAGGAGCTCCCCTTCCTGCCAGCAAGTCCTCTCTGGGTAGACAGTTGATTTTATCTCACGTGGTACAGATCTAAGATATGGTAGGTGCTCATTGTTGCAACAATGAATAAATTGGCCTGCAGTCCCTCAACTGCTCATTAGTGTTCCTAAGTTAGGCCAAACCTGGGGCCGGACCTCTGTCACTTTCCTCCAGCTTCTGCCCATGTATTGTCATACCTGTACCTTACCCTGTCCTGTCCCTCCCTTGACCAAAATGTGAAAATAGTTCTGTAACATTTTCCTTTGAGCAGATTTTGTAATCGAGGTACTGAACTAACAATGAATCCTAGGGTCTCCACCTGAAAGCTTGTAAGTTACCTAGAGTCATGTACTTGAACAGGCTACAGGTTAGTAACCTTCATCTGTGACATCTGGCCCTGCATTAAATTCTTGAGGGACAGCTCAGATGTCCCCCTTGGCAGTACAGTAAATGCAAAATTTAGAAAAAATGATGCAATCAGAGAAGGAGGAGAACAGCCTGCTTCACTTGTTCAACTATTTAAGCACGTACTAAGTCAGGGGATTGTGCTGGGCACCAGGGCTAGTCCAGTGATGAGACAGACACCCCTGCTGAAAGCTGCAGTCACGTGGGGGAGTCAGACATTCAACAACTAACCACACAATCATTTATTTAATTACAATGGTGAAGACTGCTATGAAAAAGATCAGGGTGTCATGGACAGTGTGTGGGTGGCAAGGCAAGGTTGGTCAGGCAAAGCTTCCCTTGGGAAGTAAGCTATGGGGTTCTTCTTCACCTATTCATCACTGCTCTAGAGAGCTCAGCATCTCTTCTGAGAACCTCCCAGGGGTCCCAGCTAATGGCCATGAAACACCAATCTAGATTTTCTTATTATTTTTTTCTCATTCCCTTGCCAACTTTTTTTTCTTTTTACTAATGTAATTACTTTTAAAAGACAACAAATAAGCCACTATAAAAACCTGTAAATCTTTTTGATGTTCCTCTTTCAAAATCTGAATTTCAATTTTGTGTCTGTCATTTGCTTCTTCAAGTGCTTTCTCCACTGCTTGTTTTTGACGTTCATTAGCCTTTGAAAGAAAGAGTCCATTTATCTATTAATGTATCAGAATAAGCACAGGGCAACTTGGCTTATTTAGGATGTTGGTAAATCAGGTTTTCAAGTTTACTGAAAATTAGCAACAACCATGGAGTCCCTAATTTCCTGCCCCATTCCCATCTCAAATCTCCCATAGCAAACTGTCTGCCTTAGCCACAGATGCTCTAACGCATCCCAATCCAGGGCTAGCCTTGCTGTTTCTGGAATTGCTAAAGGCAAGGCAGCTTTACTGTATGTAGGCTGCTGGGTTGCCTTTTCTCTTTGGCACTTTATTTCTTGCTTGATTGACTCTCAAAGTAACATATGTGCATTGTGGAAAATCTGGAAAACAAAGTGAAGTGAAAAGATGCACAAAGCTAGAAGGAGCTGAGTAAAGAGGCAGAGTACCATCCAGGTCCCCCACATCCGGTCTTCAGAAAGAACTTTAACTCTATTGGAAAAGAATACACAGAACACTAGACTAACTTACATGCAAATTGTAGACTATTTACAAAAGCATCACCTTGTATTAGGATGTATAATTGATGGTTCACAATCAGTTTGAATTTTACCACTAATAAAAATAGATGACTACAAAGATTTTGAGATAAATCAAAATCTGGGGTATACAGAACTGGAGTATTCATAAAGAACTGGAGTATTATGTATGTTCAAAATATTTTCATAGCAAGCTTTTGCTGGCATTAATACTGAACAATGCTAATACTATTTGCTATAATGTCTATTTTATAAAGAAACTGAGAAACATTGTTCTAAGCACTGTGGTTTGTTCTGCTCTCAAGGAGCTGTAATTCTCTTTAGGAAGTTACTGATGTCATTCTATGATTGGAAGAAGTGGGGCTACAGGACTGAGGCTTTGCTTCAGTTTGATGACTTGGATCCCACTGTGAACCCCGATATTCAAATTGCCCTTATAGTGCTCAGCAGTCATATGGACAAGGTATCAAGGATTTGGGAGAGAGGGGAGGAAAAGCGGAGTAGGCCATAATGAAGCATTTGAAGAAACAGGAGTGTTACATGCTCCACAAATGGATGGTCTATATATTAAATGTTAGGCCATAAGAAACAACTATCAACAAGGAGTCTTCTTAGACATTTTTTTTTCTTTTTAGTTTTGGTTTCAGCCAAATGAAAATAAAGGGAGCAGGAGTCCTCCATACAGAGAGGACAGCTGAGAAGGAAGGAAGCTCCTGATGATGCCGGCTTCCTACTAAGCACCTACTGTGTGCCAGGCATATTATTTCACTGAACCCTCACAACTATCCCACAGAATGGGTACTATTATTACTCTTTTACAATGAAGAAACCAAGACTACAGAGGTTGTAGAACTTGCCCAAGGTCCCACAGCTAACCAGGATTCAGTCAATTCTGACTACTACGCTATACAATTGTTTCAGACAAATCCAAAATGTGAAAGAACTGTAAAGATGGACTTTAGGTTGACATGTAACTTCTTTTACCTGAGCCCATACTTCAGCTTCTGCTTTCGCAATGTGTTCTCTGAGTATATCTTCTTGAAACTGCTCTTCTTTTTTCAGAATATTTGCCCCAATATCTGTGTATTTGAAGAGCAATCGTCACAAACCTCCACCGACTGCTTCCTGGCTTTCCTTTCCACCATTATCTAGTTATTTATGAGGGCTATTTAGGAGATATATCCTTTTAGGAGATGCCAGTATATATATTTCAAAGATACCCATTGAAAGAGTAAGATTTTCTCTGATTAGGAGGGAATTCACAGCACTGTCAGGCCTGGATAGAGTTGGTCATTCCCTTCATCACACCCAGTCCACACAGCAAGACAACTGGGGAGGTGAAATAAATGCCCTGAAGAAAGGGACACATTTTGTACACCCAAAGGAGAATGATGAGTGCATATTCAAGAGGTCTTAGCACATTATCAGCTCTCTCTCTCCCTGCTCCTATTTGGGTGCTAGTGCTAGCATCAGGAGAGGGGAAGTGGAATGCCTTCAACATGTTACATGCCTTTCTTTAGCGTGTGGTTCTTTGTGGGTTTAACTGCTTCAGTATGGAGTGAGCTAAGGGGTAGAAGTTTACTATTTTTCTGCCAATTATCTAATTTGATTTCCAAATAGTAACATTCCCATTATAAATAATATCCTCTCTACCCAGACAAGGTAATAAAAGTCTAGAGAGGTTAGAGGACCACGCAATATCAGATAGTCGGGTCTTTTTCCACTGGGATTTATTTCTTTTTTTCTTTTCTTTTCTTTTTTTTTTTTTTTTTTTTTTTTTTGAGAGGGAGTCTTGCTTTGTAGACCAGGCTGCAGTGCAGTGTTGCCATTTCGGCTCACTGCAACCTCCGCCTCCCGATTCAAGTGATTCTCCTGTCTCAGCCTCCCGAGTAGCTGGGATTAGAGGCACCCACCACCATGCCTGACTAATTTTTGTATTTTTAGTAGAAACAGGCTTTCACCATGTTGGTCAGGCTGGTCTCGAACTCCTGACCTCAAGTGATCTGCCCACCTTGGCGTCCCAAAGTGTTAGGATTACAGGCATGAGCCACCGTGCCTGGCCTTCCTCTGGGATTTCTAAGCTTAAGGTAATAGATTCTTAGAGCTATCTGGATCCACATTCCTCCTTTCCCAGCTGCTGGAGTAAGTCTAGCTGCAGCAGTAAACCATTAAGCCAACTCACTAAAAGGGTAAGCATGGACAGATTGAAAGCCTTGATGCTAGATTTCCCTTGGGTTTCTCTGTTAAAAGAGTCAAGAAATTCCATTTTATGCAGTCTATTCTGAGTTATGTTTCTGTCACTAGCAATTAAATGTATACGTTTGGTGGCATAGAGTCTCCTACTAGTTCATCAGTGAATCTTAAAAACACAGGGCAGCATATATTACGGTACAGATGGACACATACTGCAAAAGCCCAACACTGTGTAGAAATAATTAGAAAAGATTTTCTAGGACAAAATGTGACTAAGCATGGACCATCAATGTACTGAACTTCATAAAAATGTGATACAAGTGTAGACTATCACTATCCTCTTTTATGTTTAAATCCCATTGGTTTTATTAGTTGTTCTCAACCCTGATGGTACAACAGGATCTCTGCAAAGCTTTTTTAAAAAATGCATGTACTGTAAAGGGAACAAACTATTAATAAACAACTTGGATGAATCTCAAGGGCATTATGCTGAGTGAAGAGAGCCAATCTCAATGGGTTACATAATCTATGATTCTTTAGATAGCATTCTCAGTGATAAAATTATAGTGATAGAGAACAGATTAGTGGTTGTCAGGGGTTCAAGTGTGGGGAGAAGAGAGTGACAGCTAAGGGGTAACACGAGGGAGTTCCTTTGTGGTGATGGAACAGCTCCATGTTGTGATTGTGGTGATGGTTACATTAATATACACACATGATAAATTTCATAAAACTATATGCCAGGGGAAAAAAAGTGTACATAAGGTCTGTACCTGACTTAATAGTATTGTTTCAATGCCAGTGTTCTGGCTTTGACAAAGTGCCAGGATTACGTAAGATACCAGTGGAAGCTGGATGAAGGGTACAGGGGAACTCTGATCTATTTTGCAACTTGTGAGTCTTAAACTATCTTGAAATAAAAAAGGTTATTTAAACGTGAAGGAAAAAATACACGTTTAGTGCTGACCGTAGAGGTCCTAATTTAGTGACTCTGTGTTAGATTAGTATTAAATCCAGCAGGTCTGTGTTTGGATATCTGTATTAATATTTTTTTTCAAAGTTCTATATAGTGCACTGCCAGGATTGAGAACTATCGTCCTATGAAATACTCACTAGCTCTTCTATGGACATTTCAACATGCTTTTGAACTTACTTATAAAGAACAGAGAATTTCGACTTTCTTTTTTTTTTCTAACTTAAAACAGTTCAACAACAAATAAAGGTCACTGAATAGAAAAGATTAATTTCTAACAATAGATTTAACTTAGCCACTTAAGGTTTGGGTTAGATATTCCATAAGGCATGAGGAATCAATCATTAAGGTATATCTAAGAATGGAGATACACTGTCTGGGTATGAAAACTCACTTTAGAGATTATAATGAATCATTCATACTAAGCATTTACTAAATGCTAAAAAACAATTTTGGAATTGATGTTTTTAGAAGATGATTCCAATTTGATCTCCTCCTACATCTTAGTTTTTTTTTCCAAACACCTCTGCTCTCCAGCTTCTTATATTTTCAAATATCAGGAGTGAAATGGAATCACCCTTAGTTTACCATTTTAAAGGAAGAGAGGATCAGAGAAGTATTTTGAGAGTTCTTAGGAAAATATCTACAAGGCTCAAGGTCAGATTGAAAACTCTTATGGGGATAAAAGAGAGATGGAAACCTATAGTACAATTTGATTTGCTTATGTATTATATATACATATGTATGTACAGTAAATGTCCTCATGTTATCTATATGTATCTACTTTTATGCCACCAGCTACTATTTAAAGGTTATAGTTTCTTTTACCCATTTATTAGGGTACTTTAAAATTTTCCTTTTTTTTTTTTTTTTTTTTTGAGGCAGAGTCTCGTTCTGTCACCCAGGCTAGAGTGCAGTAGTGCAATCTCAGCTCACTGCAACCTCCACCTCCTGGGTTCAAGCGATTCTCTTACCTCAGCCTCCTGAGTAGCTGGGATTACAGGTGCATGCCACCATGCCTGCCTAAATTTTTTTAGTAGAAACGGGGTTTTGCCATCTTGGCCAGGCTGGTCTTGAACTCTTAGCCTCAAGAGATCTGCCCGCCTGGGCCACCCAAAGTGCTGGGATTACAGGTGTGAGCCACTGTGCCCATCCAATTAGGGTATTATTTAGAGAGAATATTTCCTCTCCTACACATACTGAAAGGTGCTCAAGTATGGCCAAGGGCAAAATGAACTCACATTTACTAGTAGGTGCCAGGATTTATAATAGATAAACACTTCATTAAAGTCTCATAACAACCTGTAAGATAGGTATTAGTATATTTATTTCCACATAAGGAAACAGATTGAGAGGCTAAATACCCTGCCCAATACACACAACTGTAAGTGGAGAAGCTGTATTCCAACCCATATTCTCCTCAAACATCCCTGAAGGGACAAGCAACTCTGAAGAGAAAAAAGCTGATCAAAGTCTATGTAACAGAAAGAATGACACATAAGGCTATGAAGCGTTAGAACAAAGGAAAACAATAAAGTCACTTACCTAGTATGTCTTTGTGAGTGTAAAAGCGTGTCTTAAGTGGCTTGTATTCATGGATCCGTTTGAAGGTTTTTCCAAAAGGGGCTGGTGGAATTATTTTATTACAAACAGCACAGCAAACAAAGTTTTTGTAATCTGAATTTCTGATCATAGTTAAATTTCAGATGTCTTCTCCTATTTACAGTTAAAATAATCTTAGAATCAGAAAAAGTCGTTTCAAGAAAAGCTGAACGTTTAAGAAAGCTGGTAGAGGTTCAGGGTTTTAGGATAATGCTAGAAGCTGGTAAGGATTAAATGGTTCACATGATTAGGTAGTGGTTTTGTGTCTAACATTAAAGAATGGTACTAAAAGCCCCTGCCATAGAAGGTATGGGCGCCAGATTTGAGAAGATTTAAGCAGTTGCTCCTTCCCAGACTCTAGCATTAAGTTGTTAACTTACTTAGCAACTGTTGCTAGGTAAGACAAGCTTTGCTCATAAAAGCAACTTCAAATGACAAAAGGGAGCATGATACAGCCATTCATTTTCCTTATACTTTCTATATTAGTTTCCTATTGCTGCTGCCTTACTCTGTTTTCTGTTGCTTGTAACAGAATACCTGAAACTGGATAGCTTATAAAGAAAAGGAAATTATTTCTTACAGTTTATGGAGGCTGAGAAGTCCAAGGTGGAGGAGCTGCATCAGGTAAGAATCTTCTTGATGGTGGGAACTTGCTGAAGAGTCCTGAGGTGGTATAGGGTATGACATGGCCAGGGGCTGAGCTCACATGCTAGCTCAGGCCTCTCTTCCTCTTCTTATAAAGCCACCAGTTCTCCTCCCATGATAATCCATCAATCCCTTAACCCATGAATGAATTCACTCACCCCTTAAAGGCCCCACTTCTCAATACTACCACATTGGGGATTAAAGTTCAACATGAGTTTTGCAGGGGACAAATATTCAAACCATAGCACCACTGTGACAAACTACACAAACTTCATAGCTTAAATGTAACACAAATTTATCCTCTTGCATTTCTGGAGATCAGAAGTCTAAAATGAGTCTTAGGGACTAAAATCAAGTTGTTAGAAGGGCTGGTTTCTTCTGGAGGCTTCACAGGAGAATGTGTTCCCTTGCCTTTTCCAGCTTCTAAAGGCCATCCATATTCCTTGGGGTCATGGCCTCCCATCATACAGCCTTTTCCCCCAGTGCTTCCATAGTGACACTGTCTCTTCCTCTGATCTGCTGTGCTTTAAGGACCTTGGTGATTATACCAGCCCCATCTAGATAATCCAGGATAATCTTCCCATCTCAAAATCCTAAACTTACCCATATCTGTAAAGTCCCTTTTGCCATATAAAGTAACATATTTACAGGTTCCAGAGATTAGGATCTAGACATTTTTGCAGGAAAGGAGAGCATTAGTCAGCCTACCACACTTTGTTTTAAATTGGTTTTTAAAGAATTAATTTCTTTTAAGGCCAGCAATGAAGGTAGCTTACTTTCTTTTAGGTTTTTAATAAATGTGATGTTTTGGTGCCATGGTAATAAAACTGGGAAATATCACAGTATCTTGAAGAAGAAATTACTTTCATTAAGTCAGCATTCACAATTACTAAGCCTGGTTTTAAAAATCACATGGCTAACTAATTTGTTCCTATAACTTTAGATAAACAGCCATACAAATTCCGCCTATCACAAAAATCTGTGCAACTGATTACACCGAGTAACTGAATTTTTAAAAATTGCCTGACAATGTCATATGCTGCATCTACTTGGCAGGACTATTTTATAATAAGTGAATGCCATCAGTGAAATAAATTTCAACAATAGGACTCCCATAGGGCCCTGAGCTAAGTGTACCACAAGTTACTCTATAATTTATATTAACACACACGGCCTGACAACTGGCTGATGACCTTAAGTAACTATCAAACTGCCAGATTTGACTTCAAGAAAAGGGTTAACTGGGACTTGAAGAGGAATTAAAAACAAAGAGATGAATTCGTACTAAGAATGGGGATTACTGCATCCACACAGTTAATTATCTGGATTGAGAACTGAGGCTACTTGTGCCAATGACTTTCCTATTTGTTACTAGAAATTCTTGCCCAGATGGAAGGATAACTGGCCTTGATTTGCCTGGGACTGTCCCTGTTTTAAAACTGAAAGTCCTGAACTTCCTTAGTGTCTGGCAAATTGGAAGAGTTAGGCCTCCTATGGAAGATAAGGCTGTAAAACCAATAAATACTTTCAGTGTTTGCCTTAGGAAATCCTTAAAAACCAACTCATTAATTGGACAGCTTGCTGATCTAGGCAAACAGCTCTTCCATCAGAAGATTAGATAGAATCTAATCTGGGCAAAATCTACTTTAGTACCATTCTTTAATGTTAGACACATAACCACTACCTAATCATGTGAACCATTTAATCCTTACCAGCCTCTAGCATTATCCTAAAACACTGAACCTCTTCCAGCTTTCTTAAACTTTCAGCTTTTCTTGAAACGACTTTTTAAGTGAACTCTGGGCAAAGAGTTCACTTAACATTTATTGAACAATAGTTTACTAATCAAGACTTTCTTCAGGATCTAATCTGTTATGTCAGGTATCTTGCCCATTCTCAACCAGATTCCTGCATTGAAAGACCCTTCTTTAATCACTTGAACTCAGACTTCAAAACACTTTAACATCTTCCCCTGATCATCCCATTCTTAAATACAGCTAACTTTGTAAAAGTGGTATTTCCCCTTAGTGCAGTAGACTTAATAAGCTTAGTTTTGTTTGATCATCAGATTGTTCTGATGGTCTTTTGAGGGAGGTGGCAGTTAACAGTCCTTCACATAATTCTGTTTAAAGTACAGGAGTGTTTCTCTACTTAAAATCTAAACTTCTGATTTTTAAGGGCTAATGTGGCTGCTTTATTATTATGTGCACATTACACATAGAAGGTGGTATAGTATGGCGAAAAGATCCCTAGACTTTAGAGCAAGAAGATACAGGTTCTAGTCCTGACTGAGAATCTCCATGATCTTTGATAAATCCCTTAGCCATTCTCAGCCTATTGTCTTAACCATAAACTGACAGGATTGGATCAGGTGAAGTTCAATGTTGAGAATCTTTGGACTATTTGAAAGGTATTTTATTTTTGATGGTTATACCCTCATTCAACAGAGAAAGGATGAAAACATCAACACATAGCCAGGCAGCTGTCGACGCTCAGCACACACAAGGACTGTCCTACAACTTGTAGCCACTCTGTAAAAAGTATCATAGTCAGGTACTTGTTCCTAAAATTCAGTATGATTCTTTCCTCACACCACTTTTCACAGCTTTGTGTTTGACTGACTCTAGTTACTTTGGTTCATTCACATAGATCTTACATGACTAAAGTCTGTACCTTGTACAGTTTCTGTTGCCCTCCTGCACTGCAATCTCTTGACAGTTCACGCAACTAATATCTCCTCTGCCACCAAACATCGACTTATTCTGTTGAATAGTAAAAAATTCTAAAAGATGGCAATGTGTCATTAAATGCGTAAATTAAAAACAGAAGAACCCTAGTTTCGTGATAGCCAAAATACACAGGGAAACCAAAAAACAAAAGACAGTCTTTAAAAGGGATTTTGTATCACTGAAGTGCATTTTAAACTATATGAAGTACATTACACAGAGAGGCATAGCAAATAAATATTTGGGGCTCAGTAGTAAAGATTTTATTTAGTTCCATGTAAATTCAATTAGCTAAGTTCTATAATACCTACAAATCACACACAATTACATTGTCATGTACCTTACAAAACCACAATAAAGTATGACAAATTAAAAATAACATTATGATAAACTCTGCCTGTGCTGTTATTATTACTTGGTAATATTAATAGCGACTGAAGCAAGACTTCAGAGGTGAGATTTACTACTGAGGCCCAATTACAATGATTTGGAGAATTAGGTGTATATCTAGAAATGAAGCAGGTCCAGAACCCTTGTGAGAAAGATTTGAATTCTATAAGGCAGAATCTGGCCAGACACAGGGGCCTAGCATTGACCTCTGTCCTAGGCCCCTGGGCCAGGTGCCAGGACAACCAAGGCCATTCATTCTGCTGCTCGCCTCCAGTGGGTGCTGACCGTGGGGCTGGGCTTTGTTTACACTCATTTTTACCCCCATTTCTGTCCCCACTTCCATAAAAGACACTTCAAAATGCTGATGCTTCAGAGAATAAGAAACATTCTGAAAAGAAAAAAAACAAAAAGGCCTGCTGGCATATAAACTTCAAAAGAAAAAAAAGTATGTAAGGTAAACCTGGTACAATAAGGAGACCTTATCTATTCCTTATCTATTGAGTAGTTGTAGTTTTTAAATAACTATAAGAACACTTGGTCTTATGTTTATAACATTACTGTAACATAAATTAACATAAACAAAATTAATTAACATAAACAAAAACTAAAATAGATAACATGTAGTTGTCAAAATCATCATACCTCAGTAAAACATACTTTTTTTTTTTTTTTAAAGAAAAACTCCAATTACTCTGGGATATTCTTAATCCTTATTTTAATAGCTGAGTGGAAGGATCTTTTCCATTAAAATAAAATTCTGCCCCAAATATAGCTAAAATAGAAACTGAAATATATGAACCATTTGTGACACTAGAAAAACTACTTGTCAGAGCCAACTCAGTTTCTCATATCTCATATTTTTAATATTGACTTCAGGCTTTAAAATTTCTATTTATCTTTCTTTAAAAATATAGGTTCTATGCCAGGGAAAACATGAACATTTCCTTTGCAAGTAGCAAAACACAAGTAAACTTTCACGACAGCTGCGCCGGCATAATTCACCTTAAAATATTTAAAACATCATGCAAATTTAACAGCATTGGTACTTTTATTATACAGAATTTAATAATTAACAAAAACAACTTCCATTCTCATGGCACTTTTATAAGAGGTAAGGAAAGAAAAATATTATGACGCTCGCTCTGTGGAAAAAGAATGAGATAATGGCTGAAGCTGTGAAAGGACAAAATTTACGACAGTTGTCTGGTTGCAACTGCTATCTTCTCTCTCCATTAGCATGTTCTAGAACAAGAAACATGATACTCTACACTCACAAGGTCTTTCATTTGAAGATTTCAGAACCCTTAATAAAGGTCCATCTGCAGTAACCAGCACTACTAATCCCATTTGGATGTTTTCCGCCTCATATAACTGTGCCCCTCACTATCAATAGCTTCATAGAAGTCCTTTTTATTCTCTTGTGTTGCATGTAGGTAACCAATATATGCCACGCAAAGTGAAAGAGTTACCATTCCGAAAGCCATTACAGGTTTGTTCTGTCAAAGAAAAAAAAAATGATAAAGCTTTAGTAAGACTAACAATTTGAGGAGACCCAAATATCGGTTGCACTTTCCTCCTGACATGCCACATCTTTATTACAACACTAGCATTACCGTGGCAATATTTCAATTAAAATCATTTATTCAGTTCTTTATTCAATTAGCTAAACTACTGATTATCTAGAGATTACAGAAGACTCTTGCTTCTCCTCTCTAGTCTTTCTCCCATCTACACCCTGGACATCTCAGACCTCTACTCTCAGGAAGGTGACAGCTGGGAAAGGAGTGGGGCAGGAAAATTGGTCTGGCACCCGGAGTTTTCAATGATATCTGTGTGAAGTGGAGGAGTTGCTTAACTTCCTGGGTTCTGGGCCCAAGTCTCTCCATTTGCAAACCTCAAATTAGTTCATTTTATTAGGAAGTGAGGAATGAAGTACACATGCTATTCTTCTTGCCCAAGTCATGAATAACTGGCAAAAAACCTCATATATTAGGCACAGAAATGATGATGATGTATACACTCTTCGCTGGGAACCTACTCCATTACCTCAAGAAATTTAGTGATTGGAACAGCTATTATGCTGTTAACCTTGATTTACTCTTGGACAATCCAAGACCCTAAGAGGCAAAGTGATGCTTTCAGGTTAACACACACACACACACACACACACACACACACACACACACACACACACACACAAGCTGTGTTGTTGTTAAGAGACAGGATCTCACTCTGTTGCCTAGGCTGGAGTGCAGTGGTGCAATCATAGCTCACTGCAGCTCTCAAACTCCTGGGCTCAAGTGATTTTCCTGCCTCAACCTCTCAAGCTGGGACTACAGGTGTGCAGCACCATGCCTGGCTACTTTTCTTGTATTTTTAATAAATACGGGGTTTCACCATGTTGGCCAGCTGGTTTCAAACTCCTGACTTCAAGTGATCCTCCCACCTTGGCGTGAGCCACTGTGGCCAGACTAATTTTAAATTTTTTTGTAGAGATACAGTCTTGGTATGTTGAACTCCTGGCCTCAAGAGATCCCTCTACCTCAGCCTCCCAAAGTACTGGGATTGCAGACATAAGTCATGATGCCCAGCCAAAAAAAAAAAAAAAAAAGCTTTTACATACAGGAAAGATGTTCACAACTCCAGAAAACTATTTTGTCTATTAACTTTGTTACTCCTCAAGCTGTACCTTAGACTCTTTTCTTTGCATATTTACACTCAATGAATTGGCCTTTCTTAGGTCAATGTAAATGCACAGTAGTGATACAAATAATAGTTTCTGCTTCTGTCACCATACCTGCTGTACCACTACTGAGAAATAAAAGAAACTCTTTAACTGAGCCCCCTTTAAATTATCAGGCCCAGAGAGGCACTGGAATGAGATAATAGTCATGTTTTGAGCTAAGTAATAATTTTGAAACCCTTGCTATGTGGGCTCTGGACTGACACCACCAATAGCTATATATTAACCTTACAATGCCATCCACTAGACATTATAACTCATACTCTGTAGTTCAACAATGTACAGTCAATTACTCATCAATGTCATTTCTGCAAACCAATGAAAATTACTGAAAAGCAACTTTTGTACTTGCCTCCTCTCCTGATTCATCTTTTTTCTTAAAAACTCCAGCCTCATGTTCTCACTCACAGGTGGGAATTGAACAATGAGAACACATGGATACAGGAAGGGGAACATCACACTCCGGGGACTGTTGTGGGGTGGGGGGAGGGGGGAGGGATAGCATTAGGAGATATACCTAATGCTAAATGACGAGTTAATGGGTGCAGCACACCAACATGGCACATGGATACATATGTAACAAACCTGCACGTTGTGCACATGTACCCTAAAACTTAAAGTATAATAATAAAATTAAAAAATAAAATAAACTAAAAACTAAAAAAAAAAACAAACCAAAAAACTCCAGCCTCTCCTTTGCTCTCCAGAGTGTTTCCCAAGGTTACTCTGAAGTGTTTCCCAGGTTGCAGTCCTCAACCTTGGCCCAAATAAACTCCCTACCTATATTAATTTGCCTCAGTTTCTTCCTTTAGGTGACATTTCTATTTCAAAATAAGGGTCAAACTTTTTCACTTAGATGAACACCTAAGAAAGGACACCGACTCAGAGCAGTTTAAATTTACAATTCTTGAAATGCTTTTAGCAATTACAAGAACACATTAGTTCAAAGCTTTTAAAATATTTTACCTTGATTTAATGATCTGATTAAGTTGATCTATTTAACTTTAAAACAGTTTACACTGGTAACTATGTTACTAAAATTCTAATCAGATTCAACACACTTAAATATTTATCACATTTTAATTTTATTTTATATTTATTTTAAAATAGAATCTACATTTATTTAAAAATAAACTCAGCCAGGCGTGGTGGCTCATGCCTGTAATCCCAACAATTTGGGAGGCTGAGGTGGGAGAATCACTTAAGGCCAGGAGTTCAAAACCAGCTTGGGCAATATACTGAGACACCATCTCTACAAAAAATTTTAAAAATGAGCCAGGCATGAAGGTGTGCACCTGTAGTCCCAGCCACTCAGGAGGCTGAGGTGTGAGGATCCCTTGAGCCCAGGGGTTTGAAGCTGCAGTGAGCTATGATTGTACTAATGCACTACAGCCTGGGTGACAGAACTTCTAATAAATAAATGAATTTCATCAAATCAAATGTTTTGGAATTTTTCACAAAGTAACTGTAATATTGCTTAGATAAAAATATTACCTAGAGGCTAGAATTGCAGTATGTTAAGAATGGTCAGATTTTCATTTTAGTTTCCTTGCTTAAATGGAAGGTCTTATTTACCTAACAGTACCTGATCAAACAACAAAAGTTGTCTTCAAATTAATGCAACTATTAAAATGGTACTTTAGATAGTTTGAGAAGCCAATCCATTAAAGGGCAACCATTTTTCATTATAACTCTCAAATGCCCTTAAAATATTTATGTTTATATGTGTATTTATATGTGAAACAGCATTTAAAGTCGTCCTTCCACCTGCTTTTATTCACAGAGAGGTCTTACTTGTCAACATAAAATTTCCATGATAAAATCAATTACAAGAAAATTAGAACTTTCTGAGAGTCTGGGTGGATTAAACATCAAGTCTTATCCTGGATGTATTTCTTACAGGTTTAATGAAGAGCTCTGGATTCACAGCACGAAATAAGGTTGTTGTGCGCGCCCCTCTGAGCCCCGGGCTTTGAAAGTCTTTCTCTTTGGGTGGTTCCTTTTTGACTGTTGGAGGCTCAGGTGCTGAAGACATCTTGATCAATGATGATTTACTATCTAAAAACAAAGTAATATATTTTTTCCCTTCATAATTGTGCTTCTCTGATAAATTTCTTTAAAAAGTAATTCTTAAATTCTTTCTTTGAATTCCAACCCAGATACATACCAAATGTGATTGTCAGTTATCTTATTACTTTGTATAATGCACTTTGTAAATGGTGCTTTAACTTTTATTTGGTAATTTTGTTCATTATTTTAATTTTCATCTCAAAATAAAAGTGGTGGGCAAAGGTTGTTTTCCTACTTTTATAGAAGACTGGAGAATTGTTAGTCTGAGTCACGTTGTATCATATGAAATCAGGACTAAGAGTAGGTGAGGCCAGTAGGTTATCCGTTCCTTTCTTTACTTCCTTGTTTTCACTCCTCCTCACCTTTCAACAGCCCCTCCAGAACACCACCCTGAGGGAAGGACCAGCATTCCTTTGCTCATTATCTTCTACAGATTCACTCCTGGCCAGTTTCCCCCACTGCTCCTCTGTCTTCCTCCACTAGCCCACACATGAACTAATTTTCTCAAGCAGTAAGGATAAGGAGTTGTTTGTACTTACTCCTCCTTTGCCAATCAGCAACTTTCTGGGTAGGACATGCCCTGCTATCTCCTTAATCTGAATATCCTTTTTTATCTTAGCTACTCTAAATCTATCCTATTGAATCCAAGTGTGTCTTTTGTTTTCTTGTTTTCCTAGCTGAAATGTCAGCACTTTGGGAGTATTTTTCTCTTCTAGGTATTACTAGGCAAAAGCTTATTTTATCATCTCTGCCATCTAATGCTGGGATGGGAGGTGAGGGTTGAAAGAGGGGAGGTAGAGAAAGAAAGCTTCCAAAGATGGACATAAATGACAATATAGTAAAATTATTTGCGGGAAATGCTGCAATCACTGTACAGTAAATGTTATAAAATAAAAGTTAAGAGCCAAACATTCATATTTAAACACACGCTGGGGCTTTGTTTGCACAAGTTTTTTTTTTTTTTTTGAGACAGTCTTACTCGATTGCCTAGACTGTAATGCACGTGCAGTGGTATGATCATAGCTCACTGCAGTCTGCAGCCTCAAACACCTGGGCTCAAGTGATCCTCCCACCTCAACCTCCCAGGTAGCTAGGACTACAGGCATGCACCACACCTGGCTTTTTTTTTTTTTTTTTTTTTGGTAGGGACAGGGTCTCGCCATGTTGCCCAGACTGGTCTCAAACTCCTGGAAACAAAGCAAACCTGCTTCTGCCTCCCAAAGTGCTGGGATTACAGGCATGAGCTACCACACCTGGCCAGTATAAGTATTCATTAAGCTTACTATTTTATAGAATTTATAAAATCAATATTTTCACAACTTCGTAGTTAAGGAAAAAACAAGGAGCTTGGCTTTTCATAACACTTTGTGTTGCAGTAATCACTGAATGTTCATCTATATCACTTAATTGGGTATGCACCTCAAGAGGAACATCTGCTTGAAGAAAAAGGAATGTTCTAAGCACTTTCTACACTTGCAAAGGCTTCAGAAATGTTCACTGTTGCTGGTTCCATCACTTATTCCTCATGCATATCATGATCATCATTGTTGCCTTCTTCATCGTTATCACCATGGCCTTCTGGTTCAATTTTTACATCAATTAGCACTCCTGTAGCAACTTCAGGATTTGGTAACTTGGGAAATAGTTAAATTGCTATCTGTAGCCACACAGTCTTCAAAATCAAACTGGTTTGAGACATCAATGACAGTAGCAGTTGAGTGCTAGATTGGTTCAAACACCACATTTGGTTGCAGTCTTCTTACAGGAGGACCTCAGGGGATTCCACAGGAATCATGCCTGTGTTTTGCTAACATTTCATGATTACAGATAACTTTATAGATCACCAAGTCTCTGCAATCATGTCAATGGCTTATTCATGTTTTTTTCTCCATTTTTCTCTTCATCCTCTACATTTAGAAAGAGTTATTCCAACAACTGCTTTCAGAGGTGAGCTTTCACTCTGCCAACTGTACCCTGATCCAATGGCTGCAGAATGGCTGTGTAGTTCAATGGGAAAAACTCAACCCCTACATGATCCAAGTGTGGGAGTATGTTGTGGGCAGAGCAATTGTCTATTGGCAAGAGCATACTGTGTATTGCTCCTTGCATTCCCTTGTCAATCTTTATCAGCCATTCAGTAACACATTTCTCATTATTCAGGCATGTGTATTGGCTTGGTAATCACAGGGGAACATTTCTGAAGCACTGAGAGCTGACTTGCCAAAGACAATTGTTCCAGAATGCATTACAGTAGAATACACCAATCATCAATCTGTTTATTTCCTTTGCAAAGTCTACCTTTGGCAGGAAGCATATGATAAGGTAACAAGAACACCTGTTTCATTTAAAACACCATTCAGGCTGGGCAGGGTGGCTCACACCTGTAATCCCACTATTTTGGGAGGAAGAGGTAGAAGGACTGCTTGAACCCAGGAGTCTAAGACCAGCCTGGGCAACATAGCTAGACCCTGTATCCAAAAGCAAACAAACAAACAAACAAAAAAGCCATTGAAGCTGTAACCAGCAATTTTTGTTTTTAAATTTCTCCTGCATGTAAGTTAGTAATTTTCTCTACTGAAACTGTTTTCTTCACTACAGGCAACTTGTGAAACAATTCCAGAATATGCCTGAAGTTTGTTCAGGCAGCCCGCACTTGCTTGAAACTCACCATGCCTGATAAGCTCTGGATGTTTGTCCCCTCTAAATCTCAAGCTGAATTGTAATCCCCAGTGTTGAAGGTGGAGCCTGGTGGGAGGCATTTGGATCATGGGAGCAGATCCCTCATGAATGGCTTGGTGCCATTCTTGTGGTAATGAGCGAGTTCTTACTCTATGAGTTCATGTGAGATCTGGTTGTTTAAGTGTGACACTTCTTCCCCCTCCCTCTTGCTTCCTGTCTCACCATGTGACATGCCTGCTCCCACTTAATCTTCCACCACAACTGAAAGCTTCCTGAAGCCCTCACCAGGGGCAGATGCTGGCACCATGCTTCCTGTACAGCCTGCTGAACCGTGAGCCAATTAAACCTCTTTGCTTTATAAATTACCCAGCATCAGGTATTTCTTTATAGTGACGCAAGAAGAGACTAACGCAATTCCTAAGGTTGGCAAAAATCCAATGCTTTCTACAGCACAGTTACATGCCCCTTTCTTGCACGAACCTGATATCATGCAAAAACAGTGATAAAAGGGACCTCGCATTCACTTTTGCTTTAGTCCCAGAGTCCCTTTTTAAACTTTCTCTTCAATCTTGGCTCAATCTTTCAAAAATGTGAACAATGTTGGGGTAGTGGTGTTAAATTCCTTTGCTATTTCTCCTTTGTTGTGGCAGCAATCTACTGCTTCCACTACCATCATTTTTTTCTTCTAATGAGAAGTGCTGGTGTTTCATTTTTCTTCTCTTAGCCATGATGGTGTTTATAAAGGTATTTAGAATTTAAGTAACAAATGTTGGCCACCAGGTGCCTATACCAGGTGTCAGTGATGTTTCTCCCTGCGCTAAAAACTTGTTTGACTATAAATGTGGGTGCTATAGTTTGGATATTTGTCTCCCAAACCTCACGTTGAAATCTGACATCCAATGTCGGAGGTGAGGCCTAGTGGGAGGTGTTTGGGTCATGGGGGTGGATCCCTCATGAATAGATTAATACCCTCCCTGGGGGAGGGTGGGGAGCAAGTGAGTTCTCACTCTATTAGTCCCCTGGAGAACTGGTTGTTAAAAAGAGCCTAGCACCTCCCCTCTCTTTCTTGCTTCCTCTCTCTTACCATGTGATCTCTGCACATGCCAGATCACCATCACCTTCTACCATGAGTGGAGGCAACCTGAGCCACTCACCAGAAACAGATGCTGACACCATGCTTCCTGTACAGCCTGCAGAACCATGAACCAAATAAATTTCTTTTCTTCCAGTCTCAGTTGCTGTAAAGGAAAACTGCCCAGTCTCAGTATTCCTTTACAGCAACACAAATGGGCTAAGATAGGAAAAGAAAATGCAAAATGAAGCAGTCATTAAAGTGGAAGTAGTATTATAGTCTGTCAACAGCCAAACCTATAAGGAACATTAGGAAGAAAATAGTTAGCCCACGGCCATGTTGTTAGGGCTGAATCTCGGCCTCAGAGTGTGCCACTACATGAAACTGAGGCATTAGATAAAAATACTAAAAAGGCCTGAAAAAGCAAATATACAAAGGTGAAAGTCATTGTAACCAGAAACTGACATAAACAGCATTTTTCCATTTATTATTGGAAAACAGCTGTGTGTATTTAAAACAAAGCTAGCCTATAGAAAACAGATTAAAGTTGTTCATTGGGAAGAAAAACAAGGTAATGGAAACGATGGGTATAGAAGTTCATATTGCAGAGCACAGAAGGGTCCTCAGAGCATAGTTTATTACATATACTTTGTGTGGATGATAATGTGCCAGGAATTGAGGATGATGAACTCACTCCACACCTGATGTCCAAAATTATATAAACTTACGTTACATATAATTATATATTAATTATAATATATGTAACTTAACATATTATATATTAATAATGTATGGTAATATACAATTTACATTATATATTATTATTACTCTACTCCTGGGGTATATAAAATTATATACTGTATATAATTTTGGACTTCAGGTGTGGAGTGGGTTAATCATCCCCTCAGGGAGGGCATTAATCTATTCACAAGGGATCTGCTGTTATTTTTATATATATATATGGGGGGGGAGGAGACGGGGAGAAAGACTAATTACAGCTAACAAAAATGTCACTATTTTAAAATTAAACGGATGCAGTGATGCTGAGTGTTATGAAATTCAACCTATATGAAATATGTCTGTAAAAAACTATATAGTTATATAGCATTCTAACACTAATTGTGATGACTTAATTTTAGATGTAAGATTGCTTGATCTCCTTTTTTTCCTTAGCAGAACCTATATTTCCTTTATAATGAATCAATAAAATAATCAGGGTAGTATTTGTTATATTGCAACTCCCAGACACTCACATTTACCTTAATAATTCACTGTTTATGTTAAACTCTTTGCTAGAAATGACAAAGAATATTTTGACTGGAAACTCACATGTATATTTTAAAAGATTTAATATACCACAATTTCCACTGTTATTGACACTTTCTGGAAAGTATGAGAGTAACATTTTCTATTATTTATCATTCTTTTATTAGAAGTGGGATAAAACAGCTCAGTTTTATTGCTGCTTCTCCTTTATGAGCCACAGTCACTGATGATACAACAGTTCTCCCAAAATTGCATGAACTTATTTACACCATCTATCAAACTAAGACTTTTTAACAACCATCTATACTTTGTTAAAAAAAAATTCAGATTACTGAGACCAGAAAGGGTCTTAGCAGCCAAGAATTTGTTATATGTAACTATTTTAAAAACAATAAGAACAACAAAAAAAATCCTTTTCTACATATGAGAAAATTCTTCTGTATTTGTTCACGTGCCAGCCCACAGAGCTGTACAAGTCTGGCTGAAGAATAAATTCAAGATGTGCCAGTTGAATAAATAAAACAGGTAGAATGCAAAACCTTCGTCATTTCTTCACAGATGTGTAAATTGTTTTGGGGAAAACAAATCTGTATTTTAACAAGTAAACTTTTAATCCTGAAGTTTAAGTTGACTAGCTATTTTCAAGTACAAAACTAATACAAGTTCCAATTTTAAAAGCTGCAGAACTAATCATAAGGTCAAGGCATGGCAATAACTTACTCTGACGTTACCACTCACCTAAGACAAAACCAGTTAATGTCTAGCACACTTCCATCAGAACTTTCTTAGTCTTCCCACTAGTTTCTCCACCTTCTTCTCTTTTTGTTTCCACTGCAGCTGTCACTCATTTACTTACATATGATATTGACCAATCTCTAGTTATTATCACTTTGAAGATCTATTTATTTTTAAGCTGGATTTAAAAACCTCATTTACTGTGTTAAAACAGTAATGACATAAAACATACATACACACAGATTAGCAGGGATGCTGGGAACCTGGCATTACACTGCTCTTGGCTAAGTAATTTTGTGATTAATTTGTGTGCGGGCCTACCTGCAAAATAATTAATCAGGCACCCCTGGCTGTGCAATCTGCCCCACTCTTATTTCTTCTTCATTTTTCCATCACTCACTTCTTGTTCCCTTTTCTATGCATGATTAAGAAACTGTTATTTATCTTTTCTTAAAAAAAAAAATAGAGGAGAGTAGAACATTTCACAGCTGCCTGTAAAAAAGGTCTAAACTAAGGGGTATTTACTTCATTTGTTTCTCCCTGGTAAAATGTTCTTTACCTTTTTCTTCTGTCCATCCTCCTGTGAGGGAAGCGTGCAATGGAAAAAGGAAGAAGCAAAGATAAAGGACTGCCCATTTACCCAACTCCATGAGAGTCATTTACATCTCAAAACGTAAGAATAGTAAGCCCCTGAAATTAATAACACACAATGTGAGAGGCTGTACAGATGGTCCTACACCGAGAGTCAGGACTAGTCATTTTTTAATGATTTTCCCTCCTTTAGTAAAATTCTTGCTCAGGGAGTTATTCCAGAATACATGACTACCTATTAATATATTGTACATGCAAATTAGACTAAGATATAAAGAATATAAGAATTACTTTAAGAGAAACACTTAATCTTCAAATATACATTTTAGAAATAAGCACCTCAATAGAAGACAAAACAAAATGACCAGAATCATAAAACGTTAACGAGCAGGAACCTTATTAATAATGAAAGCCTTTCCTTTAAAAGACAGAGAATTATAAAATGGGCAAAATATTTTAATGAAAGTATAATACACTTTTTTATAGTTTCACATGCCACATTATCTTAATACTTAAGAAACGAACCTGAAGTTTGGGGCAGAAAAACCTTAAAAATAATTTAAATTAGTTTAAACAAGTTTGGGATAGAATCAGAGGACTTCATGGCTTGAGGGGAAACACGGCATAACCTCAGATTCTCACCTTGCTACTTATAAGCTGTGTCTTTAAGTGACAACTCTGATTCTCATTTTCCCCTTTATAAAGGGGAATCATTTTCTCTGATTCTCCCTTATAAAAGGGGCAATACTATCTATTGCATAGATAGGTACTAAATGTGTGCATTAATTAAGATGACATATTTTAAAGGATGCAGATGTTCAATCAATGGTAGCTACTTTCATACTCACCATTTAGTCTAACTCCCCCTTCTAAACTCCTTTCTGAGAAACCCAGACCCAAGGAGATGTCTTTACCAGGAGGGTGCGATCACCTAGGTCTCCCAATTTCCAGCCCACCAATATTTCACCACCTCACCCCATCTTACTCTTGATAAAAGGCCTTTGCATGTATATTACAATATTTAAGAAAAAAATTATAATCACTTAAGTTTTAAAAATTGATTATATATATGTTGTTTTTAAGGTAAAATATACTTTCTAAAAAAGTATCTTTCCTGCCGGGCTGGGTGGCTCACGCCTGTAATCCCAGCACTCCGGGAGGCCGAAGCGGGTGGATCGCTTGAGGTCAGGAGTTTGAAACCAGCGTGTCCAATATGGTGAAACCCCATCTCTACTAAAAATACAAAAATTAGCCGGATGTGGTGGCGCGGGCCTGTAATCCCAGCTCCTCGGGAGGCTGAGGCAGGAGAATCACCTGAACCTGGGAGGTGAAGGTTGCGGTGAGCCGAGATCGCGCCACTGCACTCCAGCCCGGGCGACAGAGCGAAACTCTGAACACAACACAACACAACCCCAAACAAAACAAAACAAAAGTATCCTTCCACCTCTTGGATGTAGTACTGTCCTGAAAAAAGGGGAAAGGCTTTGCTGGCGACAGCCTGAGGACTGACAATCTGAGTCGTATCTGGCTTCCCCCAGTGTCATGGACTACTGTTTGCTGCCGAAGGCTTACTCAAAGACAGACGCACTGGAAGCCTCCAAAAGAAACTGCATTCAGTTCAGTTCTACACATTGTGTTGCAGGGCTGAAAAAGCACGAGTGTCCGCACTACGACAAAAGAAAAGCGGCGTCTCCTGAAAACACCATGTTCCCCTATGAGTCTCGTGAGCCAGGACACTAAGAAACTGCAGGAAACGAGAGAGTTCTCGGGGTGACGGTGTCCATGGATGAAGCACCGAACAGACTGTCTGGGGCCCGCAAGGTGAGTACGGGAAATGGGCTCTGTGGGGCCAGAGAGCTCCACCGACTTGGGGTGCGGGTAGAGGGAGTCCACGGAGAGGCAAAGATTTGGGCTGCCCGAGAGGACGCTGCCTCCCTGGGAGGGAGGCCGGCAGGGCAGCCGGGAAGGGCAGAGACGAGAGCTTGATGGTGCCGCCGCCCCTTCCTCTCCAGGCCGGCGCCCAGCCACTCAGCACCAGCGAAGCCGCCGCTTACCTTTCGCGGGGTCACCTCCTCTCCGCGCCCCAGACGCCCCGCCTCGCTTCACCCCCTCGCCTCACCGCCCCGCCTGCTAGAGAGAGCGGCGGAGCGCGCCCGGCCCGGCGCAACAGCGTCCCCTGTCTTCCGGAGGCTGCGGCGCAGCGGCGCGGGGCTGCAGGGACCCAGCCAGCGCTAGCCCTTCCGGTTCTGAGGACCTCGCGCCCATCCTTGGGGTCTGTGGGCTGGAGTGTGCAAGGGACGTTTTTGCTTTCTTCCCTTTTTGACCTTTAGTTTTCCATCTCCCAACTTCAAATTACCTTCCAGTTCGGTGTGTATGTTTGTATAAATAAAAGGAGACATCTCCTAGAAGTATGTTTATTTCATGAAAGTGGAAAGCATTCTGATTTGGGAAAGAAAGCTAGATCTGATCTCCTCCTACCCCTACTTTAGGGGAACGGTCATTTAAGTGTAGAGTTAATACTCTGCCATTACGTTAGGGCCTTGAGAGTCCAAGATGCAGGATGTATGCAGGTTCAGCTGAGACAAGAATAGATATAGGGATGCTGGTTTGCACATACTTTGCTGATGTTTATGTTTGTTGGGATACACGTGAAAACTGATATGGTTTGGCTCTGTGTCCCCACCCAAATCTCATATGGAATAATAGCCCCCTTGTGTTGAAGGAGGGGCCTGGTGAGAGGTCACTGAATCATGGGGCAGACTTCCCCCTTGCCATGCCCATGATGGAGTTCTCAGAAGATCTGTTTGTTTATGACTGTGTAGCACTTTCCCCTTCACACTCTCTCTCTTTCTCTCTCTCTCCTGCGCCATGGTAAGACGTGCTTGTTTCCTCTTCCACCATGATTGTAAGTTTCCTGAGGCCTCTGGAGCCATACCTCCTGTACAGCCTGTAGAAATGTGAGCTAATGAAACCTCTTTTCTTTATAAGTTACCCAGCCTCAAATGGTTATTTCTAGCAGTGTGAGAAGAGACTAATACAAAAACCAAAAATAAAATTCTAAGCACCACCATCACCCACCCACCCCCGAAAGGAATGGACCTCTGTCTTGGCCAAGGTAATCTCAAGAAATCCTGAAAAATGAGTTCAGGCCCTGATGGGAAGGGGTGGGCGGTTGGATATGCCTCATTATATCTTCCTCCCGTTGGAGTTTAGACACAACTGACCAGCATTAACATTAAAACGGAGATCTTAAGACTGGTAAAATATACTGTAGCAATAAGAAAATTCCAACCTGACTCTGGAATAATATCACGTGACACATAGTGGGACCTGAAAGAAATAAAAATATGTTACCCCAAAATATATTTATTTGACATATTTTGAAATGGCCTTGCAAAGCTGTCTCTTGTTGGGGAAAACTTACATTCTATAGAGAATCTCTTTCCCTTACTAGATCTTTTTTTTTTTTTTTTTTTTTGAGATGGAGTGTCGGAGTGTCACTCTGTCACCCAGGCTGGAGTGCAGTGGCGTGATCTCGGCTCACTGCAACCTCCACCTCCTGGGTTCAAGCAATTCTCCTGCCTCATCCTCCCGAGTAGCTGGGACTACAGGTGTATGCCACCACGCCTAGCTAATTTTTGTGTTTTTAGTAGAGACAGAGTTTCACCATATTGGTCAGGCTGGTCTTGAACTCCTGACCTCAGGCAATCCACCCACCTCAGCCTCCCAAAGTGCTGGGATTACAGGCATGAGCCACTATGCCTGGCCCCTTACTAGGTCTTTTTCAGAGAGTCTGACATCTTTTAAGGTCTGATAAGAGACGTTCACATCTATTCTTTGAAGCCAGCTACCTGGAGGCTTTATCTACATAACGAGAACCTTGGCTGCCACAACACCCCCGCTTACCTTAACTCAAGCTGGCTTCACATCTTCAGGCAGAGCTTAACTCTTTCAACTAATTGAAAACGTGAAAAATCTTTGAATTCACCTTTGACCTGGAAGCCCACCCCCACGCTGCTTTGAGATGGGCCAAACCAATGTATACCTTACATGTATTTATATATGTCTTTGCCTGTAACTTCCATTTCTCTAAAATACATAAAATCAAGCTGTAGCCCGACCACCTTGGGCACATGTTCTCAGGACTGCCTGAGGCCGTGTTACAGGCCATGGTCCTTAACATTGGTGAAATAAACCTCTAAATTGATTGAGACCTATCTCATAGACTTTCTGGTTTACACAAGTTATATTAAAATGAACAGAATAGTTGGAATAGAAGGTACCCATATTTTGGCATGGGTTTATGTAAAACTTTGGTAAATATGTTTCAAATTTAAAACTTGTTCTCCCAAGCCAAATTAACTTCACATTTGATTTGAGGTTTAATTTTTTTTAATTTTTAATATTTATGTGTATACATTTATGGGGCACATGAGATATTTTGGTACAAGCATACAATGAATAATAATCACATCAGGGTAAATGGGGTATCCACCACATCGAGCATTTATCATTTATGTTATGAACATTCCAATTATACTCTTAGTTATTTTTAAATGTACAATCAACTATTGCTGACTGTAGTCACCCTGTTGTGCTATCAAATACTAGATCTTATTCATTTTATCTAACTATACTTTTGTACCCACTAAAAATCCCCATTTCCCACTCCCCCCACCCCCACTACTCTTCCTAGCCTCTGGTAACCATCACTCTACTCTATCTTCATGAGTTCTTTTGTTTTAAGTTTTATCTCCCACAAATAAGTGAGAACATGCAAAATTTGTCTTTCTGTGCCTGGCTTATTTCACTGAAAATAATGTCCTCCAGTTCCATCTATGTTGTTGCAAATTGTTTTTTATGGCTGAATAGTACTCCGTTGTGTATATGTACCACATTTTCTTTATCCATTTATCTGTCGATGGACACTTAGATTGCATCTAAATTTGGTTATTGTGAATAGTGCTGCAGTAAACATGGGAGAGCAGATATATTTTGATGTGTTGATTTCCTTTCTTTTAGGTATATACCTGGCTTGAGGTTTAATTTTTAAAAGTTCATTGACATCTGGTATTACAAGGCAATCTTCTGACAAAATAAGTTAAATTTCAATTAAAAAGCTGTTACTGCAGTAGCTAAAAACAACTGGAAGGCTACAGAATATTATTATGTTGCATCCTAAGCAGACCCAAACTTTTTTCTTATCCCTTAGGGTTCTCAGTAATCTGTAACATGTCAAATATCACTATGGAAACAAAGTACTTTTACTGTCATGATCAATAGAAAGTGATCAGATGAAAGAATACAAGAAACATAAGCATGTGTAAGAAAAGGGCACAAGCTGTAGGTAAAGATAACAGAGAAAAGCCTGAAGGCCTTGCCCATTTCATGGATATGAATACAATGTGAATGATATGACATGTTTAGTCATTTTTGTTTATAATTCATTCCATTGTATGATGCTTTTAAGAAATTACTTTGAAGAGTGATGCCAATCTGATTCAGCTTTTGTAATCTTCATTTTGAGCAGGGCCATCAATATTTAATAATTTTCCAGGAGATTTTGTATTTGATGGCATTGCATAAAGCAAAGATTAATCTGTATGCGGCCGCCCCGTCCGGGAAGAAGTGAGGAGCGCCTCTGCCCGGCCGCCCCGTGCGGGAAGAAGTGAGGAGCGCCTCTACCCAGCCACCCATCGTCTGGGAAGGGAGGAGCGCCTCTGCCCGGCCACTCATCGTCTGGGAAGTGAGGAGCGCCTCTGCCCGACCGCCCCGTCTGGGAAGTGAGGAGCGCCTCTGCCCGGCCACCCATCGTCTGGGAAGTGAGGAGCCCCTCTGCCCGGCCGCCCATCTTCTGGGAAGTGAGGAGCGCCTCTGCCCGGCCACCCATCTTCTGGGAAGTGAGGAGCGCCTCTGCCCAGCCACCTATCATCTGGGAAGAAGTGAGGAGCGTCTCTGCCTGGCCACCCCGTCTGGGAAGTGAGGAGCGCCTCTGCCCGGCCGCTCCGTCTCGGAGGTCTACCACGGAGGCCAGAAGCAATGTGGGGGCTGGACGTGGTGGCTCACGCCTGTGGTCCCGGCACTCTGGGGGGCGAGGCGGGTTGATCACTTCGGGCTAGGAGTTCGAGACCAGTCTGGCCAACATGGCGAAACATGAAAAATACAACAGACAAACTAACCAACCAACTCAGTGACAACAAAACAGGTCTACCCTGGAGTCATACTCTAATTTTTTCTATTTTCCTCCCTTTCTGATCCTTTATCCCACTTTCTTTTTCTTCCTCTTCCTTCTCCCTCTTCTTTGTCAAATAGAGGATTGAGTTATTATCACTGATCCATATAAAGTCCCTCTCTCATTTATTTTAACTCCCACCCCCCATTTCTATTCCCCGACTTCCCATGTGCAACCTTCCTAATATGTTTGATACGCATCTTTTTGTTTGTATGTATTATTAGAAAATGTTTATTGTTTTTGTGTGCAAAAAAATTAATAATAAAAAAAGCTAAAAAAAAAAAAGAAAAAAAAAAAAAAAAGAAAACACATTCAAAGGGACCAACGATGTCTATTTTAATCTGGGGTTCCCAAAGTGTGCTCTGGGAACAACACTGGTGGTCTGGGAGCCTTCTCAAGGGACCACTGATGCCATTAGTGCTTTTTAAAATTCAGGCAAGAATAGTTGACTGACAATATTTAATAAAAATCATACATTACTGATATTTTGTCAAAAGCAGGTCTTTTTAAAAAAAATAATAACATAAATGCTGGCGCTTATTTTTTTCCTAGCAGAAAGCCAAGCCAAAGTAGTTGATATGATCAATGTGAGCCAAGGATATCTGACTCCCTTGAATGAATTATTAGCTGACAAATGAAAAAATTGAACATGTTGTGGTAATTTGAAAAAATCTTCCTAATTCTTCACCCCTCCCTGTGTCCCCACCTTTATCCATGCTCTCCCACTCTGACTCTGGGGGGTCACCGTTGTGATTTATTTTTGCTAATATGATATTAGCAAATGTGACACAAAATAAGCTGGACAAACACCTGAACTGGTAAACATACTCCAGCTAGCTTGCTGGAGATGAAAAACATACAGAGCAAAGCCAAGTCATCCTAGTCATTCCAACTGAAGCCACTCTAGATTGACCAGACAGGTGTGCAAGCCTTGAGTGAGGTCAGTCAAGCCTGCCCAGATCAGCTGAACTCTGCAGATTCATGAACTTAAATATGTGTATTTTTGTTTGCCACACTGAGGTTCAGTTCGTTGTTGTGCAGAATTATGGTGCCAATAGAAACTGATAATATGCCCTCCATTGTAAATTCCTTGGAATCAAAGAGTATTTGCCTGGTAGCTTAAGGAGTGGTCTGTTTTCTAGTGGTGCTTGTAAGAAGGACAAACATCTTGCTATTTTTGAAAACTATATAGCTGTCTGGCATCACAGGAATGTCTGACCTGGGAAGAAAATGAAATCTATCAAATGGTATGATATCTAAATTAGTAAAAAAAAAAAAAAAAAAGAATGAGGAACTGATACTATTAGAGGATCACAATTCATTACTTTTTTTCTTCCATATAATTTTAGCAGAACTGTTTTTAATACTTTTCATGTCAGGTCATTTTGTATTTACTTCTCTCACATTTTGAAATACTAGAAATAATAATAATTTATTCTATATTATTTAAAGTCTTAAAGTACCTTAACGGTGATATGAGATGAAAACATTTTAATTCTAACTGTTCTTCTTTTGAAAAAAGCATAGGTTTATTATCAGTGTAGTTAGGCTCAGGTTAGCAGGAAAATTTGTGGTGCATTCAGTGTGCCACATGCTTTCCTGGGCACCAGGAATTCAAAGATGATTAAGACATAATCTTTGCCCTTAAAACTCTTAAAGATTAGTGAGGGAGGCCGGCCACCGTGGCTCACGCCTGTAATCCCAGCACTTTGGGAGGCTGAGGCGGGCAGATCACCTGAGGTCAGGAGTTCAAGACCAGCCTGACTAAAATGATGAAACCTCATTTCTACTAAAAATATAAAAAATTAGCTGGGCATGTGGCACGTGCCTGTAATCCCAGCTACTCGGGAGGCTGAGGCAGGAGAATTGCTTGAACCGGGGAGGCAGAGGTTGCAGTGAGCGGAGTTAACCCCGTAGTTCCCTACCAGGCTGAACAAAAAGGAAACACCTTCAAAAAAAAAAAAAAAAAAAAAAAAAAGGAAAAGATTAGTGAGGGAGACAAATATAAAACAGATAATTTCTTCTTGTTTTGTTTGTTTGTTGTTTGTTTGTTTGTTTGAGACAGGGTCTCGCTTTGTCACCCAGGCTAGAGTACAGTGCTGCAATCTCAACTCACTGCAATCTCTGCCTCCCAGGCTCAAGCAATTCTTATACCTCAGCCTCCTGAGTATCTGGAATTATAGGTGTGTGCCATCATGCCCAGCTAATTTTTTTTTTTTTTTGTATTTTTAGTAAAGACAAGGTCTCACCATGTTGGCCAGGCTGGTCTTGAACTCCTGATCTAAACTGATTCGCCCACCTCAGCCTCCCAAAGTGCTGAGATTACAGGCGTGAGCCACCACGCCCAGCCAGATACTTTCAATATGAAGTGATTTGCATAAGGTTCTATGGAAGCACAGAGAATTATATGCTGTTTGGCCTGGATATACCACAGAGGATGGTATGTGGCTGATGACTGAGCCCAGAATCACAATCAAAGTGATAAGCAAGGCAAGGAAGTTAGAAAGGATGTTTCAGGTCAGAGGAGACAGAATGAACACAAACCTCAAAGCATGAAGCCATATAGTGTGGTGTGGTGTGTTTCTTATTGCTAAAGAATGGATAATAAAATGGAACATGAGAGAAAATGGCACTGGAGAAACAGATGGGGCCAGTCCAGGAAGGCTCAGATGCATCCACGTTTAGGGAATGAGTAGAGCAGAAGGAGACTACGAAAGGGTTTGAGAAGAAATGGTCAGAATGGAGTGAGGAAGATCAAAAGAGGAGTGTCTTGAAAGCCAAAGGAGTCAAGATGATTAAGAAGATTAATGCCCCAGGGGCTTTGCCACCAGCCAAGCTCCCCTACAAGCTGTTGTCCTCCTTTCTAAAATACACATCTAATCATGTCACTCTTCGGCTTCACACTTCCTGATGGAACGCTCTTTCCTACACCTGCCCTTTGCCTCACTCCTACTTAACCTTCACAAGAATAATCAGGGGAGGCATCACTCCCATAGCTCAGCCCTGTTTGGTGTGTAGGAACTATATTCTCTGGGAGCTGACTTTTGGAGAAGAACTGGAGCTATGCAAGAAAAAGAAAAGGCTAAGAAACTGAAATAATTTTATGAGGAGGGGACTAGAGCAGGGCAATCCTGAGCTCTTGCAGAGATTGCGCACATGGATCCAGCAACTTCTACTCCTTCCCAAGTCAAAATATCTAGTGAGTATCATAGGAGTTGATAGGAAAGGAGATCATTTCTTTCTTGGTTAAGTGGGAGGGAAGATATTTGCGCATCAGCCCATGTATACAGAAGAAATAGAGAACAGCAAGTTTTCTTGTTCCTTGGCCAGCTGAAAACAAATCTGATCCCCTAAAGGGATGGTGAGCAGGAAGAAGCTGAAGAGAGAATTTGTTGAATATAGGGTCTTGAAGACTCAGCACATGCCTGTTATTTCAGTTGCAAATGACAGAAACTTGACTGAAACTAACTCAAGTTCAAAAGGAGTTATGTTACCGTATGTAATGGGAAGTCTATGGAGGGAACAGATTTCAGCAGTGAGATATGGGACATCCAAACATGTCAACAGGAATGTCTTGTCTCATGTCTCCATTCTGTTTCTTTCTTTCTTTTTTTTTTTTTTTGAGATAAGAGTCTTACTCTGTTGCCCAGGCTGGAGTGCAGTGGTGCGATCTTGGCTCACTGCAACCTCCACCTCCCAGGTTCAAGCGATTCTCATGCCTCAGCCTCCCAAGCAATAGTAACTACAGGCATGCCCCACCACGCCCTGCTAATTTTTTTGGTATGTTTACTAGAGATGGGGTTTCGCCATGTTGGCCAGGCTGGTCTTGAACTCCTGACCTCAGGTGATCCACCCGCCTTGGCCACCCAACGTTCTGGGATTACAGGTGTGAGCCACCGTACCAGGTGTTTATTCTGTTTCTTAAATACACTCATTTCATATATTGGGCACATCCCTGCTGGCAGCTCCAGGTTTCTATCCTGCTAAAATACATCCAAGTGGAAAGGAAGCCTTCCCTATCATCCATATATCAAATCTCATAGAACAACTCTTTTGGCCTTGTTTGGGTTATGTGCCCTTTTTCAGGACAAATTGCTTTGGACAGGAGGAAAGATATCATTGCTGGACAGGCCAGGGTTAAGGTCATATTATCGTAATTGTGGAGGTGCAGTTCCCCACCACTTGGGTTGGGAAACAGATGCTAGGAAGATGAAATCAGCAGACGCCCACTTCACACAAGGGGTTGGAAGGGAATATGCTCCTGAAAAGCAGCATCCACAAAACAACTCTTTTCCACTGAGTGGTGCTTTTGCCACGTTTTTGTGGAAAAGAGATGCCTTCTTCCAATGGTGGCTAATTAAATGAGGGGTCCAGAGTGGAAAGACAGCTGGGCCTATCTTTGCTCTGAGTACACATGAGAGAGCTATCATCTCTGAGTGCACAAGAGAGATTCCTGAGTTACTTAAAAAAAGTTTATCATTTCCTGACATCATATGATTTATTTCTTTATTGTTTCTCTTCTCCATTAGAATGTCAGTTCTGTGAAGGCGTGGATGCCCCAGGAAAGCGCCACGGATCTCCATGCAAGCTCCATTCCTAAATGCGTTAAGCTTTGGTTACAGCTGGATTCCCAGATAGATTAAAGAGTTCCGGAAATATTAATTGAAGGAATGTTGAGTAGACTAGGGAGATGTTAAGTAAGGAGGTGGGGTGCCATGGTGAAGTGAAGTTAACCAATCCATTGCTTCGAATCCATAGACCCTGAGGGGTCACTTGCCCAGAATGGAGGTGGGAGTGAGATAATGTCAAAGGGGGCCAAGTGGAAGAAAGTGGAACTGGTCAGGATGGGCCTACAGCCTCTATCCATGTCCTAAAAAATTCCGTAGCTTCTTCCCACAGCACCCAGGGTTACAGAAACAACTTGTCTCAAGGTGCTGAGGCACAGGTCTCCTATTTCTTCATAAACTTCATCCCATAACTGAAATAAAAACACAAACCCCTAAACTCACCCTTCTTCTTACTTTTCTACCCTTGCCCAAACCTACTTCCCAGAAAGGAGGGAAAATAGGGGAACCCTCTGAGATAGAGAGGGGCCCGTGTGAGGCTTTGTTGCAGATCTTTTGTAACTAGCCACACCCTTGGGTAGGGAGGGCTAAGGTCCTAAAGTTTGCAGGGAGAAACAAATAAGTCAGTGAAATGCCAGTATCAATGTTCTAATGGCCTTATATTTACCCAGATACTAGAAAAGCATGGAAACATTTAGGTTGTACTAGAAATTGCTGCTTACCATACAGTGCCTGTGAAATAAAACAACTTTAATGTAGATATAAAAAGCAGTACATTATGAAATGTATAGCTATTTAGGGGAGATGTCTCGGAGCTTAACAGATGAACTCACAAGATTTCTTACTGCTTCTTAAGACTTGTCAATTGGTCCAAAACATCCACATCCCCTCAGCATTATCCTGCATGAGGAGTTCTCAAACTTGAGCATGCATTAGAATCACCTGGAGGATCTTGTTAAAACACAGATTACAAGATCCCATTCTCAGAGCCTCTGATTCTGTAGTCTGGAGTGGGCCTGGGAATTTCCATTTTTAAAAAGTTCTGAGGTGCTGCTGCTGCTCCTCAAACCCCACTTTCAGAAACACTGACCTACATGATAAGGTGATTTCTTTCCTTTTCCATTTGCCAAATAAGACATAATTGCCTTTTATTACATAGTTTCTACTTTGGGGAGAGAGATGTGTGATATTTTAACTTAAGAGAATTCTCTGAAGATTTAAATTTCTGATCTAGCGAAGCCTCTAGCACAACAGACATAACAACCATTTCAGATGGTTGAGATTTGAATATGATTGGAGTTAATAATAAATCTTTATGGATTAGGAATGGGGCAATTTTATTTGAATACAGTGACATTTATCCTGAGAAGGTACTTCACAAGACTTACAAGAAATACAGAGATTTGGGAGAGATTAAAACTCTATTTTTAACTCCATCCTTTTAGGGCATAAAGCTAATAATTGAGTTACTTAGATGCATTAGCTATAATAAAGTCCTTTACTGTAATAGTCCTAAAAGAGTGTCCCATAATGCCTCAAATGAAACTGAAAAGTCTTAAGTTCAATAAGTAGTAGGAAGAATTCCTTCTCTTTTATTTTTGTCTATCTTTTTATCCCCTTTCTTCTCCTGTTCCTTGATACATTTGAAAACTTGTGAGGTTTTCCTCAAATTATTTAGAAGTTGTTATACAATAGATGACACACAGGCAGGGTTATTTGTAGATTACAGTCATTGTTTTATTCACAGCAGAGCTGTGAATGTGCCAAATTAAGATAACCCAGTGACAAGCTAAGTGCTTTTCTTGATTAATGACAGAAGTTGTTAAAAATGCACAGTGAAAAGACTGAAATCTCCAGGAGAGGACAGTCTTACATGGTAACAGGACTCTTGGGTTTTTCTAATCTGAACAAGATGCTCACCTTATTTCTGTTTCAGATCACTATACCTCTACCACTCACTTCAAGCAACTAGGAATGCCCTGTCTCTTTCAGCCATGGCTCATAAACAACATATATTACACATTTTCTTCCTGAAGAAAGTAGAGTTTTGATCAATACAATTTGAATAGGAAGGCAGGTAAAGAGTGCTCTGCCATTTGCCCATGAATGTCTGATAAAATAAGGCAAAGTGGCAGCAGGTATGTAATAATGGAAACTGGGTGAATCAAGGCAAAAGGGATAATTGGCTTGTATACTTGTGAGAGATTCTCTTCTTTTGTTAAAATGTTCTTTATTACCGTTGTTGCATTTATTTTCAATAACATACTTAAGGCATAAACTGGTGCTAAACTTAGATCTTTGCCTTGACCACCTCCAGTTTTTTTGTTTGTTTGTTTGTTTATTTTTTTGTAGACAGAGTCTAGCTCTGTTGCCCAGGCTGGAGTGCAGTGGTGTGATCTTGGCTCACTGCAATCTCCACCTCCTGAGTTCAAGCAATTCTCTGCCTCAGCCTCCTGAGTAGCTGGGATTACAGGTGCCTGCCAACATGCCTGAATAATTTTTGTATTTTTAGTAGAGATGGGGTTTCACCATCTTGGCCAGGCTGGTCTTGAACTCCTGACCTCGTGATCCATCCACCTCGGTCTCCCAAAGTGTTGGGATTACAGGCATGAGCCACTGCACCTGGCCCGACCATCTCCAGTTTTTAAGTAAACTTTTTGTTTAATTGAAGTATAACATATGAATAGAAAAGCATACAAATTCTAAGTCTACTGCTTGATGGATTTTCACAAGTGAACATACTCAGGTAACCAACATCCAAAATAAGAACTGGAATATCACCAGCATCCTAGAATCCCTTATGTCTCCTCCCACTCACTATCCATTCTCTCCCCTGGGAACTGACTTTTTTACTTCTATCACCACATACTAGTTCTTTTTTAATTTTAGGTTTTACAATTCTTCATATTGATGCATTTATTAGTTCATTATTCATTCCCATTGATGTCTAGTATTCCATAGTATTAAGAATCAAGGGTACCTGCATCAGCCTGAACTTAACTATGGGACTGAGAGCTGAGACCACCTGTGTGAATATTGCTGCTTTTATTCCCCAAGAAATTCTTGCCAGGAAAAATGGGATTGCAGAACAATAAAGTACTATACTGTTTGTATCAGGAAATTCTGCAAACCAATTTATCCAATCAGTTTGCTTACTTAGGTAAACAGCTCACTTACTCAGGACAATAGTTTGCTCTTCATAAAACTCATCTCCAGACTGTCACCTTACTGTGTCCACCAGTCCTAAAATACTGTGTCATGAACTTCACACATTCCTATCAGTTCCCCACCTTGAAACACCTGCCTTAACCTCATGAATCCAGAATCCCAAACCCTATATATATTCCTCTCTGATTTCTCTTTTTAGAGACACTAAGACTCTGTAAGCTTTGCTTGGTCAACAGGCTTTTCTGGTGGTCTTTGTGAGGAGGTTGACAACATGAATATTTCCCAATGTATCTACCCATTCTAATGTTGATGGGCATTTGGGTATTTCCAGTTTGAAGCTATTATGAATAGTGCTGTTGTGAACATTATTGTATTTTGATGCATATATGTATATATTTGGGATTGGAATTGCTAAGTCATTGGTAACCATATGTTCAATTTTAATAGATTCAGTAGTTTTCCAAAGTGATTGCACCAATTTATACTCCCAGCAGAAGTGAATGCAAGTTTGTTTCTATATCTTCTCACCAATACTTAATAGTGTCAGTCTTTTTGGTATTAGCTATTCTAGGGGCTGTGTAGTGGTAGCACATTGTGGTTTAATTTGTATTTCCTTGATGGTTATAATTATTCTCTTTTCATATGCTTATTTTTAACCTTTTAATTTGGAAATAAAGATAGACTTACAAGAAGTTTATTCCTTGTTTTCTCTTTTGGCTCCTGCTTTTGGAATCCTAAGAACTCTGCCTATCCCCAGTTTGTGAAGATTTGTTTCTGTGTTTTCTTCTGAAAGTTTTATAGTAATATAATATGTTTTACATCGAGATAGATGATTCATTCTGAGTTAATTCTTATACAAAGTGTGTTTAAGTTAAGATGTTTAGGTTAAGTTTCAATATTTTGGTGATTAGTATCCATTTATATGCTTATTTTCCATTGGGGTATGCTTTTTTACAAAGTACCTGTTTTTTGGCTTTGATTGAGTTTCTCAATTTTTCTTGTTGATTTGTATGAATATTTTGTTTATGTTTTTTTATTTCAATATGTTTTGGGGGAACAGGTGGCTTTTCATTACATGGCTAAGTTCTGCAGCGGTGGTTTCTGAGATTTTGGTGCACCCATCACCCAAGCAGTGTACATGGTACCCAACGTTTAGTCTTTTATCTGTCACCCCCCTCCCACACTTGTTTATGTTTTCTTATTAATTTTTATGAATTCTGTATAGGTGCTGGATACAGTTTTTTTGTCAGATGCATGTATTGCATATATCTTCTCCCATCCTCTGATTGCCTCTTTACTCTCTTGATGGTGTCTTCTGATTAACAAGTTCTTAATTTTAATGAAATTCAAGTTATCAATTCCTTGAAACACTGAAATTCAATTTATTAGGCCTTATGATTAGTGCTTTTCATATCACATCTAAGAAATCTTTTCCTACACCCTGGTAATGAAGATATTCTTCTTTGTTATCTTCTAAAATCTAGAAACTTTATTATTTTATCTTTCTTGATTACATCTACCGTCCTTCTAGAGTTGTATTTTGTGTATCGTGTGAGTTAGCAATCAAGATGAATTTTTTTTCCATATGGATTTCCAATTGGCCCAGCATTGTTTATTGAAAAGACCATTTTCTCCCCCATTACACTGCAGCATCACCATAAAAAATTAAGGACTATATAGGAAACCAGCCTGTTGCATGACAAGAGTGATCCATCTTGATGCAAAATTACCATGATGACCAATGTTTGACTCTTGCATACCAAGGTGTTCTGCAGCAAAGTCTTTAAACAATGCTCATAGCACAGACAACCCCTCATAAAGCTGCTTCTCTGACCTCTCCAGTAGTCACAAGTTTCAGCAAGAAAGTCTGAGGTATGACCAGCTGTATGTCTTACCATAAAAGCTTCCTATAGAAAGGATACTTTCTAGAGGGTAGATGCAGGGATTCACTGTCTTACAGCCACCAGAAACATGGTTTCTGTTTGTAAGTCCCTATTAAATATTTTCTTCTTTCTTCTCTGAGTAATACATCTCAAAACAGAAGAAAAAAAATCAATATTTTCTTTCTGAGAAACTGGTTTTGTCAGCCTCTTCCTTCAGCCTTTCAGCTCCCTTGGCCTTTGGGGTAGGTTTGCATATACCTGCTCACCACGGAAGAGACTGTGTATGTGTGGGTCTGTTTCTGAGCTTTCAGAGCATTGGATTGTGCAATTGTGGGAGCTGGATGAACAGTCTCTGTGAGGCTGTTGTCTCCATGTGTGGTGCTGGAGTGGGAAGTCCATGATGCAGGCAGTCAGGCAGGGAAGACTCTGGAAGGCTGGAACCCAAAAGCACTAGCTGGAAATCCATAAGAAAGAACTGAAACATTTGTCTTGTTGACTCTGACCTTGGTGACAAGGGTATCCTGCAGAAGCCTGTGCCCTTCATTACAAAGCTAAACACGTACATGGCCCATGAGTCAGGGACGATGAAGGAGGATCCAGGAGAAGGTAGAGCAATTGCAGGCCCAGCTGCTGCTTCACACCAACAAGGTGAATCAGCGTGACAGCCACAACATGTGTCAGCTGCCAAGGCTGTGGCTTCTCTTCCAAACCTCCCACATCTCTCCCTGACTGTCCACACCAATCAGAAACATGCAAGAAAGGGAATTCAGCCCAGTCAGAGGGACACTTCCAGTATTCATTACAGATGATTCATAATATCTTTGTCTTTTTTTGTCAGGAAAAGGAGATGGAGATGTGTTCCCTATAAGATTATTTTAATTTGGGTAAATTTAGGTTGCGCTTCTTTTCTTTCAGCACGTCATATATGTCATTACATTGTTTTTCTGGAATCCTTTATTTTTATTATTTTGTTTCTTTAAAAGTCATGCATTTTTTTATCTGTTTGCCTTTAAGGTCTTCTCTGTCTCTGGTTTTCAGTGGTCTTATTATGATATGCCTCAGTAAGTTTTCCTTTGTGTTAATCCTCCTTGGGATTCATAAAGATTCTTGAATTTATGTTCTGATAACTTTTGCATGATTGAGAAAATTCTTGGCCAATAATCAAAATTATTTCTCCCTATTTTCTCTTTTCTCTCATTTTGGACTCTAAGTATTTATATTTTAAACTTTTCATTATGACCCAGATGTCTTTTTCTTTTCTGTTAAATACATCTTCATCTTATTTTCTCTCAATGCTTCCAGTGACATTTTCTACTGATTTGTTTTCCAGATTAATAAATCTTTTTTCAGTTAATCTGCTGTTAAAGCTATCTTTTGCAGTCTTAATTTTAGTTATGGGATATTAATTAGAATCTCTAATTGATTTTTTAAATTATACTTTAAGTTCTAGGGTACATGTGCACAACATGCAGGTTTGCTACATATGTATACATGTGCCATGTTGGTGTGCCGCACCCATTCACTTGTCATTTACATTAGGTATATCTCCTAATGCTATCTCTCCCCCTCTCCCCCCACCCCACGACAGGCCCTGGTGGGTGATGTTCCCCTTCCTGTGTCCAAGTGTTCTCATTGTTAAATTCCCACCTATGAGTGAGAACATGCGGTGTTTGGTTTTTTCACCCTGCGATAATTTGCTGAGAATGATGGTTCCCATCTTCATCCATATCCCTACAAAGGACATGAACTCATCCTTTTTTATGGCTGCATAGTATTCCATAGTGTATATGTCACACATTTTCTTAATCCAGTCTATCATTGAAGGACATTTGGGTTGGTTCCAAGTCTTTGTTATTGTGAATAGTGCCGCAATAAACATATGTGTGCATGTGTCCTTATAGCAGCATGATTTATAATCCTCTGGGTATATACCCAGTAATGGGATGGCTGGGTCAACAGGTATTTCTAGTTCTAGATCCTTGAGGAATTGCCACACTGTCTTCCACAGTGGTTGAAACAGTTTACAGACCCACCAACAGTGTAAAAGTGTTCCTATTTCTCCACATCCTCTCCAGCACCTGTTGTTTCCTTACCTTTTAATGATCACCATTCTAACTGGTGTGACATGGTATCTCATTGTGGTTTTGATTGGCATTTCTCTGATGGCCAGTGATGATGAGCATTTTGTCATGTGTTTTTTGGCTGCATAAATGTCTTCTTTTGAGAAGTGTCTGTTCATATCCTTTGCCCACTTTTTGATGGGGTTGTTTGTTTTTTTCTTGTAAATTTCTTCGAGTTCATTGTAGATTCTGGATATTAGCCCTTTGTTAGATGAGTAGATTGCAAAAATTTTCTCCCATTCTGTAGGTTGCCTGTTCACTCTGATGGTAGTTTCTTTTGCTGTGTAGAAGCTCTTTAGTTTAATTAGATCCCATTTGTCAATTTTGGCTTTTGTTGCCTTTGCTTTTGGTGTTTTAGACATGAAGTCCTTGCCCATGCCTATGTCCTGAATGGTGTTGCCTAGGTTTACTTCTAGGGTTTTTACGGTTTTAGGTCTAACATTTAAGTCTTTAATCCATCTTGAATTAATTTTTGTATAAGGTGTAAGGAAGAGATCCAGTTTCAGCTTTCTACATATGGCTAGCCAGTTTTCCCAGCACCATTTATTAAATAGGGAATCCTTTCCCCATTTCTTGTTTTTGTCAGATTTGTCAAAGATCAGATGGTTGTAGATGTGTGGTATTATTTCTGAGGGCTCTGTTATGTTTCACTGGTCTATATCTCTGTTTTGGTACCAGTACCATGCTGTTTTGGTTACTGTAGCCTTGTAGTATAGTTTGAAGTCAGGTAGCGTGATGCCTCCAGCTTTGTTCTTTTGGCTTAGGATTGTCTTGGCAATGCGGGCTCGTTTTTGGTTCCATATGAACTTTAGTTTTTTCCAATTATGTGAAGAAAGTCATTGGTAGCTTGATGGGGATGGCATTGAATCTATAAATTACCTTGGGCAGTATGGCCATTTTCACAATATTGATTCTTCCAACCCATGAGCATGGGTTGTTCTTCTATTTGTTTGTGTCCTCTTTTATTTCATTGAGCAGTGGTTTGTAGTTCTCCTTGAAGAGGTCCTTCACGTCCCTTGTAAGTTGGATTCCTAGGTATTTTATTCTCTTTGAAGCAATTGTGAATGGGAGTTCACTCAGAATTTGGCTGTTTGTCTGTTATTGGTGTATAAGAATGCTTGTGATTTTTGCACATTGATTTTGTATCCCGAGACTTTGCTGAAGTTGCTTATCAGCTTGAGGAGATTTTGGGCTGAGATGATGGGGTTTTCTAAATATACAATCATGTCATCTGCAAACAGGGACCATTTGACTTCCTCTTTTCCTAAATGAATACCCTTTTTTTCTTCCTCACCTGATTGCCCTGGCTAGAACTTCGAACACTATGTTGAATAGGAGTGGTGAGAGAGGGCATCCCTGTCTTGTGCCAGTTTTCAAAGGGAATGCTTCCAGTTTTTGCCCATTCAGTATGATATTGGCTGTGGGTTTGTCATAAATAGCTCTTATTATTTTGAGATACGTCCCATGAATAACTAATTTATTGAGACTTTTTGTCATGAAGGGCTGTTGAATTTTGTCAAAAGCCTTTTCTGCATCTATTGAGATAATCATATGGTTTTTGTCGTTGGTTCTGTTGATATGCTGGATTACGTTTATTGATTTGCATATGTTGAACCAGCCTTGCATCCCAGGGATGAAGCCCACTTGATCATGGTTGATAAGCTTTTTGATGTGCTGCTGGATTCGGTTTGCCAGTATTATATTGAGGATTTTTGCATTGATGTTCATCAGGGATACTGGTCTAAAATTCCCTTTTTTTGTTGTGTCTCTGCCAGGCTTTGGTATCAAGATGGTGGTGGCCTCATAAAATGAGTTAGGGAGGAATCCCCCTTTTTCTATTGATTGGAATAGTTTCAGAAGGAATGGTACCAGCTCCTCCTTGTACCTCTGGTAGAATTCGGCTGTGAATCCATCTGGTCCTGGACTTTTTTTGGTTAGTAGTCTATTAATTATTGCCTCAATTTCAGAGCCTGTTATTGGTCTATTCAGGGATTCAACTTCTTCCTGGTTTAGTCTTGGGAGGGTGTATGTGCCGAGGAATTTATTGATTTCTTCTAGATTTTCTAGTTTATTTGCATAGAGGTGTTTATAGTATTTTCTGATGGTAGTTTTTATTTCTGTGGGATCGGTGGTGATATCCCCTTTATCATTTTTTATTGCATCATTTGATTCTTCTCTCTTTTCTTCTTTATTAGTCTTGCTAGTGGTCTATCAATTTTGTTGATCTTTTCAAAAAACCAGTTCCTGGATTCATTGATTTTTGGAAGGGTTTTTTTTGTATTTCTATCTCCTTCAGTTCTGCTCTGATCTTAGTGATTTCTTGCCTTCTGCCAGCTTTTGAATGTATTTGCTCTTGCTTCTCTAGTTCTTTCAATTGTGATGTTAGGGTGTCCATTTTAGATCTTTCCTGCTTTCTCTTGTGGGCATTGAGTGCTATAAATTTCCCTATACACACTGCTTTAAATGTGTCCCAGAGATTCTGGTATGTTGTGTCTTTGTTCTTATGGGTTTCAAAGAACATCTTTATTTCTGCCTTCATTTGGTTATGTACCCCATAGTCATTCAGGAGCAAGTTGTTCAGTTTCCATGTAGTTGAGCGGTTTTGAGTGAGTTTCTTAATCCTGAGTTCTAGTTTGATTGCGCTGTGGTCTGAGAGACAGTTTGTTATAATTTCTGTTCTTTTACATTTGCCTAAGAGTGCTTTACTTCCAACTATGTGGTCAATTTTGTAATAAGTGTGACGTAGTGCTGAGAAGAATGTATATTCTGTTGATTTGGGGTGGAGAGTTCTGTAGATGTCTATTAGGTCTGCTTGGTGCAGAGCTGAGTTCAGTTCCTGGGTATCTTTGTTAACTTTCTGTCTCATTGATCTGTCTAATCTTGACAGTGGGGTGTTAAAATCTCCCATTATTATTGCGTGGGAGTCTAAGTCTCTTTGTAGGTCTCTAAGGACTTGCTTTATGAATCTGGGTGCTCCTGTATTAGGGGCATATGTATTTAGGATAGTTAGCTCTTCTTGTTGAATTGATCCCTTTACCATTATGTAATGGCCTTGTCTCTTTTGATCTTTATTGCTTTAAAGTCTGTTTTATCAGAGACGAGGATTGTAACCCCTTCTTTTTTTTGCTTTCCATTTGCTTGGTAGATCTTCCTCCATCCCTTTGAGTCTATGTGTGTCTCTGCATGTGAGATGGGTCTCCTGAATACAGCACACTGATGGGTCTTGGCTCTTTATCCAATTTGCCAGTCTGTGTCTTTTAATTGGAGCATTTAGCCCATTTACATTTAAAGTTAATATCGTTATGTGTGAATCTGATCCTGTCATTATGATGTTAGCTGGTTATTCTGCTCATAAGTTGATGCAGTTTCTTCCTAGCCTCGATGGTCTTTTCAATTTGGCATGTTTTTGCAGCGGCTGGTACTGGTTGTTCCTTTCCATTTTTAGTGCTTCCTTCAGGAGCTCTTGTAGGGCAGGCCTGGTAGTGACAAATCTCTCAGCATTTGCTTGTCTGTAAAGGATTTTATTTCTCCTTCACTTATGAAGCTTAGTGTGGCTGGATATGAAATTCTGGGTTGAAAATTCTTTTCTTTAAGAATGTTGAATATTGGCCCCCACTCTCTTCTGGCTTGTAGAGTTTCTGCCAAGAGATCCACTGTTAGTCTGATGGGCTTCCCTTTGTGGGTAACCCGACCTTTCTCTCTGGCTGCCCTTAACATTTTTTCCTTCATTTCAACTTTGGTGAATCTGACAACTATGTGTCTTGGAGTTGCTCTTCTCGAGGGGTATCTTTGTGGCGTTCTCTGTATTTCCTGAATTTGAATGTTGGCCTGCCTTGCTAGATTGGGGAAGTTCTCCTGGATAATATCCTGCAGAGTGTTTTCCAACTTGGTTCCATTCTCCCTGTCACTTTCGGGTACACCAATCAGAGATAGACTTGGTCTTTTCACATAGTCCCATATTTCTTGGAGGCTTTGTTCATTCCTTTTTACTCTTTTTTCTGTAAACTTCTCTATTTGCTTCATTTCATTCATTTGATCTTCAATCGCTGATACCCTTTCTTCCAGTTGATTGAATCGGCTACTGAAGCTTGTGCATTCGTTATGTAGTTCTCATGCCATGTTTTCAGCTCCATCAGGTCATTTAAGGACTTCTCTACACTGGTTATTCTAGTTATCCATTCATCTAATTTTTTTTCAAGGCTTTTAGCTTCTTTGTGATGCGTTCGAACTTCCTCCTTTAGCTTGGAGAAGTTTGATTGTCTGAAGCCTTCTTCTCTCAACTCGTCAAAGTCATTCTCCATCCAGCTTTGTTCCATTGCTGGTGAGGAGCTGCGTTCCTTTGGAGGGGGAGAGGCACTCTGATTTTTAGAATTTTCACTTTTCTGCTCTGTTTTTTCCCCACCTTTGTGGTTTTATCTACCTTTGGTCTTTGATGATGGTGATGTACAGATGGGGTTTTGGTGTGGATGTCCTTTGTGTTTGTTAGTTTTTCTTCTGACAGTTAGGACCCTCAGCTGCAGGTCTATTGGTGTTTGCTGGAGGTCCACTCCAGATCCTGTTTGCCTGGGTATCAGCAGTGGAGGCGGCAGAACAGTGAGTATTGCTGAACAGCAAATGTTGCTGCCTGATCGTTCCTCTGGAAGCTTCATCTCAGAGGGGTACCTGGCCATGTGAGGTGTCAGTCTGCCCCTGCTGGGGGGTGCCTCCCAGTTAGGCTACTCTGGGGTCAGGGTCCCACTTGAGGAGGCAGTGTGTCCGTTCTCAGATCTCAAACTCCATCCTGGGAGAACCACTACTCTCTTCAAAGCTGTCAGACAGGGACATTTAAGTCTGCAGAGGTTTCTGCTGCCTTTTGTTTGGCTATGCCCTTCCCCCCAGAAGTGGAGTCTGTACAGGCAGGCAGGCCTTCTTGAGCTGCAGTGCGCTCCACTTAGGTAGAGCTTCCCGGCCACTTTGTTTACCTACTCAAGCCTCAGCAATGGCGGGCGCCCCTCCCATAGCCTCGGTGCTGCCTTGCAGTTTGATTTCAGACTGCTGTGCTAGCAATGAGCGAGGCTCCGTGAGTGTGGGACTCTCTGAGCTGGGTGCAGGATATAATCTCCTGGTGTGCTGTTTGCTACGACCATTGGAAAAGTGCAGTATTAGGGTGGGAGTGACCGGATTTTCCAGGTGCTGTCTGTCACAGCTTCCCTTGGCTAGGAAAGGGAATTCCCTGACCCCTTGCGCTTCCAGGGTGAGAGGATGCCTCACCCTGCTTTGGCTCACACTTGGTAGGCTGCACCCACTGTCCTGCACCCATTGTCCGACAAGCCCCAGTGAGATGAACTCGGTACCTCAGTTGGAAATGCAGATATCACCTGTCTTTTGTGTCGCTCATGCTGGGAGCTGTAGACTGGAGCTGTTCCTATTCAGCCATCTTGGAACTGCCCCTCTGATTGATTTTTTAAATGTATTTTCATCCTCTGATGAAATTTTCCATCTTGTCATTCATTTTCTTGAATACATTAATAGCTGTTTTAAAGTCTGTGTTAACTAACATCAGTATCTGAATGCTTGTCAGTCTGTTTCTTTTATTTTTTTAGTTTAAACAAATTTTTACTACACAAAGTTGTCACACAGTTGGATATTTTCCTAGTTTGTTCACAATTCTTATTCTCTACAGAAAAGCTGCTTAACTTTTCATCTGGTGATAGTAAGCACTAAAATTCTAACTTATAGAATAGTAGTAAAAATACCTCCATGATTTAAGTTGAAAGAAGTACATTGGTACATGGTGGTGCACCCAATATCAGGAATGCACAAATGTCCTTTTATTCAAAAATACAAAATAAATTATTTGTAGGCATGGACAATGGCAGCAGTAACCCATTATATATTGTCAACTGAAACCAGTAACTGATGGTTATAGTGATTTTCTTAATCATCAGCCTTCAGTTATTTTCTCCAACTGACTTCTCTGAAGTTATTGGTGAGGAACACTGCCTTGAGCTTCCTGTCACAGTTCATTAATAAAGCACTATTCTAGGAATAAGAACATCTCACCTCCCATTCCACCCACTGCACCCATTCCAGGGTTCTTCCCTTCTTTAGAAATTTCTGTAACTACAGCTTATGATTTAGTTAACAAAGAGTGCACCCCAGCAGCACCCAGTAAAGCAGTTCTCACAACGTTTGTTGGGTCAATTTTTCCTTTTTCCACCATATTCATAACATAGCATCATCACCAACTTCTGAGGAACTTTGCATAATTTTCTCAACTATCAAAAATCCTTCAACATCTGCATTCTTAACAATAGTCACTGCAGGATTTTTGAGTGTTCTTTTAATAACTTCTATACCAATTTTTAAATCTTCATTAGCTGAAGTTAATGAATCCAAGGCTCAAGTGCACTGGAGCAAGGCACAACCCCCTCCCAGAGCAATGCCTTCTTCAACAGCAGCTCTTACAGCATTAAGGGCATCTGTAACTCTGTCTTTCATTCATTCACTTTGACATCACTTGTCCCACCAGCCTTCAGCATTGCTACTCCGTCTGAAAGTTTTGCCAGACATACATTCAGTTTTCTTTTTCATATTCACCAGTTGTAACATCTAACTGCTCAATGATTTCTTGAATATATTTTTCAATTTGAGCCTTAAAAGGAAAAACATTTTCCTTTTAAAAGCATAGCATCATATTTGGTCAAAATGACCTCTCTAACTTTTTCTAAGTTACAAGGCTAAATAGCTTCCAGATTTAGGGCTAACCCCTCTTCACTAAACACTAGACCACCAGTAGGAATAGCTGCATCTTCACGTTGGTTCTTTCTGTTGTCACCAAAATCTGAAGACCAAATTTTAGCCTATTAAAAATGAATGTACTTAGAGCTTCTCTATCAATATCTTCAGCAATTATGACCAAGGACTTACAGTGAGGATTGGCAATTTAAAGAGCAGGTACAGTGGTCTGGACACTAGAAATTTTCATTTCATTCAATACAACATAGGCATCCTGGAATTCACATTTCTAACCTTTTGATGTATTAATAAAGTATGGAGAAATATAGCCTCAATCAAACTTTATGCCTTTAATAATTTCTAATTCATCATTCAGTGTTTTTCCATCCTTTACTGTGAGGCACCCTTTCTTCCAACCTTTTATTTGCATCAGAAATGATGTTGACAATTTCTTTGTCTCCATTTGCAGAAATCGTAGCAACCTGAGCAATTTCTTCAGGGGTTGTCATGGTTCAGACAGCTTCTTAAGTTCAGCAATTACAGCATCAACAGCTAACATCACACTTCTGATTTCCACAGGATTACCACTTTTGCTAATCTTTTCAAAGCCTTTCTTGGCAAAAGAGCATGGCAGTACAATAGCACTGGTGATGGCCTCCCCAGCTTCTTCATTTGTGTTATTAGCAACATCTTGAACAAGTTTAACTCCAATATTTTTATGTTTATCCTTTACATCAATTGACTTTGCAACAGTCACACCATCTTTTGTTACTTTAGAACTTCCCCAGTTGATCAATCATCGTTTTTGGCCCTATTGTGACAGCTACAGCATCTGCTAAAAAGTCTACACCTTGAAGCAGTAAGGCTCGGGAATCTGCACCAAATTTTACATCTTTGGCAAAATCCAAAGTGAGATAAGGGGCTAGTACCCTGGACACCGGTCTCATCTGGCAAGACTGTGGGTAATTGAAGCATTTCTGTCAGATGGCAGCGGGGTGTGGGTGCAGTGAGGCAGGTCGTCAGTGGCAAGTGAGGGGCGAGTCTATTTCCATGTTTTTGATTAAATGGCTGAAATTATGCATTTTACACTATAGAAGTTAGTTCTTTCTAGATAATGCTGTTTTCCTCTTGAGAAGTATTTTTTTGTTTTGTTTTGTTTTTAGCTTCTGAGACACAGAGTAGGAACATATCATCTTCATCAGATAAGGACTCCATGTGATTTAGAGTTGGATTTCAGCCCTTTCATTTCTTATTTGCCTTACTGAAATTCTGGGGTATATACCAGGACTTCCTTACGTTGGCAAACACTGAAGACTAATTTTAACTCACTAGCACCAAGATATGCCAATAGCTCAGCTTCAGTCCTCAACCTGACAGTATTCACTTTCCTCTTGGTTCTCTGCTTCTTGGCGTGTGCTGCTTCTGTATCAGTGAAAACCTAAGGGAAATAGAGAAGGTGAATGTTGGGTTGGCTTCAGTGAATTTTCTCTTCTCAGTGATCTTGGTTCCACAATTCCTGGTTACACTGGTGGCTCTCTGATGCCTTCAGACAATTTAACTTTGTTTTGTTTTTTTTAGTTATATTAGCCATTCTAGTTGTCTCAGCTAGAGGATTGATTGGCCACAAATCTGTCATAGCCAATAGGAGGAGACCCCTCCATTCTCTTTGATTCTGTCTCTGACTCCAGCCAATACCTGCTTTCAAGGACCAGAACACTTTTACTTACTTTTGATTGATCAAAACCTCTTTAATTCTGGTGACAGAGTTGTTCAAACACTCTTTATCTCCTCGCCTTGTTCAAGACAAGCCCTTCTCTGGAGGATCATCATAAGAAAACCAAAGAGAAAGATGGCCTTGCATTCTAGGGTCAAGTGAACTGTTTCTACAAAATCTTTAAGTCCTCAAACCCAGTCTCCTCACTTGCCCTGACCCTGCCTGTCCAGGTAGAGAGAGGAGCACCACTAACTCAGTGCTCATCCTAATAGAAGCTCCTGCCTCATGACACTGTAATCATTTGTGGAAGCCTAGAAATGTTTTTATAATCTACTAGACTAAATTCCTTAAGGAACTTTTATTGTCTGTATATTCAATTGCCTTTTCATGTGACAGTAACTTGGTTACATTTTCTCTAGAGAATCAACAAAGATAATTCAGTCATTTCTCTAGTGTAGTTGTTTAAAATGTGCTTTTTATTATTAACAATTTTAAATTTTATATTCTTTTTTCTGATTACTTTTTACTAATAATATTTACACTGGGAATAATCAATTTGGGGAAATCTTCCATTAATTTTCTCCATATTTGGAAAATTTTCCACAGACTAAAATCTGCCTTGATATATTTCTCTTCCAAACTCACATCCTTTTGATGCTGGGTATCACTGGACACATCCAAATTGCAATGAGACATTGATCTCTGCTCCTTTGGTTACAACACTGGGTGAGTCAGCACAGTGGGAGGTAGGATGATTCTTGGAAGCTACCCCTATACCATAACACATAGCCATAAATTAACTGTAAACATGAATGAACGTGAACCACACAAATACACCTCACTAAATCAAAACTAAGCCCAAATTAGCTTACCCAAACCCTTAGTTGGGTCCTGTGGCCACTCCAACTCTATCTGACAGGAGGGGAAGTGCAATGAAGGAAAAATCACAGTAGAAAGAGACAGCTGTTTTGACTGATTGTGGTTAAAATGTATTTGCAGATTTTACAGAAACATGTTACTACGAGAACATACTGCCCAGGCCCTTCCCAGGGCATTAGAGGGGCGATGAATCTTAAACTTCATTAGCTTCAGGGTAAATCTACCTTGTATTTAAATATTATTAAAGACCACCCCCTGCAAAGAGTTAGCTAATTTAGAATGTTGGCTCTGAAATAATCATAGACCAAGAACAGATGGCTAGGTCTTTTCCCTTTATATAAATTCATACATATGATCTTGGAGAGATTCAGTACCACATCAACCCCCTTCCCCTAATAGTCTCATATCAATAGGACTTCCCAAGAGGAGGAACAAAAGAATAATAGTTATTCCCCAAATCCTTTCTCTCTTTCCCTCCAAGTCTTCAGTCCAATACACTTGTAATATTATTTAATACTTTTCCTCTTTAACCTTAAATTGAACTTTCATTAAATACCTATTACCTGTCAGACGCTGTTACCCAATACCTTCACATTATTGCCAGATAATTAGGGCAACAATTCCTGAGGACATAATAAAGATATAGTTGCAAAGAGTCTATTCCAATCACTCTAGATGGGAGATCATTACTTATGTCCATAGTTATGTTTCATATATTAATCTACAGGGTACATTTAAAGTATAAGGATTTATATACATTTTCTAGAATAGGATTCTATTGCCTGTGTTTATGTCTCTATATAAAATTTAACCCTTAAAATAGGATTCTTCTTGGGGGTATGTGTGAAAGTGGTTAAGAATTGTTTATTTGGCAAAAGTTGGTAGAGATCAGTTTGTTGTTTGTTTCCCAACACCTGCATTAACATCCCTGTGCACACACAGTTTTTTTTAAGCAAATTCAAATAAGGAAGAAGCAAGATAAAATCCTAGATTTATCTGTCACCCGACTATAATAACTATTGTACTGTATATACAGCAAATATATTAGTTGGCTCTAAATGTTTTCTGATACTGCACACTTGTTTTCTTAAGATCCACAAAATGCTGAAGAGTGAAATATGGCTTTTCATTTGTTGATTCAACAACCAGAAAACTAATTAGGGCTGGAGGCACATGCAGTCATCAACTTAAAGCCCTGTCAAACCCTGAAAGGTCTGAGGCAGTGGTAGCTAAATTGATGTTAGGTAATATGTGAGTTCTTCTTTCTTAGGAAAAATAAGATCTCAAAACATTTCTTGGACATGGAAATTGCTTAGAATATATTTAATGCTTTAAGTGCAAATATTGAAAATATGAGCTCTTCAATTTCTGGGAGGAGACAGGGTATCTGGCTGGGACCACAGCGGTGGCTCTGCTGACGGTCAGCCATGGTGTGGGACAACGTCCTTCATGCCACTAGGTTGCCAGGCAGCAATGAACTGTGATTAAAATCAAGAAATCAGAACTCACATTTTCATTTGAAAAAGGTTGAAAACTCACTTCGGATACAGAAATGGTGCTAAAATGTGACCATTTCTATGCCCCTGAGATATTCTGTACCCACAGAGTATTTCCCCTCCATTCTTTCCTACATCAGTCAGAAGATGGATGAACTACCTATGGCACCAGAAGAGGCAGCCTCTGAAGGCACAGAGCCCTTCACCCCATTCTTCCCTGAACAGGAAACCTCAAAAACACTTGTCATTTGACAGATTTGATGTCACAAATGTCAATCATTACTAAGTAATGATTATTGCATTCCTGAAGTTGCTCTAGATGCTACAAATAATCTCCTACTACTGGTATAACTGAGAATTGCCAGGCACTTCCTTCTTCATGTAGGTATCTTATGTTTCCAAATTGTACCAAAAAGTAGTTCTGAGATGTGGAGGCAGCCCTCCCCACAAGTGTTTTGCTGCCCAGTACAAAAGGTAGTTGTTTTTTTCCCCCAAATCTATGCATACTTCTCTCATTTCTTATGCCATTTTTATTTTGCCAGGAAATTATACAACCCAAGGTTAGTGTTGCTTACAAAGATAATGATAGCTGTCATCTATTGAGCAGCTATTGTTTCATTTAACCATTATAAAAACACTGTGAAGCAAGGAATGCTTTCCCCATTTTGAGACAAGGAAATGGAAGTTCAGAGAAGTCAAACATCTTGAGCAAGGCTATGAAGTTAAGTAAGAAATAAGTCCAGGATTCCAAGCCCAGTTTGTTTGAACTCAGAGTCCATGGGATGGATATATATTGTGGGGAAAAAAACAAACAAACCTGGAATTAGAAATGACACCAAATTCTGATAAGTAACTCCCCTGTACCTTGCCTCTCCAGGCTAAACATCTCAAGTTGCTACAATCCTTCTTTCTATGACATAGTTAGGGATGTCCTCATCACCCTGGTCACTGTCTTTTAGACCTACTTGAGTTTGTCAAAGGCCCTATTCAGGCCAGAACAAAACACAGTGCTCCAACTGCCTCTAACCAGTGCAAAACAGACCAGAACCCCTGGCTTTTCTTGGGAGGGATACTGCTGAGAAATAAAGGTCAAGTTTAAAGCACAGTTCTACATGTGTGATGGTTCCCAGCGCATAGTAGTGCTTATACCTCCATCACTGCAGCCATCTCTGGTGCTAATGCTTAGAACCTTGACCATGTTCTTCTCATAGGGCATCTGCATTCAACACATCCCTGTGGTCTTTCTCAATAGAGTGATCACTCAGATGTGTTTTCCTGCAGCCCCCACCCTTGTGTAGTTCATCGAGGGGGACACACCAGTCATTCAAAGGCTCTGGCTTACACTGCCTTTGTCTGCTCTGGGTTGTGCACTTTCTGATTATCTTGCAGGGTCACATATTCACATTGAAGAGGCAGCTATTAAAATTGAAATCCAAAAGGGGCAGAGAAGAATGAGGCTTATAATATTCATCCCATTTCTCCAGTTCTGCCTTTCTTATTTCACCTTATCCTTAGCCTTTTGACTTCAATATGGTGTTATTTTCTATTACGATATTCCACTCTTTCTGTGGTCATTATTATATTTGTTTCTCCCAAACCAAAGATGGAGGTGGAAGAATTAAATCCCTTTGTCAAAAGTGTAGCAGAGGCACTGTGTCCATAATATGCCCATGTTAATGCCTCTCTTTCCATAAAGATCCAACTTGTAACCTGCTCTCCATAGAACCTCTTCTGATCAACCCCAGCCCCTGGTAATTTCTCCGTCTTCCAGCTTCTGTGTGAGATACTGCAAGATACTGGAGGGATCTTTGTCTGGAAAATTACACCTCTGTCATACTGGATTCTTGCATACTACCTTTGTTTGGGTTAGTGCTGACATTTTTAGAAGGCTGGGATCCTCTGAATCATCAGTGCCTGGGGCTTCAGTACGGTCACCTTCAAGGTTGTGGCAACAACAAACGTTCTTAGCCCCGCTGCTGCTAGCAGAAGGTGTCTTAGCACAAACAGGTGATGCTTTAAGGTCATGGATAAAGTCTGGTGAGTGCCAGTAATAAACAAAGGAGTGGAAACTGAAAGGGACGAACAATTCCAGAGACAAGACTTTGGGATCTTATCACGATGGTAACCCTTTGGGAACTGGGAACTGGATCGATATTCTGGGATCCTGGGATCTCTGTAAAAAAACAAAAACAAAAACCCAGGAAACAAAGCAATATCTGCTTTATTGGATTTATCCAGTGATTTATCCAGTAATTGCCAGTAACATAACTAATAATATAAATTGATGATTAAAAAAATAAACTGCAGGCCGGGTGTGGTGGCTCACACATGTGAGCCCAATACTTTGGGAGGCCGAGGCGGGCAGGTCACAAGGTGAAGAGATGGAGACCATCCTGGTCAACAGGTGAAACCCTGTCTCTACTAAAAATAAAACAATTAGCTGGGCGTGGTGGCGCGTGCCTGTAGTCCCCACTACTCAGGAAGCTGAGTCAGGAGGATCGCTTGAACCTGGGAAGGGGAGGTTGCAGTGAGCCAAGATCGTGCCACTGCACTCTAGCCTGGTGACAGAGCGAGACTCCGTCTCAAAAAAATATAAATAAATAACATAAACTACATTCTTCTTTGGATTTTTGGATTGCATATATGGATATATAGAATAACCAAGGGTTGTGAATATGAAGAGCAACCAGAGAGAAACTGTGCTGAAACTCACATGGTTTGTGGATGTGGATGTCACCATGTGAAGGAAAGAGCTCTGAGACGTGGGTTTCATCTCTAGTTCCTTTCCAAACTTTTCATGCTGGCTCTGAGACCTAAAGCAGGCCACTCTCTGGTTATGTTTTCTCATCTCTAAAATGAAGGAATGAAGGTGTTAAATTTCATACCATCTAAAACATTTCCAACTGTAAAATTCTCTTTCTAAGCTATTCTCATTCCAGCAGGAAATAATTTTGTTTTCATTTCTACATATCTTTAATTTTAGATGATCTCATGCCTAGAAATGGCTCCATAAAAGGATAAAGTACTTTAAATCACTCCCTCTCTCTCTCATCTGTTTTTTATATACATAGAAAATGTTGTTATCAATGATTTCTGGGGTTGGGAAAGTGATTTTTACTTTTCTCTCTACTGCTGTACTATTAGATTTTTTTTATAATAGTATATATTTATTAAAAATATGAAAATGAAAACTATGCCCTTTTACTTTCTGGATTTCCAAAAATAGGACATATGAAGTGAAGTTAAATTAAGCTCATCAAAGATAAATTAACTTAAATTGTTATTTTGCTCATTGAATTTTGGTAAGTAGCTTTTGATAAAATGTTGGAAAATCATTTAAAGAGATGAAACACACTTTCATTGTTCCAGCTTCTTTGTGTAGATGATAGCAAGGTTTTATACAAAGGAATATTCAATGAACTGCGTGTATATGAGCGACTTTGGATTTTTTCCAGTTTCAGTTCTCTTTCAATACATACTGAAAACAGCAGAACCCAGGAATTCTAAGTTATGTGCCAAAACAAATGATCAGGTTACACCTGTTTGGCTTACGCTACCTTGGAAACCACTGGGCTTAAAGCACTAGTTTGCTCTCAGGGAAACAATATAATCAACTTATGCTTTTTAAAATCAAATGAGTAACTGACTGGATCTCTTATTAATCTCCACATCTGTGTAAAGAGGTAAGTTAAGCTTATTTCTCTTATGATAGATCTTGTCTATTTAATGGGAAAATGGCATTTCTTGTAACTGGGTAGTCATTACTTCTTTTTAAAAAGTTTCAGTGAGAGAAGTTATCCGAATTATTGCAAACCTCATCATACTGCCGTTCAGTTTTGTGCCACGTCACATGTGCTCTTTCTGGATAAGCTGCCACGAAGTAAGGTTGCCTATGTGGAATGTGTGGTTGACTCTAGAGCTTTCAGAGGGTGTAGGCAAGAAAGAATGCCAGGCCTGAGCAAAGAGTGTGAGGGCTGATGTTAATGAGCAGGATGAGGGGCAACAGAGGAGCAGTCCAGGACCTTCTAGGGACATTCTCTGTGTGGATGGAGGGCAAATTTAGCACTGTTTTTAATAGGGGATTCTCTAAAAATGACAATGCTTATACAGGAAATTTAAAAACCTTGCAAGTGGTGTGTACGCACATGTGTCGGCCTATGTGGGTACTGTTCTTTCTACTCAGTATTTCATGGATTCCCGGTGTCAAAAATTATTTTTTTAATATACAATTATTTACATGTATCAAACCTAAAACTACTTGTAAATTTATAGCTCTTATGCATCTATATTTACAAAATAAAAATTGAACATTACAAAACCAATACAATTAAAATAATTAAAGTTTAACAGACAAAAGATATCATGTTGCTGAAACTAAATCACTACTCATTGAGAGAACCAGCTACTGACTATAGAAGGCTGATTCTTTGAAGCTAGGCTCACTTGTTCTGTGGGCCAGGTGATGGCTTGTTTGTTGTCTACCACTTGTCTCCAATCAAACTACTAGCAGGCTTCATTCCTGCTGTACATCTACCCATCGTGGCTTCATTTATTTGGCTTTCTCTTGAGCATACCCATTATGTGTTGCTTCTCATAGGCTAAAATAATTAAAGTTCTGGTACTTGGTTCCAGTATGATTTTAAGTACTATGTAAATGTTTTGTGCAAAGGGCAAGATAGTAAATATTTTAGGTTTTGAGGGTCATACTGTCTCTGTCGCAACTATTCCACACTGCAGTTCTAGCATGAAAGCAGCCATCAACAACAGTAAACATTTAGGCATGGCTGAGTCTCAAAAAGTGTTATTTACAAAACAGGTGGTGGACTGGATTGGGCCTGAGTGCTGTGTAGTTTGCAGAATGCTCATAAATATGAGTGCAGAAATGCTGAAATCCTCTGGCAGTCTTGAAATATGAGCTGGTCATTCAGGTTTTTTGCTTTTCTGTTTGTTTTTTAACAGCTTAGGAATATGAACGTACATATAAACTTCTCGTAGACACTTGAGAATATAACAACAAACCCTCAGGGGGCCACAGATCCTGGATTTGGGAAACACTGTTTTAGGGATTTTCCAAATAGGCCATCTTCAAAAATAAAAATGCCTCATCCAAACGGGGAATTAGAGTTTGCTAGTGTCAGCAGGCACAACAGGACTCAGAGATGGAAAGATGCCCATGGGAGGAAATGCTTTTCTTCAGGGGTTAGATTATTTGTGTGCAAGGCAGAACAGAGTTATGAATGTACCAGAGAATCCAGCACTCAGGGGAGAGTAGAGACTAGCCAGGCAGAACTTGGGTTCTTCTCCTGCTGGATTTGCTACTGACTTATTGGGAATGTTGGATGAGTCTCCCACTTCTTTGGGTTTTTCAGTTTTTCCATCACTAAAATGAAGGTCCTACCATACATCCTGCTTACTACTGAGGATGGAGGTAAGCATTGGATGAGATGCTGTGAAATGCTGCAGAAATGGTCAAGTGCCCAAGGATGAGCATTATTGTTACTAAGAGGTGAAAGGAGCTGGGTATGAAGGCTGATGGATTTTTCAGGGAGTGTCGCTGGCAGTCTGCAAGGCAATTGGAAATCCAGTGCTCCTCAAACACAAGTTTCAAACCAGCACTTTTGGGGAATGACGAAGCAGCTCTCTAGCTCCTAGCAGTGCAAGGGCTTTTTGGACAGTATTTATGTGGGTAGCCTTGCCTGTCTTCCTCCCAGAGACCAGCTTGACATTGCCTGAACCTCGCAGGAAGTTAAAGCCTCCAGTGTTGGGCAAGAAGTTGCTGGTGTGACAAAGCTCATCCTGCAATAAGAGAAGAACAAGTGGGCTGCTCAACAGGGGTCTCAACAGTGTCATCACAATCAGAACTGGCACTCAGTTCCAAAAGTTCAGAAAGTCAGGCATATTGTTTACTCAGAGTTCAATCTATTCTAAGGGATTCATCCACATGAGCCAAGCCCAGGGACCTGATTTATAAAATGCATCTCCAGGAACTGGAACTCTTGTATCTAATTTCAGGAGGACTTCCTTGCACAGCATAAACAATTTCAGCAAGAAAAAAATTATTACTCAGAAGGTTGCTTCGTAAATTGGTGTACTGAGAATCAATTGTTCTGTGTAGTATCTGAAATTCAAAATTTCCTGTGCATTCTACATTTTTGCTTCATCTGGCAACTCTAGTTCCTTCTCTTAAAGAACATGTGGTCTGTACAGATATTAATCACAAAAATAAGTATATGATTACAACTTATAAGTGGCATGAAGGAAAAAAAGCCAACATAATGAACAAGAATACCAAGGAAGACCTAATTTAGATTAGTGGGGTCAGGGAAAGCCACTCTGATTCAGGTTAAGGGGACCGGAGTATTGTAGGAAGGAGGAACAGAATGGATGTAGTGTCTAAAGGAGAAACTGAAAGAAGGAAAGTATGTCTGGAATCCAGTATCCTTTGGAAATGTGCAAGACAAGGTTGGAGATGCAGGCATGGGCACCACTACACAGGCTTTTGTTGTCCAGATAGGTGTTTGGCCTTTTTTCCCCTACCCTCAATGCAACAGAAAACCATGGTAGGGCAGAGAAATGAGAATATACAGTCTCCATTTTAAAAGTTAATCTGAATGGATAATGGGTTGGAGGGGGCAAGAATGAGAAACAGAGTGACAGATAGGAAGCTATTATGGTGTTCCAGGCAGGAGATGAAGGTGGCTTGGATTAGAGTGGTGGAAGCGCAGATGAAAAGAGTGAATAGTTTTGGTATGTATTTCAAAGGTAAAAACTTTGGCCTTGAATGTAGATTGGATGTGGGGTTTGAGGCAGAGAGAAGGATGAAGAATGACTTCCAAGTTTCTGGCTTCAACACTTGGGCGGATGGTGGTGCAATTTACTGAAGCAGAGAACACTGAGAAGGATCAGTGCTTTGGATGGGAGGCATAAAGTGAAGAAAGTACTGGCAAGATTTCACTTTTGAATATTTTAAGTTTATGAGATGACATCCTATTGGAGATGACAAGAAGGCAGCTGAAAGTCAGAGATGAGAGGTCTGCACTGGAGATACATAATTTGGGAGTCATTGACATATATAGAGGCAAGAAAGATTTAAAAGGATTCACTATATGATTTTCCGACATGGTAACCTTCCAGATGTCTGTTAATTGGCTTGCTTTGTAAACATTATTCTATAAACAGCTTTCTCCAATTGTTACAAGAACCAAATATATACATATGAAAGAGTGATAGGTCTCTGATTTCATATTGTTTATTAGGTTTATTTTTTCAGATTTAATTTTGTATATTCTTATTGTAAAGAATAAGAATGTCATTGTCTTTCCATCAGCAAAAAATTTGAAAATAGGGGCCAGGCACAGTGGCTCATGCCTGTAATCCCAGCACTTTGGGAGGCTGAGGTGGGCGGATCGCAAGGTCAGGAGTTCGAGACCAGCCTGGCCAATATGGTGAAACTCCGTCTCTACTAGAAATACAAAAATTAGCCAGCCGTGGTGGCGGGCACCTGCAATCTCAGCTACTTGGGAGGCTGAGGCAGGAGAATTGCTTGAACCCGGGAGGTGGAGGTTGTAGTGAGCTGAGATTGCACCGCTGCACTCTAGCCTGAGCAACAGTGAGACTCTGTCTGAAAAAAAAAAAATTTTTAAATAGGATGGACATTTATAAAATAAGTCATAATTATGACATTTGATGCCATCATCCTCTGATTCTATTCAAAGATCAGTCACTTTTTTTTTGTTGCCTTTCTTTTAGCAACACAGTTTACCTTCCTCCTACCTCTAAAATGCCCAACAAGGTACTTTCAAATGTTTAGTAAGATTACATAAATATCCTCTTGAGTAATATGGACAAACGCCCAATGATACATGTCATAGGGAAACATAATATATTTTTTCCTTTTTAATCTTTGGGGCTTTGTTTTAATAATTCATGAAGACATTAACCTTTCCGGTAGGCATAAGAATCCTTTTGATTTAATACAATTTTGTTTGTGTCCTGAAAACCAAGGACATTGAAGTATTTATTCCCCGCTGAATAGGGCATTGTGTACACGTAGCTTTGTTTTCCCTGAAAATACCTCTTAGCCTTCATTTGCCTTCTCAGGGCTCTGGAATGTGGACTTGCTCTACATTGCTTCCTCTGTAAGAGAACATGTATTATGCTCCCAACATGTGTGCTGTTGGAACATCTCAGTTTTCTTAACTCCGTTTCCACTCACACCACCATTTCCATGATTCTCTTTTGGCTGCGTCTATGCAGAAAATAAGAAGTATTAATTATTGTAATAGGAAACAGGACCTGAAAAGGCAAAGTTTTCACCTGAGAAATTATAAAGGAAATTCGTGGCAGGCCTGGAGCTCTAGCCCATATCTACTGGTCATGGTAGAAAGTTAAAGCAGTGGCTCTCAACTGGGAAGATTTTGTCTCCTCTCTCCAGGGGACATTTGAAAATATATGGAGACATTTTTTGTTGTCACAAATGGTAGGGGACAGGGTTGGCTACTGGTTTCTAGATGCTAGGGGCCAGAGATGCTACTAAACTTCCTACAATGCACAGGACAGCTGCTGAAACAAAGAATTAATCAGCCCAAAATGTGTATGGTGCAAGTGTTGAGAAACCTTGCTGTCAGATAATGGAAATTAGACTTGAGCCCTGCTCTGCATCTTACTTTGTGACCTTGAGAAAGTGTCTTCATTTCTGAGTCTGCCTTTTCATTTGCAAGAACAAAACAACCACCATCATAAGGCAAACAAAGACAAAACAAAAACAAAAACAAAAGCCACCTTTCAGAGTGGTTTTGAGAGATCAACTCAAAAGCACAGAACAGAGTTCTGAGCATATCATGGACCCAACAAACAATGAGTCAGGCCCATCCCACGGAGTTCAGTGATAAGATGGAAGCAGTCAGTGCCAGAAAGAAAATGTCACTGAAATGAAAAAGAAGGCTCTTCAGATTCTTATTAGCTTTTACTGAGAAAAGAGCAAGAGATGTGAAGAAGTTTAAGAGAATTAAATAGCATCGTGGATGTACTAGAAGGGGAGGGGAGGAGAGGAGATGATGAGACTGGAAATAGAACCTAATGAGAGTTGTAGGAGTGACAGAGATTTCAGCAGTGACCTGGAGATGGATTTGAGATGCATTTAGGAGGAATCTGAAGAACTTTGTGGGCAATTAAAAAAGGGTCATGAGAGAGGAGTCTAGGATGAATATGAGATTTCTGACGGGCACTTGGGTGTTGGTGATGCCATTCAATAAGAATGAAATTGAAGGGCAAGGAAAAGAATAAATTCAGTTGTAGATGTATCAAGTTCAGAATTCTTGTGGGACATTTAGGTGATCATCATGAGGCACGGAACTATGTAGATTTAGGGAGAGTCAGGAAGGTGAAAGCAGAAGTCGAATCCATGGGGATGAGATTTTCTAGGGAGAGCATAAAGAGTAAGAAAAGAGCAAAGGACAGAATTCTTAAGAGGTGGACAACAAAAACGAAGATGAAAGAATCAGGAGGAGTGAAACAAGAAGAGAGGGTAGAGTGGTATAGAACTTAAGTCTGAAGAAGTTTCAGGAATGCAAGCACAGGCAACAGTGTCAAATGTCACAGGAAAATTACATAAAATCCAAGTGTCCAGAAGATTTGGCAGTTGCATGACAGTGCTAACTTTAGCATAAACGTTAAGTACAATGATGAGCAGAAAAACTAGACTCAATGAGTTGAGGAGTAAATAACAGTTGAGGAAGTAGAAATGAGGAATAAAGGAAGAAAGACTGTCAGCAAGATAAGCTATGAAGATTCTCCCTCTCCCCCACTAAAAATGGACAACACTTAAGCATATTTGTATACTGAGAGAAAGGAGACAGGGGAGATTGAAGACCACAGAATACAAAACACGGAAAACTGATAGATCAAGAATGGGATGTTGAGTGTGAATGATTATTTTGGGGCAAGAAGAGGGAGACTCTCCTTCAAACTGGATAAAGAAGGTAAATTGGGTATGAATATGTCAGTCTGGAGGGTGAGGGAGCAGAGTTTAAGGAAGTTTGTATTGGAGAGCTTCACTTTTCATTATCAAATTGGTGGCAAGCTGAGCTGCTGATATGGGATATGGGAACCAAGAAGAAGTAGGGGCAGGTAATAAACCTTAAGGATTGGGAGGGTCATTAACGAATTTGAGAAAGTGAGCAGAGACTATAGCGTCAACAATCTGGCATGTGAAGGACATCTCAAGATACCAGGATCACCTTGATATTCATATCTAATTCTCTTCATATCAGTAACATGACCCATCCATCTTTAGAGGGAAGCAATAAACTGGAAAGATTTTGCCAAACACAGAATTGTTTGAAAATGGGGTAGTGGGCGGCAGGGTAGATGACCAACCAAATCTCAAATTAAAGTGGACATGGGATTAATTATGTCCATGGACCAGTTGTATCATCTCCTTATATGTAAGACAGCATATCCTTCGGGATTCTTAGAGACCCCTAAACCACCAGAGTTGTTATAATGCAGAAATTGTAATTTATCTCACATAATCCCTCAAATAGTAGAAATGATCTGTAGAATATAAATAAATGAATCCAGATGAAATTGTCTTATTTTGCAGAGTCTTGCCTTCTTTTGAGCCTAAGTCATGAGTTGGATATTCCTCAGAGATCTCCTGAGTGGAGTAAATAAATACTCCACTGGGATCAGATGGATTTGGCTGGCTGTCGTGTTTGTCTTCTGTTTGCTGGTCTACATGGTGGCAGCAGAGCACGTGTGGAAAGATGAGCAGAAAGAGTTTGAGTGCAACAGTAGACAGCCCGGTTGTGAAAATGTGTGTTTTGATGACTTCTTCCCCATTTCCCAAGTCAGATTTTGGGCCTTACAACTGATCATGGTCTCCACACCTTTGCTTCTGGTGGTTTTACATGTAGCCTATCGTGAGGGTAGAGAGAAAAGGCACAGAAAGAAACTCTATGTCAGCTCAGGTACAACGGATGGGGGCCTATGGTACACTTATCAGCCTCATTGTTAAAACTGGTTTTGAAATTGGCTTCCTTGCTTTATTTTATAAGCTATATGATGGCTTTAGTGTTCCCTACCTTATAAAGTGTGATTTGAAAAGTGTGATTAAAGCCTTGTCCCAACACTGTGGACTGCTTCGTCTCCAAACCCACTGAGAAGACAATCTTCATCCTCTTCTTGGTCATCACCTCATGCTTGTGTATTGTGTTGAATTTCATTGAACTGAGTTTTTTGGTTCTCAAGTGCTTTATTAAGTGCTTTCTCCAAAAATATTAAAAAAAACTTCAAGTCCTCAGTGTGTGAGTGCCACAGCCTCAGATATGTTGAATGTGGTAGGAGAGGGACCCCTCCCCTACTCCAGAATCATCATTCACACTTGGCCATAAACACACTCCTGCTACCTGAAGCAAAGCTACTTTGTGACACACAAGAGGGTTAAACAAAGAAAACCTGCATCCCTCCTCAGCAAGGCCTAAGCTGAGTTGGAAGACAAAGCATGTCAGCCTTAGTATCATTTGGGAGGAATTTTTTTACATTGTCAATATGCTTTCAGTTATGAGCTCTAGACAGAGGTCTCATTGTTTTGTTGTAGGGTTCTCCAGTATGTGGATAACATTAGTTGTTTTAGAATAGGTAATTGCAAATTAGTCTGAAGAAATCTAACAGGATTCTTTTAAGAGCTTAGATTTTTCAGGGGAAAAAAAAAAAAAAGAAACCCTGTGTCAGTTTTCTGTTTTTTCGATCTCATTACAATTGGTGCACAATGAACTGGAAAATATAAAAAGTGACACTTTAGGCAAATGTGATGGCCTCCGAGCTGAAATGAAGGAGCTGGCAATCTTTCCAAAGTGGCAGCCAAGGCCCCACTCCCTGTCCTACTCAATCTCTGCAGGGAAACACTGTGGGACAGGATCCCGCCTAGGGAAAAGGCCACAGAGCCCAGGTCTCTTGCCGACTCAGGGATCCTTGGATATAAGTGGAATAGAGGAGAGGGAGGAAAGCTATCATTTCAGTGGTCTCCAAATTAAGTACAAATATTACTGGGAGGTATCCCACTTAAGCCTGAACCAGCAGACATCCGAAAGGGTCACTCTAGAGTCAGAAAGGAAGGCAGGTCCCCCAGAAGGCAACACATTGATAGGAAGTGGAGGCCACAGAAAAAGAATGTACCCACTTGATAATTACTTAAGACTTCTATTTAACCAAAAGAACATTGAAATACTTCGTAAATATTCATACTGTTGAACCTTTCATAATCAGGAATTCACTATGTACTATACTGTAAGTCATAGTTTGCCTATAATTTACTAGTATATCTCCCTCTAGGACAGATAGTAAAATGCGTACTATGTTGTTACAGTGGTGCAAAAATGTTTTAAAAGTTTATTACTTGTTTTGAAGACTAGAACTTTCTTTACTTAAATTTTTCTAGAAATTCACAGATACGTTCTCTTTGGATTTAATACTCTAACACATGTACATTTCTTCAGAATAAAAATAAGGGTATTTCACAATGCTCTTTGGCTGTCATTGGTATCTTTGCTAGACTGCAGTGGGTATGATTACTATGTGAAATAAAACATGTTCTGACAACTTTAGAACAGGATTTGCAACACTGCTTGGTAAAGATAGCTAAGAAATTATTATTCTCCCTCGAGAATTTAACAGAAAGTCAGGGCATAAAAATGTAATTTTAACTAAAAACCAATTATGTCTTCCACGCCTTGCCCTCTTTAGAATATAATCTCATTACAAGTCATGCGCAATGAAGGTTATTTGGGTCATTATGTGGTCTACAGACTATGTCAGCAGCAGTGGTCATTATCTCCATCTTAAAGACTGTGTTCTAGACAACAGAGAGAAAGGTGAAATTTGTGGTTTACCCCTTTCTTCAATTTATACCACAGATCACTGCTGGACTTGAGCTTACAAACATGTATTTTATCATTGAACACGAAAACATCTAGCCTGCATGAATGCAGGTAATCATGAATTTCGTGTGTGTATGTGCGAAAATAATAGGTGGTTAAAAGAAATTTAAGGTTTTTGAGACCCTGATCACGGCACAGAATCTAGAAAACAGGGTTTCAGAATGCAGGACTGGAATAGAAACAAGGGACTTTGTCAGTCTGAGGATGTTTGATGCCAAAAGTATTTTGGGGGAGCTCATCCTCTTCACATCAGTTATGGCAAATTCTGCCTAACCAAAAAGTCCAACTGCTTGGCTATATATTCTTTGCATTTCCACTTTGTATAGAAAAGAAACTGAAAGGTAATGTGAGCAAGGGCAATGGCATTGAAGATGTTTAAATAGGAAGATGAGTGATTTTCGTTCCTTGAGTCTTGCTGGTAGTACCTTAATTTACAAAGTGAGTTTCCTATGAAAACATTCTGATGGCTTTCTTGGGGTCAGTGAGGACCCAAAGTATTTGACTGAGAGAAATTGGCAGTTAATTTGTACAATATTGTTTCTCTTGTTGGTAAATTAATATTTATTGAGTACCTGGGAGCAAGACACTGTGCTATGTACATCCCAAGATTTAATGCATAATTCCTGCTCAAGAAAATGTCCATTTCTGTTAAGGCTCACGGAGGGTGAAGTATCTTACACCTGTGTCCTGGTCTCACTGGCCCACCTCAACTGTTCTACTCCGAAATCTTCTGGTGTCCATAGAGCAGACAGTAACCTTGGAGATGAGGAAAAAGCAGTCACTTTTCTTCAGGGACATGCAACTAGTACAGGCAGATTGAAAAATCAACCATAGGTCTTCCCAGATCACTAAACAGAGGTCTCCCTAATTTCATTTAAGCCACTCCCAGCTTGCAGTGATTATTCGGACTGCTCTGCACTTGTCCCATACTCTTTCTAGTTACAGACCTTGTTCCTGGCAACAGGAGTTCTCATTAGAGCTGGGAGGAAATGTTTTCAAGCACTTGTACAAAAGAATGCCCAGAGCTCTAAGTGGCTGTGGTTCCAGTCTTCCCAATGGAATGAAGCCAATCTAGAAAAAAGACCGTGAAGATGAGAGAGGAGGGAGAAAAAGGCAAAGACTTGAGGATGTTTGAACTCCTCAATCCCATTGTCCCCGAGCCTGGCTCTACCCCTAACCTTTCTGTGGTTAGTTACATGAAAGATAAATTCCTTTTTGCTTAAGCTGGTTCAGGTTGGATTTCTGTGTCTTGTAACTGAGAGTCCCAATAAAGCCACCTTCTTCATAACTTTCTTTCCTGTATAATGCAAAATTTTAATAATTTAAAAGCCTATAGTGCCCTGCCTCTCCTTATTCTAGCTCATATCCCATCATATACATGTAACACTTTTCTTAAATACTGATGTCAATTTATTCCTAGTTTATTTTGTTTGTATATTTAACACTGCACAGAGCACAGAAGTGAGGAACACTTCATAGCTCTTTAAAAGACTGATTAGAGGGCAAGTGCAGTGGCTTATGCCTGTATTTCCAGAACTTTGGGAGGCCAAGGCAGGAGGATCCCTTGAGCTTAGGAATTCAAACTTGAGGTGGGCTATGATCGCGCCACTGCATCCAGCCTGGGTGACAGAGCAAGACTCCGTCTTTTTTTTTTTTTTTGAAACATAGTCTTGCTCTGTCCCCCAGAGTGAAGTGCAGTGGCATGATCTTGGCTCACTGCGACCTCCATCTCTCAGGTTCAAGCAATTCTCCTGCCTCAGCCTCCCGAGTAGCTAGGATTATAGGTGCCCACCAACATACCCGGCTAACTTTTGTATTTTTAGTAGAGACAGGGTTTGCCATGTTGGCCAGGCTGGTCTCGAACTCCTGACCTCAGGTGATCCACCCACCTCAGCTTCCCAAAGTGCTGGCATTACAGGCCTGAGCCACCACGCCTGGACAAGACCCTGTATTAAATGAAACAAAAAAACTAATGAGGAAAGAAAGAAGCAGTGGTGGAGCACGTAGAGGCAAAACATGTCAGAATTCAACTGAATTTTTATGACAAAAGCCCAAGGAAGGTATTCTAGGAAAGACCTGCTAGAAGCACTTTCTCTAATATAAATTGGACCTTTTTTCACAAAGCAAATCTTCCTTTGGCTGTAAAAGATATTGGTGACTGTGAGGAGCTCTGTGAATTTTCTGCAGACCCATCTTGTTTCCACAGTGTTAGTCTAATAAACAACTTTCTGAGATGCTTATCTTTTAAAAATACTATACTGTTCCCAAATATTGTTTGAAAGCAAAGTAAAATGAGTTCTGGATGTTACTGACATAGGTCAATATTCCCATTTAAAGGTGAAGTATCAAATCCTGCTCCAGCTACAAAGAATTTTTAATTTTTTTTCTATTAAAAAGGAAAAATGTTCAGAGGAAATATGTAATTTCTGTTAATACTTTATCTTAAAAAACCTTCATATATTAATGCCTCCTATCAGAGTAGAGAGAGAGAATGGTTGTGGTGTAGAATTGGGGATGAATCAATCATAGGACATTGAAAAAGTGGACTTGATTCCTCTTCTTTTGTAAAAGGTCACTATTAAACTCTGTGCTGTGGATTGGGGCCAGAGCAGACAAATATTAAGCAATACAACTACCACATTCTTGGTATAAAAATGTTAACTAAATAGATGATCAGTAATCCCCTGTGATTGAAAGAGGTATTAATCACTAGGTTAGCCAAGAGTTTTCATTCATATTTATCTCAAAGAAAAGTGCAGTAACTTGAGATTTGACTTTCTGTGGAAGATAAACAAACCCGATAAGCCAATCCTCTTAAAGAAGATTGTTCCTAATTACATTAATTTGATATTAAAAATTAATGAAGGTGATTATGGTCAAGGACTTTGTCTTATTCATCTCTTTATATCCCTATATCCCCACAGGTTAGGTCCCTGCACTTAGGAGCTCAACGTTTCTTGGAAGAAAAAGTTGTGTTCCTCTTCCCTCTCCACTTAATCCAGATTTTGTTGGGGATGTCAACATGCCCAGCTAAAAAGGTATATTTTAAAGTCTCTGCATGTAGAGGTAGCTGTGTGACTATCTTCTTGTCAAAGCAACAAGGTGCTTTGGGGAAAGTTGCTTAAAAATTGTACTGACCTAGTTTGCATGCATCTTTCTCCCACCCCCACCCCTTCTTGCCTGAAACATCATAGGTTCATGTTGCCGGGAACATCTTTCTGCCATGAGGTGACACTGAAAATGGATGTCAGACCTTCTGAAGAAGATAGGCAGGCTTCTGGGACACTGATGCCATTATGAAATTGCCTTATCAGCCTCGAACTGCCTGTTCTCCTACTGTCTGTTTGTTGTTGTTATGTGAGAGACAACTTAACTCCTACCTGATATAAATCACTGACTCGTTAATTTCTTTTACTTACTGCTCCTAACAGTTCCAGAGTACATTCACATTAGTGACTAGGAGGAAGAAACAGAAGGCATGCCTATATCAACTGAAGACAAAAGAAATGCCTAGTATTTGAAACATTTAAAAATTGAAACATTTAAAAAATTGAATTGAAACATTTAAAATTGAAACGTAAAAAATCTCAGCAGGGGATAATTTTGTTCAGAATTTAAGTCAGGTGAAATGGAACAAGCAATCATTCTGCACCAAGATTTAAGATTTTAGTATGAGACCAAGATGATATTAGTTCACGACATAAATTCCTTGGAATTTTAGCTGTCCACCACCTTAACATGAGCAAAGTGTAGTATGAGACTTTTTTGAGTTCATTTATAGCTGTATTAACAAAGGTTTGTGTCCAGACTATAGTGAATTATTTTCCCAATGCTTCAAAGACAACTCATTTTGTGTTTCAAGGTTGCAGAACCAGGACCAATGGCTGAAAATAAAAGTTTTTTTTTTTTTACCTAATAATTGGAAAATTTTATTAATTTGAACTGCCTCAATGAAATGGTTGCCCAATAAAGTGGTGAGATTCCCTAACATTGAATAAGATGTTCAATAATATTTCTGGATTATATAGAAGGTATAGCTAGATGACCTCCAAATTTTTTTTTTTTTTTGAGACAGAGTCTCGCTCTGTTGCCCAGGCTGGAGTGCAGTGGCGCAATCTCGGCTCATTGCAAGCTCCGCCTCCCGGGTTCACGCCATTCTCCTGCCTCAGCCTCTCCGAGTAGCTGGGACTACAGGTGCCCGTCACCACGCCCGGCTAATTTTTTTGTATTTTTAGTAGAGATGGGGTTTCACCGTGGTCTCGATCTCCTGACCTCGTGATCCGCCTGCCTCGGTCTCCCAAAGTGCTGGGATTCCAAATTTCTTTTAAACTCTTCAAGATCCTATGGTTCTAGTAACTAAATATTGGACAATGGCAAAATAAGACTTTGTATTGGCTGTATCTAAACCTGAGTCCACAGAAAGATCTCTGATGAACAGAATCATCTTTAAAAAATAAATTCACATATGACAGGACAGCTCATTACAATAGACAATTTAGGTAGTCCCAAAGAACTGGTTATAATATGATTTATCTTCTTTAAAATCATGGCATTATAGTTAGTACCTGTGAGGTACTTAATATTTTGTGTGATTTAATTCTTTTCTCCACCTTGAGAAACTGTAAGGCTTGGAACAAATATTTCTGTCAGAGAGCAAAATGTAATGTAAAATGGGGATAAGTGATAATACGTAACTCACAGGGCCACTGCACAGATTATATGACTCATGCAAAGTACGACATGTAGAGATTATTTTAAAATGTTAGGTATTATAATTAACAATACGTGGCTTTATCATATCACTTATCTCTGTTATTTGCTTACACATTTGTATCCCCCTCTAAATGGTGAGCATTTTGAATGCAGGTAAGAACGATGTCCTTCATTTTACCTTCAGGCGTTAACCCACAGTAATTGCTCAAAAACAATGAACAAATTTCTGAATTTTTCAGCATAACTGTGTTGTATGAAGTAAAAAAATCACAATATTCTGGAATTGGAAGAAATCTTTAAAATACTTACAAATCAGACTATAACCTAGAATGATACAGTGACTTGCCCAGTTACCTGAAGTGACTGAGCAAGAATTCAGTTTTTTTAAAACTCCAAATTCAGTCTTCCAGAACTTTCCTGTAAAACATTTTTTCAAAGATCTTTGGAATACTGGCATATCCAAGTAATGACCAACTGTTACTTTTCTTTAAAGCTTATTAGATAATTAAATATGTATAATCAAAGCATGATGGCCTTAGCCTTTTTCCATTATGAAGGCTGGTCTAGTAATCCTAAAATGGACCAATAGCTAATGTGTCATAGTCATCTCCCAATAAAAAAAAAACTGTACTTTAATAACTGTTTAACTTGTAAGTACCCCAAAATATAAATGACTACCATATATTAGCCCATGTCCCCTTTAAAGTATAAATAAAAAATAATGGGAAGGTAATTTCTGGTTCAATTTTCAGACCTTAACTGTACATACTCCTTTCCAGTGTTAGTTTTCCATCTTGTGGCCTCTTAATCCTGTGCAATTCAGCAACTGAGCAACACATACGTTAAGTTAGCCTATGAAACTGATGAGCTTTATGGACTCATCACACACCTCCACTTTTAAACTTACTTCATATGCAGCCATGTAAGTTACTGTACTTCCAATTTCACTCCAGACCAACTCCAGCTACAAGTGAAGCAAATCACCTAATTAAAATATATTCTGAGAAAAGTGCTCAAAGAACATCTGAATATTTATTATGCATACACGTTTGCTGAAAAGGAGTGTATGTAACTTTTTTGATGAAGCCAATATGAACATGGCCTCTGATAAAGAAGAGAAAGCAAGGTAGTAACAGGATTTGAATGTAAATTTTGCCAAATGGTGACATGGTCTTTCTAACTACCCTGACAGGATTATAAAATCTACCACAATGTTTGCTTTGTTGAAGGTGTGTGTATATAGTGTGTACATACACATACACACTATTGACTACTATATAAATTTTCCTTCAGGCAGTATCTAGGATTGTTAACCTGACTCAGCAAGAACACACTAGTCCCTTGGAATACTCAGGTGGTGATAACACAAATAAGACTGAGTTACCTCGAGTGGTAGCTAATTCCTTTCTTAGTTATGAGAAATGAATTGCCATACAAAGAGCTCAGAACAGTTGCTGACACAATTGTTTATTAAATATTACCTATTCTATCTAGAGCCAGTCCTCAGCCTTGGGCTTCCCAAGCTTCTCTTCCAGGATCTTTGAGCTCGTCACTTTGTAACTGAGGGCCCAATTCTGTGTATGAGACTTGAAAACTCTAAGAGAGCATGTCTTCCCTTTGCTTCAATGTTGTATTTCTGAGGGAAGCTGCCTAGAGGTTACAGCTTGGTCAGTAAAAAGAAAAAAAAAATGTAGCTAGGCCACAGGAATGCTGGGTTCCAGATTACAGTTTTAAAATCAAAATTCAGTTTTTCTCTCATTGTCAGGGATATCAGCTTAGAGAAAGGCAGTCCGAACAACATACACCTAAGGCTCAAGGATTACACAGAACCAACCAGCCTCTATTTTGTGCAGCTAAGGGCACATCATGATCACACAGAGCATTCTAGGTTTCTGGTCTTTTCACTTCTAGCAGAGCAGATGTTGCCTTTCATACGGGTCTCAAGATTTTGTTGAAATAAACTAGAATTACTTCAGTTTCTCATTTTATAGTGATAGACTTTTTAAACTGAAGACATCAATATATGACATGACATAACTTCTAATTTTGCCTTATTTACTGAAATGGGAAGTGTATTGCACTACTTCCTATATTTACAATGAAAACCTAAAAACTTTCCCTATATATTTCTGACAATCTCAAGCTTCATTCTTCTGCCTTGAAATAAATGGCAAAACAGTCATCAACCAGGACAATGTAGAACATTCTGAACTAGGGGCCAGAGACCTATTTTATAGGTTTGCTGTTAAAAGTCTTTAAATTTTCCCATGTCACTGTCTTTATAAAATGGGGTTGCTAATTTTCCTCTTCTTATGGGGCAGGGGTGGTTGTGAGGATCAAATTTTAAACTGCATAAATGAACACCCAACTGCCATCCTTGATTAGAAATTCTCCTTTGAGAGTATACATGCTTGAGAGAAAATTTTGTAATGCTGCAGCTGAGGTTTTAAAATCTTCAAATAAGTAAATCTAATGAGCTGATCAGTTTTAATAGGGTTGGAAGTAGCAAACAAGGATTGCCAAGAATGACTTAAGTATTTGGATAATGTAAAAGTGTACTGAAAAAAACATAAACAAGATTCTCTGTATATCCTTCTAAGTGTCAAGGAGTTGGTTAACATCCTAAAGCCGGCTGGGTGCAGTGGCTCACGCCTGTAATCCCAACACTTTGGGAGGCCGAGGTGGGCAGATCACGAGGTCAGATCGAGACCATCCTGGCTAACACAGTGAAACCCCGTCTCTACTAAAAATACAAAAAATTAGCCAGGCGTGGTGGTGGGCACCTGTAGTCCCAGCTACTCAGGAGGCTGAGGCAGAATGGTGTGAACCCAGGAGGTGGAGTTTGCAGTGAGCCGAGATAGCGCCACTGCACTCCAGCCTGGGTGACAGAGCGAGACTCCATCTCAAAACAAAAAAACAAAAAAAGAAAACATCTTAAAGCCTCCATATAAAAGAAGCAAATCTGACTTGGCAAGAAGGGAGCCTTTCTCTTGAGAGGATGACTCACAGACATGTTTCCAGGGAAGAATCGCCTGGTGTGATCTGCTCCTGAATAGTTTGAAACACACTTGTGTCCTCAAAAGCTCAGTGGCTTCCTGAACACCTCATTGCTACAGAGGGACCTAGGGACATGAGGGCCATTATCATCATGTCCACTTCTTTTCTCCAACTTACCCAGGGGAACAGGAGGATCCAGAAGACCTATGGGTGGTAGCACTAAAGACAGTAAGTGCAGCTTGCACAGTGAACATTCTTTTGCCATGTTCATAGCTATTTTGGGGAACAAAAAGAACCTGGTAGCAAACAAAACCTCTGACTACAAGTTTCTATTATAACTCTCCCAATACACACTGACTAGAGAATTCTACTCTAGTCAGAATCCATTAAACTCCTGCACAATTGCTTCTCATTTCCATTTCTCTCTTGGCTTCTCTGGTTTAAGAGTACACACTGCAGGCGGGTGGAGCCAAGATGGCCGAATAGGAACAGCTCCGGTCTCCAGTTCCCAGCCCCAGCGACACAGAAGACGGGTGATTTCTGCATTTCTGCTTGAGGTACTGGTTTCATCTCACTAGGGAGTGCCTAACAGCGGGGGCAGGACAGTCGGTGAAGCGCACTGTGCGCGAGCCGAAGCAGGGCGAGGCATTGCCTCACTCGGGAAGCGCAAGGGGTCAGGGAGTTCCCTTTCCTAGTCAAAGAAAGGGGAAACAGACGGCACCTGGAATATCGGGTCAGTCCCATCCTAATACTGCGCTTTTCCAATGGGCCTGGAAAACGGCACACTAGGAGATTGTCCCGCACCTGGCTCGGAGGGTCCTATGCCCACGGAGTCTCGCTGATTGCTAGCACAGCAGTCTGAGATCAAGCTGCAAGGCGGCAGCGAGGCTGGGGGAGGGGCGCCCGCCATTGCCCAGGCTTGCTTAGGTAAACAAAGCAGCCAGGAAGCTCGAACTGGGTGGAGCCCACCACAGCTCAAGGAGGCCTGCCTGCCTCTGTAGGCTCCACCTCTGGGGGCAGGGCACAGACAAACAAAAACTCAGCAAGAACCTCCACAGACTTAAATGTCCCTGTCTGACTGACAGCTTTGAAGAGAGTAGTGGTTCTCCCAGCACACAGCTGGAGATCTGAGAACGGACAGACTGCCTCCTAAAGTGGGTCCCTCACCCCTGAGCAGCCTAACTGGGAGGCACCCCCCCAGTAGGGTCAGACTGACACCTCATTCAACCGGGTACTCCTCTGAGACAAAACTTTCAGAGGAACTATCAGACAGCTGAATTTGTGGTCTCACGAAAATCCGCTGTTCTGCAGCCACCGCTGCTGACACCCAGCCAAACAGGGTCTGGAGTGGACCTCTAGTAAACTCCAACAGACCTGCAGCTGAGGGTCCTGTCTGGTAGAAGGAAAACTAACAAACAGAAAGGATTTTAACACCAAAAACCCATCTGTACATCACCATCATCAAAGACAAAAAGTAGATAAAACCACAAAGATGGGGAAAAAACAGAGCAGAAAAACTGGAAACTCTAAAAAACAGAGCACCTCTCCTCCTCCAAAGGAACGCAGTTCCTCACCAGCAACGGAACAAAGCTGGATGGAGGATGACTTTGATGAGTTGAGAGAAGAAGGCTTCAGACGATCAAACTACTCTGAGCTACGAGAGGAAATTCAAAACAATAGCAAAGAAGTTAAAAACTTTGAAAAAAAATTAGAAGGATGGATAACTAGAATAACCAATGGAGAGAAGGGCTTAAAGGAACTGATGGAGCTGAAAGCCAAGTTTCGAGAACTACGCGAAGATTGCAGAAGCCTCAGTAGCAGATGCGATCAACTGGAAGAAAGGGTATCGCTGATGGAAGATGAAATGAATGAAATGAAGAGAGAAGGGAAGTTTAGAGAAAAAAGAATAAAAAGAAATGAACAAAGCCTCCAAGAAATTTGGGACTATGTGAAAAGACCAAACCTACGTCTGATTGGTGTACCTGAAAATGATGGGGAGAATGGAACCAAGTTGGAAAACACTCTGCAAGATATTATGCAGGAGAACTTCCCCAATCTAGCAAGGCAGGCCAGCATTCAGATTCAGGAAATACAGAGAACGCCACAAAGATACTCCTCGAGAAGGGCAACTCCAAGACACATAATTGTCAGATTCACCAAAGTTGAAATGAAGGAAAAAATGTTAAGGGCAGCCAGAGAGAAAGGTCGGGTTACCCACAAAGGGAAGCCCATCAGACTAACAGCTGATCTCTCAGCAGAAACTCTACAAGCCAGAAGAGAGTGGGGGCCGATATTCAACATTCTTAAAGAAAAGAATTTTCAACCCAGAATTTCCTATCCTGCCAAACTAAGCTTCATAAGTGAAGGAGAAATAAAATACTTTACAGACAAGCAAACGCTGAGTGATTTTGTCACCACCAGGCCTGCCCTAAAAGAGCTCCTGAAGGAAGCACTAAACATGGAAAGGAACAACTGGTTCCAGCCACTGCAAAAACATGCCAAATTGTAAAGACCATCGAGGCTAGGAAGAAACTATAGCAACTAACGAGCAAAATAACCAACTAACATCATAATGACAGGATCAGATTCACACATAACAATATTAACGTTAAATGTAAATGGGCTAAATGCTCCAATCAAAAGACACAGACTGGCAAACTGGATAAGGAGTCAGGACCCATCAGTGTGCTGTATTCAGGAAACCCATCTCACATGCAGAGACACACATAGACTCAAAATAAAGGGATGGAGGAAGATCTATCAAGCAACTGGAAAACAAAAAAAGGCAGGGGTTGCAATCCTAGTCTCTGATAAAATAGACTTTAAACCAACAAAGATCAAAAGAGACAAAGAAGGCCATTACATAATGGTAAAGGGATCAATTCAACAAGAAGAGCTAACTATCCTAAATATATATGCACCCAACACAGGAGCACCCAGATTCATAAAGCAAGTCCTCAGTGACCTACAAAGGGACTTAAACTCCCACACAATAATAATGGGAGATTTTAACACCCCACTGTCAGCATTAGACAGATCAACGAGACAGAAAGTTAACAAGGATATCCAGGAATTGAACTCAGCTCTACATAAAGTGGACCTAATAGACATCTACAGAACTCTCCACCCCAAGTCAACAGAATATACATTTTTTTTCAGCACCACACCACACCTATTCCAAAATTGACCACATAGTTGGAAGTAAAGCTCTCCTCAGCAAATGTAAAAGAACAGAAATGATAACAAACTGTCTCTCAGACCACAGTGCAATCAAACTAGAACTCAGGATTAAGAAACTCACTCAAAACCTCTCAACTACATGGAAACTGAACAACCTGCTCCTGAATGACTATTGGGTACATAATGAAATGAAGGCAGAAATAAAGATGTTCTTTGAAACCAACGAGAACAAAGACACAACATACCAGAATCTCTGGGACACATTCAAAGCAGTGTGTAGAGGGAAATTTATAGCACTAAATGCCCACAAGAGAAAGCAGGAAAGATCCAAAATTGACACCCTAACATCACAATTAAAAGAACTAGAAAAGCAAGAGCAAACACATTCAAAAGCTAGCAGAAGGCTAGAAATAACTAAAATCAGAGCAGAACTGAAGGAAATAGAGACACAAAAAACCCTTCAAAAAATTAATGAATCCAGGAGCTGGTTTTTTGAAAAGATCAACAAAATTGATGGACCGCTAGCAAGACTAATAAAGAAGAAAAGAGAGAAGAATCAAATAGATGCAATAAAAAACGAAAAAGGGGATATCACCACCGATCCCACAGAAATACAATCTACCATCAGAGAATACTACAAACACCTCTATGCAAATAAGCCAGAAAATCTAGAAGAAATGGATAAATTCCTCGACAAATACACCCTCCCAAGACTAAACCAGGAAGAAGTTGAATCTCTGAATAGACCAATAACAGGTTCTGAAATTGTGGCAATAATCAATAGCTTACCAACCAAAAAGAGTCCAGGACCTGATGGATTCACAGCTGAATTCTACCAGAGGTACAAGGAGGAACTGGTACCATTCCTTCTGAAACTATTCCAATCAATAGAAAAAGAGGGAATCCTCCCTAACACATTTTATGAAGCCAGCATCATCCTGATACCAAAACCTGGCAGAGACATAACCAAAAAAGAGAATTTCAGACCAATATCCTTGATGAACATTGATGCAAAAATCCTCAATAAAATACTGGCAAACCGAATCCAGCAGCACATCAAAAAGCTTATCCACCATGATCAAGTGGGCTTCATCCCTGGGATGCAAGGCTGGTTCAACATACGCAAATCAATAAATGTAATCCAGCATATAAACAGAACCAAAGACAAAAACCACATGATTATCTCAATAGATGCAGAAAAGGCCTTTGACAAAATTCAACAACCCTTCATGCTAAAAACTCTCAATAAATTAGGTATTGATGGGACGTATCTCAAAATAATAACAGCTATCTATGACAAACCCACAGCCAATATCATACTGAATGGGCAAAAACTGGAAGCATTCCCTCTGAAAACTGGCACAAGACAGGGATGCCCTCTCTCACCGCTCCTTTTCAACATAGTGCTGGAAGTTCTGGCCAGAGCAATCAGGCAGGAGAAGGAAATAAAGGGTATTCAATTAGGAAAAGAGGAAGTCAAATTGTCCCTGTTTGCAGATGACATGATTGTATATCTAGAAAACCCCATTGTCTCAGCCCACAATCTCCTTAAGCTGATTAGCAACTTCAGCAAAGTCTCAGGATACAAAATTAATGTACAAAAATCACAAGCATTCTTGTACACCAATAACAGACAAACAGAGAGCCAAATCATGAGTGAACTCCCATTCACAATTGCTTCAAAGAGAATAAAATACCTAGGAATCCAACTTACAAGGGATGTGAAGGACCTCTTCAAGGAGAACTACAAACCACTGCTCAATGAAATAAAAGAGGATACAAACAAATGGAAGAACATTCCATGCTCATGGGTTGGAAGAATCAATATCGTGAAAATGGCCATACTGCCCAAGGTAATTTATAGATTCAATGCCATCCCCATCAAGCTACCAATGACTTTCTTCACAGAATTGGAAAAAACTACTTTAAAGTTCATATGGAACCAAAAAAGAGCCCGCATCGCCAAGTCAATCCTAAGCCAAAAGAACAAAGCTGGAGGCATCACGCTACCTGACTTCAAACTATACTACAAGGCTACAGTAACCAAAACAGCATGGTACTGGTACCACAACAGAGACATAGATCAATGGAACAGAACAGAGCCCTCAGAAATGATGCCGCATAGCTACAACTATCTGATCTTTGACAAACCTGACAAAAACAAGAAATGGGGAAAGGATTCCCTATTTAATAAATGGTGCTGGGAAAACTGGCTAGCCATATGTAGAAAGCTGAAACTGGATCCCTTCCTTACACCTTATACAAAAATTAATTCAAGATGGATTAAAGACTTA